>NC_034409.1:152044879-152127931 GCF_002078875.1 Numida meleagris | reverse complement strand
CTGCCCGGCGCCGCGCCCGGCCCTCAGGAGCCCCTCGCCTACTTCAAGGCGGCCGGCGGCGGGCAGGAGCCCGGCGGCGCGGGGGCGGCCACGGTGCTGGACGAGGTGGCGGTGCTGGAGCTGGAGGACGGATGCTGCGGCCAGGACGAGGATACATGGTACATGCGGATCGCCCCCGCGGCCGTCCCCGGGCCCCCTGCGGGGCGGCCGAGCTCCCCGGCTGTTGGCTCAAGGCGTTATTAGCGTTAGCCCCCAAATCCACTTGATCTCGTGCTGCTTAAACTTACATCTGCCTCTTTATCCTGCGTGGTTTTTTGTTTCTTTCTTTTTTTTTATTTTAACATCGCGCGGTGGGGACCCCCAGTGCTTGCCCCCCCACCCCCGGCTCCCCTCCCTGCGTGTGCCCCTTCTCCCCTCCGTGGATGCTCGGCTCCCCTGGTTTGAGGTGTCAGCCTAGTTCCAGCCTCCGCTTTACGTAAGGAATTCAACATATTGGAACGGATTCGGGAAATCCTTTATCAGGGCAGCGCTGCCTCACTCACCATCCTAAAATCTCAGCCCAGTTGTCGCAGATCCTAAGGGATTTGGGAGGGCTTTTGTCTTTTAGACATGGATCTAAAGGGTTGTTTGTGTATCTTCATGTAGTGCCAGGACGCATGGCGGTGTGCGCTGCGTTGGGTGAGGCAGGAACGAATGGCAAATTAATAAAGCCAAACAGAAAATTGACTTAGAAGAATTCCTTGAAAACAAAAAGAAGGGGTTGTTTTGGACGGAAGGGGTAAATAAATAAAGGCTGGTGCTTCTCAGCTTGCCTCAGCGAAGCATGCAGACGTCTCAGGGACTATCCAAACACAGCAGAAATGCTATGGAAGTGATGCTACGTAACCGTGTCGAGCATAATGATGCTCAGTTGTGTTAATGCACAACACACAGTAATATGATCTGCGTTATCCCTATTCAGATATCTGTCTTGAGTACCAGTCGAAGCTTCAACATAGTTTTTTAAATGGTTGCAGTTTTTGAATAGGAAGTTTAGATGAGCTGAGAATACCATGTAGTGCAGCTGAGAAGCATTTAAACATCCTTATTTTGGTAGCAGAAAAATGGTTTTAAAATTAATCCAAATAGCATAAATATTTATTGAATGTTGGTTGCATGTCCAGCGTGTGTCAGTCCTGCAACCCAGTGCTCATGACAGAGGAACAGCAACGGTTCAACTTTCCTTCACACTGAGAATTTGTGTGGCCCAGTCCTCCTCAACCAAACGTTATTCCTTCTTGTTATGTTTCACAGGGCACTGCAAAGTCAGCATTTCTTTGTGCCCCTCAACAGAGTGATGATCTTGATCAGGGTCCTTTTCGATTTGCCCCTGGGAAACACTCCTAAATGTTTTACTGGGATGAAAACTTGCCTTTTGTGTCACACAACTGTGTCTCTGCAGGAAGAATTTGGCAACTTATTTATTCTCCCAGGGGCTACTTTTGCTGTTGGACATTCTTCATTCAAGGCTGAATCTCCATCCTTGTCCATTAATGGTCAGCTGTGTGATGTCAGCTGCCTGGGGCTTTTTGTCATGCAAGTCTTCAAAGCAAACTGGTGTCTGGGAGGCCAAAGACCATTGTGTGCCCTGGCTGTTGATTACTAATTTTAGACCTTTGCATTTTTTTAAACTGCAGTTACAAAAAAAAAAAAAAAACAACAACTAAAAAAAACAACAGGGTTAGCATCACTGCAGACAAGTCAGATCTTTTTGTCAGCTCTTTATATGTCTCATCATTGAGAATTCATCAGTTGGATGTGTAGCTTTTGAAACGCTTCTGCAAGTTAACGGGAGAACTCAAAGCTTTTCTGTTTTTTTCTTTTCCTGTTTTTTTTCCTCGGAATCATTTTTTAAATATGTAGCCAAGCATGTAGGAAATTAGTCCTCTCCATAGAGAAATTCAGTAGCTGAACTCCTTTGGGACTGGCAGGAGAGATACCGGGTGAGGGGCGTGTATTGATTTTCTGTGAGCTGGGCAGGAGCACTGATTTACCTACCTCACAGGAACAGATACAGAGCAGAGATGGGAGAACAGTTACACTCTGGCTTGGGTAGCTGGTGAACCAAAACTGTCAACAGGTGAAAGGCTGAAAGCGGTCTACCTGAGGAGCTCAGTCCTTTTGTTGTTGTTGTCTTGCCTTTTATACCCCCTGTTTGGATACCAAATCCCTTTGCAGCCTGGAGCGTTTTGCTGATGGAGAAAATCTAAGACTGTCTGCAGCCCCATTGATCAGAAGTGGTGAGGCCGATAAGCTGAGAGCAATCTTGGGCAGCTAATAATAGTTCATTTCCTGGGAGATTTGTGTTCACCCAGGTGAGCTGATGCCTGCCCCGGTGCACTAATCTGCAAGGGCAGCAGCAGCAGCACATATCACAGCTTCGAGAATTTACCCATGAAATCCACTCTGATACCTGGCTTCCTAATGTGCTTGGCCATCTCATCAGTTTCCTACTGTAGTCGGAGAATAGTGAGAATAATGCATATATACCAGTTCTTCTTGCATGCTTTTTTTTTTTTCTGCTGGAATTGAATAATGAAACTGGGTTTTCATTGTTTCTCTACAAATGTTTTTTAATCTTTAAAAGTCTGACTGCTGCACAGCATTTGCTTCATCTAGGAGAAGATGCTGTGTGTAAATTGCATTATCATCAGTATTCTGACAAATTGATTAAATTATAGGTTAAAATGCAAAGCATAACAGTGAAATTGTAATTTAAATGCAAAATTAAATATTCAAATTATCTAATCCTCAGTAAAGATAAATAGAAAAGGGACAACTGGTAGCTTCTTTGTTGTATGTACAGCATTAGGTGCGTACAGCAGCTAATGCATTTGAACTTAGAACCTTGCTGAAATTCTGACAATCTTAATAATGAGATGCAAGATTTTAATGAGAAGTCTCATTGAACCTAGATTGGCAGTTCTAGACCTGTAGAGTCTGTAATTTGGCACCTGGCTTGCTGAGGAGGGAAGAAAATTAGTTTGAGCTCATTTGTTTCAGAATATCTCATGTTATTAGAATATTATATGGCAGCTTTGCGCTGTTAAAAATTACAAGGGGGCAGGAAACTGGGAATAGAAATGTAAAATTTTAAGTATTGCATTTCTTGCTGACATTTATGTGTATTTTGTTTAAGGTTGTATGTCTTGCCTAACAAGACTCTCACTCTTCAAGAGAAATCACTGAGTCCTCTGCAGTGGTGCAGACGTGTTCTGGATCATCCAAGTCCCGAGATAGAGGCTGCAAAACGTTCCCTATGCTTTAGACTGGAACAAGGTAATGTTATTCTTTGAATTTCTCTGCTAGTAAGTTGGCTTTTTTGGCCTAGCATTTCAGTAGTGTTTAATGCCTTTTGCAATTCAGCAAGTTCCAAAGATGGTAGACATGCAGTTTTTCTGGCAAGTCTTCCTCCAGTCCTTGAACACTGACTATTGTTAATTTTTTTTTTCTGATGATGAATTTTTTAAAGTATTCTCATTTGTTATTCTTTCCTTCTGCTGCATAACTCCTGTTTTTTAAACCTGGTGTTTTTCATACATCGCTTAAAATAGGAATCAGTGGACCTCTTTGCAAGAAAACTTTGATGCTAACTTCACTACTCATCTGGCATTGAGATTTGAAAAGCAATATTTCTGGTTATGTGCAAAGCCAAACTGTCAAGGTGCAATACATTTCTAAATACATATTTGTACACATCTCATGTAATATCAGGTCTTTGTTAAGTATAAGTCAGACAAAAAGAACCTACAATTTGATTGCAGGCACTTTTTTGTTGGGCTCCCACTAGCCTTGAGTATTGGGATAAAACTGATTGCTGTTCCATGCCAGTGAACTTAGTTGTGTCTTGGTGTGCTGAATTTTGTTCTAAAATTTTAAATGTTTAAAATATTTTTACTTCTTTTATCAGTTAGGATCCTATTAACACTGTAATAAGTGTTTTTGAAGGAAGTGATTAAGCTAGAAAACACTATCTTAATGTTTATGAGTCACTAGAAAAGAAAATACAAATGAACAGAAAGATGACAGAAGAAGGAAATAAAGCTAATGGCAAGATGAGCAGATGGCTGTATAAGTTAGCTACAGCGTTCATTAAGAGTGATTGAGCATGGACCTATGTGCTTTGGTGCATATATGAAGTTTTGTTTAGTCTTATCCAGAATTAGGCATTTAACTGAATCAGTCTCTGAAGGGATCTTTCTCTTTGCTTTCACTATAAAAGACTGCACAATAATTACAGTCCTAGCCATATGCAGTTGAGTTCATTTGCCTGCAGTTAGGTGGGCCAAACTGAGGTTTGTATATTGGTAATCATCCCACCTAGCTGTAGAGTGGAATTTGTCTTGGAATTCAAACACCTGAGTTCAGGTGTTTGCAGTGTAAGCTAGATATCTCTGTTTGGCAATCAGTAGGATTTTTGTCTAGAGTCCTGGGGGGCTACTTAGGGAACATGGTGTAGTGTTGGTCTTAGAATGAAGTGGACTCTGTTGAGTCCATTGACAATAATGGGTGCTTGGAGCCCAACTTGCATCTGGTCACCTGAAGATACATCTTTGCAGTGTAGGGTGTCCCAGTCTGGACCTGAATACCAGTGGAGCGGTTGTATTCAGATTGTTCCGTGTAGGCATTTAGTGCCATTCGGGTTGCCCTCAGTTGGCTGACATCTGGCTTCCACTCAGGAAGGGTGCAGACTTTCCATAGGTCCTGTGACTTATCTGCTATTCCTTTGAGGATATCGTGGCCTCCCAAGGGCATCTTTGTATACTCCTATACATCTAGATATGGGAAACTGAATTGAGTCCATAATGTTTATGTTGGAATAAGCCAGATGAAGACATGACCTATTTTTCCCTTCCAAGGTATTAATTTACATTTAGTAGGCAATAAAGGCATTAGAAAGGCAAATTTATTATTTTGGATTTAATTCACTATCTAATTATCAGTATGATCTCTCTGCAGAAGTCACAGTGAGTGACATATGTCCCATTGATTTACATCAGTGATGGATTGCTTTAGTTGTGATGGCGTCATGAATTTCCTGGGCTTTTGAGCAATTGCATGCTGCATGTTGCTACAGGAGCAGTATGTTCAAGGAGGGAATGGACTCTCTTTACTACCACAAGAATTCTGTGGTGAAATTGTTTTAATTAACAGTTGAGTTAATTTTCTTTAGTATTTCTAAAGATTTTCTTGTTATCACTTAACACCTTTACAAGTAATATGTGGTAAGCAAGTGTCATATTTCTTACGTTAGCGTTATAGAAGTGTGTTTCATATTGTTTATGTCTTCTCTGGTTTTAAAACTAGATAGGAGATCATTGTAAGAATCTAATAATCCAATTTTAAAGCACAACATACTTTTTGTAACCTAACCCTCCCACTTCTTGTTTTGCAGTCTACTCTATCAGTAAGCATATAATTACATTTGTGTAATTTTATCCTAAATTTAAAGAGATTCAATAACAATGGTATTTGTCTTTCCTAATACTAAATTTTCAAACTTTATACTTAAAAGTTGAAGAGTATTTTCCCCCTTCAGCTGTTGGCATTGGAGGAATACTTTAGAGGGATTTTGAAATCTAGTAATGCTTTTTCTGTTTGGCACACAATCAATGGTAGCACTATGAATGTGAGAAATATTAAACATGTAGTAAAAAAAACCCATAATGTACCAATATGCGCTTTCTGAGATGTCTTACAGGTAGAATTCGATTAGTAATTTGTCAATGATGAAGCAGCCAAAAATTAATCCAGTTTAGATTATCATAGCTCTCTAAGCATTGCAGTGCAGATAGAAATGAAAAGCAGTAAAAATAGATTTTTCTCTGCCGGATCAGCATGTGTGATTGCACACAGAAAGGAGAGCTGTGAACCAAAAAAAGTGGAATTTTGTGAGGCTGTTATTCTGCATTTTAACAAATTCCTGTTCTCTTCTAGCAATTTTTAAATCTATGCTCATTTGTTCCTGCTTAAGTTTCCCTTATTTTGTTATATTCTGATTTTCATACAAATCCTGATTTGTTGTGTGAAATTTTCCCAGCGTTAGGATAGCTCACAGTGAGCCTAAAGGTCGTGTGAGAGACTTAAGCCAAAGCAGTCCTAGGCAATGAAGTAATAAAATGTCTACTTGGTCTTTCAGGTTGGAGAGTCACTTGAATGATGCTAGTTTACTTTTCACTTTGCTGTGCCTGTTTCCTTTCTTGTGGAAAAAAAAAAATCTGTTTTATGTGTTTCAAGGTGGAAGTAAGATTTCATCTTGGAATAAATCTTTATGGGTATAAGCACAGTGGAGGTCTGCAGGTGATTCTTCTGTGAAGTGCTGTGAGAACTTAGACAAGCTTCTCTTCATGCCTCTGTTCTACCACTCAGTAGTTAGAGCTTATATCTAGTTTATAATGAACTAGACTCATTAGAAGCTTGTTTCTGGATCAATCATGATAGCCTTAAGGAAGGTGGAAGTTAAATCATTGAATCATAGAATCATTTGAGTTGGAAGGGACCCTTAAAGGCCGTCTAGCTCTACAATGAACAGGGACACCAACAGCTACATCAGGTTGCTCAGAGCCTGGTCCAGCCTGATCTTAAATGTCTCCAGGAATGGGACATCCACCACCTCTCTGGACAACCTGTTCCAGTGCCTCACCACCCTTATTGTAAAAAACTGTTTTCTTATATCCAATCAAAATCTCCCTTCTTTTAATTAGAAACCATTTCCCCTTGTCCTGTCACAACGGATACTTCTATGTAGTCTGTACCCTTCTTTCTTATGGCCCTCCTTTAGATATTGGAAGGCCGCCAGGCTGAACAGCCCCAGCTCTTGGCCTGTCCTCGTAGGGGAGATGTTCCATCCCTTACATGGAATCTCATATGATAAGGTCTTTGCTTGGAATTTTTCCTTTTTTTCAGGAACAATTCTAGTAATGAAGTAATTTTTGTTTTTCTTAATGACCCGACCCAAGTCAATTCTTTCTCTGTTCTTCTTCAGTCGTCTTTTGTTTCAAACATTTCTGGGTTTTGTTGTTTACTGTGGTCTTCCGTTTACTGTGGAATCAGCTCCCCGTCCCTTCACTTGTTACTATTGCTTTCTATCTTATTTCTTTAGTTTCATTCAAATCAACAGGGCCACCTAGTAGTCATAAAAGTGTGGGGGAGCTTCTATATTTGTTTGGTAATCCTTGAAAATGCTGGGAGATGTCAGCATTAAAACCCAGTATGAGAGAGAGATGTGGTATGTAAACTTCCTAGATGCTGCAGATTGGTATAACTTGTCTGAAGTTGATTAAATGATGTTGATTTGCATCCTGGCTGAAGCTATACTATGTAGCTTCACTTCTGTAGAAACTGCTGTGGAGCAGCCGGATGGATAAACTGAGGAGTTAAGAGGCTTAGCAAGGAGTCAGTCTCTAGGAGCTCAGCTTTTATGCAGGGCTTCAAAGCATATTTCATCCAATTCAGCCTTCCAGACAGAAAACCGCTCTTCCTTGGAGAATATGAAATATTGTTAGATTCAGAGTTAATCTTAGTTGAGTTCTCATTCAGAAAAGCTGCTTCAGAGGTTTCGAAAGAGTAGGCAACAGAAGCCTGCAGATTTTGCAATTGGTTGCAGTAATTTATAGCCTTAAGATGAAGCTATTTTTCATTTCTTGAGATAAATAATATACTTCAGGATGGATGCCATTATGTTGTACGTGAGTATGGTATCTTGTGAAATAAATCCACTGTTGGTTCTTCAATTGTTTGTGATTTCACAAAACCCAAAAATCTCATCAGTGAATTTTTAGCCTTTATTGAGCTGGATCCCAGATGTTATTTGGCAGAACTATATGATCTTTGTCTGTAAAAAATCTTAGCTGACAGGGCCGCAGACAGAATATTGTACCTGGATATGAGGCTTCTGGCTTACACAGAACCAGGCCAGGTTCTGTCCTGTTCTCCTAATTCTCTTTACTCTTCTGAAGGACTCACCGTGAAGTCATTTAGTTTGATGTATTTAAGATATGATATACATTTAATTAACTACTAAAAATTTCAGTTATAAAGAATGTTTACACCATGGTCTGTTAACAGCAAAAGCAAACAAGAAATACTGTAAATGGATGATAGTTAATATTGTGTATCCTTGAGCTGAATCCAGTGCTGTTTTGAGTGGCAGAGTGTTGTTTATTTGATGTGCCAGAGATGCATGTTATGGCAATCAGGACTGGCTTAATAAGATCTAACAGAGCTTTCTCATCCTTATTTTTCATATGTAATGGAGATTAGAATTTTACATGAAATACTTCTGGAGCTGCATATGATAATGTCTTGAAGCTTGCAGACAATAGGATTGCTGTTTCCATCATAAATAAAACAATTCCTAAGTCTCTAGAAGGAATGAAGGAAGTGGCAAGACTGCTTCATTTCATAGAATGAGTCATAGAATCATAGAATGGCTTGGGTTGGAAGGGACCCCAAGGATCGTTAAAGCTCCAGCTCCCTGCCACAGGCTGGGCTACCAACCTCCAGATGTGATACTAGACCATGTTGCTCAGGGCTCCATTCAGCCTGGTCTTAAACACTTCCAGGGCAGTCTGTTCCAGCACCTCACCACTCTCTCTGTAAAGAACTTCCCCGACATACAAAATTTCCTCTCTCTCTGTGTTTCTGACAACAAAAGTTGCTGGGTATCTGTAATACCTTTCAGCATCTGAGCTCCTATTGGGGAATGTGACATCACAGAGGACAGGACGAATAGCAATTTTCTACCGCAGTACAAGTTTAGTGCTCAGAGCACACAAATATATATGCATAGGAATTATTTCCTATTAGATTTCATTTATTTGAAGTAACATGTTGTAACGCTTGCATAATTTTGAGCAGTTCTTAGAGGTTTTGCAAATGCTGATATCAATGGATTTTCTAACACAGCTACTGAAGATGATTTGTATAGTTCAACTGGGAAAAAAATAGTTTTTGATATTCTTCTTGGAAGTGGGTACTTGCATTTCAAATAGAGTATTTTTCTCCAGCACTGCAACATTTCTACTCTGCACTTCAAGATACAAGTGCTTGGTTGAAAATTCTTATGGCAACAAATGCACAGAAGATCAGAGACTTCAGTCTATTCGCTTCCGTTATCTCTTGCCTTTTTTAATATGGCTCTTAGATATGATATGCTTCTTAAGAATTTCATTTCTTATTTGGGAGTTGGCTGTTATGCAACTCATAATTAAATGTTTTCTTATAACTGATTTCTAGTTGTCATTATAATTATGAGAAGATGCAGAATTTGCAGTCTAAAGTTTTTTATGTAAAGGTTATCAGAGAAGTCGTATTACATATTATCTCTGTTGAGAAGATATCCATCCCGCTTTAGAATGGAAGTGCTGTATTAATGCACACCCACTACTGAGCTTGGATTATCGGTTCATCCTGAATGATTTAACAGCCAGGAACACTGTCAAATTTTACACAAGGATTTCAGAATCCTTATTTAAAATGGGAGGAGTTTATGTTTGCAGTGTAGGCTCATAGTCTGTAATGCAGCGTATGTGTAAAAGCAGTAGTAGTAGCTTTGACCCTGACAGTTACGCTGAAAATCCAGGCACGATTACTGTTAGCCAGTGGAGTACCAAATCACTGTTTTTGTCTCCAAGGTGTACTGCTGCCTTCCTAGATAGAAATTGAAAAGAAAGCTAGGTTTTATTGATGGACGTGGATGAACTTGGTGGCTCATCCTCTGAGAATAATTTTTTTGTGGGGAAAAGAATCTTTTCAGAACGGGGCTGTTTTGGAAGCTCTCGTTTCATTTTTGCTCCTGAAAGTCTGTGTATCTTTTTCATTGTTTGTTAGTCTCCAAATTATTGTTATAACTTATTTCTTTAATTTTCATTTTCTCTCACTGCCTATTTTGATATCAGCAGAAGAGAACTGGAAATAATATTTCCTGATGTAGATGAGCCTCCCCCGTGTGGTATACAGAGGTAGCATCACTTCTTTATTAAAATATTGTTTGTTTCTGTGTTTCTACTGTCAAAGAGCATCATGTTTTTTGTCTCTGTAGCGTCACATCTTTTTAAGAAGCTTTTGTTCAGACTTTTCTGTGCCATGACTCCTAAGTATCTTTTGAGAGCTGTTTACTGCTAGGATATAGTCCATAGGCTTGTAAATATGACACACAGTGTTTGTCCTTGGCGGCTGACCTCACATTTTAATATATTAGAAGGAAGTCAAGAAGCACTTACTTTACTAAATGTTCTACATCCAGTCTATCTGTATTCATATATGGTGGAAACACAACGTTTAGATGAGTAATTTGTTTTCACCTGGGCTTTGTGCAAATGTTCTTGTAATGCAAGAAAACTTTTTTGACACAGAACAGAATGTATTCTGAATACTAGTGAGGCACTGGCATTTACAGATCACAGAGTCAATAGGATCTACTGAGTTTGAAGGGACCCACAGAGATCACTGAGTCCGACTCCTGGTTCCACACAGGACCACCCAAAAGTTCACCTGTATGTCTGAGGATGTTGTCCAAATGCTCCAAATGCATTCCAGTCGTGTATCTGAGGCATTTATGAAAATGTTGAAGAGAACTGGCCCTAAAGTCGAGCTCTGTGGAAGCCCATTAGATTTACTTTATCGTCTTTGTTTTGCAAGACAGTGTAGGTTAGTCTGAATGATGGAGACACAGGAACTTATAAAAATGAAATTCCTGAGTGTTTTATACGATCCTTTCATGAACTTCCCCTGAGGTATTGTTTCCTTAATATTACTTCTAGAATTGGATATGTTTTTAAAAATCATAATTACAGAATATATTTTATTTTGGAATATTCACTTTTGGGGAAGGTCACTAAGCCATTTTTAGTCTTTGAAAGTGGGTTGACCCAACGCTGTAATTGCATACTTAATTAAAAGTTTCATGCTTCTGAGAAGATCAAGGGAGAAACGTAGTGTAAGTCTGCATGCAAGACAAAAAAAAAATTGCTTTTCTCTGAAAAAGAAAAGCTGAATCATGGATTATTCTTGTTTTAAAAAGCAGTTGCATTAACTTTAAAGATTACACTTCTACTAATTTAAAAAAATCATAACAAAGCCAAAAAAATGTACTTCAGCATGCTCTTGATTATTTTATTTTATGAAATATCTGACTATGAGATATTACGGAAAGCAGGTATGGGACAGTGGTTGTTTTAAAGTGAAGTTGAGATGATAGCTTAGACACCATTTATTTTTCTTTTTTCATTACCAAAATAAAATAAAATAAATAAAATGCAATAAAATAAAATTCTCTTGTAAATCAAGATGTTGGAGACTGGTAAATTTGAACTCTTCAATTTTCACGTTCTTACTCTGTCAGTCACGTTCCCTTCCTTTTTTTCTTTTTTTGCCATTGTCTCCATGCCAAATAAGCAACGTGTGCCTAATTACATTTCCGTCATTGGTCCCAGATTTGCTAATTCTGGTACCATTGCCTAGATCATTTCTACTTTATGTGGTGACACAGATGAGACTGTCAAGGCACTTCCTGTTCCTTGTAATCTTGAGTAATATCTCATGTCTGGCCTGGTAGTTTCTACTGATGCATTCAGTTACCTTCACCTCCAGCCAGAGACAAGTCATCTCCTTGCTTAACTTCACACAATCAGTATTTAAATTTGTACTACAGCCAGTAGAAAAACAGGGCTAGGTTTAGTTGTCCATACATACGGCACTGATGCCTTTGAAATGCCCTAAGCAGATGTCTGTAAGGCATGAGATGCCTGTGTGTAGGCAGCTGATGAATTGTAGTCCTCCACTGACTGTAATCAATGCTTAGATGCAAAGCTTACTGATAGATATTGTAGATACTCAGAAGAAAGGTCTGTGGTATAGTGATGAATGCCTGAAACAATTTTATGAAAGACAGTTGATTTCTTTTTCTTCTTAGGGATATGTATGTTAACATGATACATTTTGTAATAAACACTGTATTTATCAGTAATGAACTGCACTAACCTCTTTACTGATACACGTATTGACATCACAGGTGACTTTAATGTGCAACCTGTTTAGTAGATGTGTTTTAGAAGGAAGATTTTGCAACTTTTTGAAATTCATTCTGGATATGTGTTCAGGTTACAGCTTTTTAATTATTAGCATGTTAGCATATGGCTCTCATAGTTTTTCATGCAGGATGTATTGATTATCTTTGTTTTCCACTTAGAATTGCTTTTTACATATGAAGAAATGCAGTATAAGCTTTATATTGATGCTATCGTGTCATTGAAAAGTTATCAGTGCAAAAGAAAATAAATCCTGCAGGGTAATTTGAATTGATGTAATTTAGCACATGAATAGACTTTAAGTAGCATTAGCTGCTTGCCACGTTTTTAAAGTCACTTGAAAGCCATGTAAAGATTTGTGTCAGAAATGAAAGAGGTGTTTAGATTGTCAGCTGTTAGGGATAGGGACTGTCATTTATTGTATGCTTCAGGAGTGCCTCATGCAGTGTAATACCAGTTTCACTGGGCTCTGAGTACTACCGCAATACCTGACCTTTGTGAAATGAGAAGTGTTGAACATTGTATCTTAAGGATTGGAATCTGTCTGGTAGCATATCTCTATGTTTCAAATTTTGGAGGTATTTAACAATTTATGTTTGTGATTTTGGCTTCAGTCACAATTCTAATTGTGATTTTTTGCTCCATAGAGTGTCTTGATCTGTTAAAGAGGCAGGAAAGGATTTTGTGGCCTGTAGTGTATGGGTGATGTCAGCTTAGTCATCTGTTCTGTTGTTGCCTGCAAATAGAGAGGACTGAGTTCAACATCCTGATGGTTTGAGGTCCTTTCTCCCTAGAATTCACAGAACCACACAGTCCCAGAAGAGCTGAGGTTTGCAGGGGCTTCAGGAGGTCACCTGGTCCAACCACCTTGAGCAGAGCCACTCAGCACAGGTTTCCCAGGCCCTTGTCCAGGTGGCTTTTGAGGATCTCCAAGGCGAGAGACTCCTCAACTTCTCTGGAAAAACTGTGCCAGTGCTCAGTCACCCTCACAGCCAAAAAATCCGTTCTGGTGTTCAGATGGCACTTCCTGTGTTCTGATTTGGGTCCATTGCCTCTTGACCTATCTCTGGGCACCACCACAACCCTCAAGTAGATCAGTAAAATGCTATCAAGCCTTCTTGGTGCTCTGTATTCCTCCATCCTAACCCATAGGAGAAGCAGGGAAAAGCGGGATTTTTATGCAAGCACAAAATACCACAGAATAAATTGATGGAGGGAGTCATTGCTTTCAGCATGTTTCTCTGTGTTGCCATGAGGTTTGTTTCTGTCATTTTTGCTTCATGTATTGTGGTAGTGCATTCAAATTATAAGCAAAAAAAAAAAAAAACATTTCAGTTTGTAGGAGGCACACATGTTCTTCTGTTGGACTTGGTCCAAAAAAGATTTTGTTATTTTTGACTTCTGTGGATGCTGATAAATCTGAGATAATTACTTTGAAGAAACAAATGGTTTTTAGTGAATAGTTTGAAAAACATCTCAAGTTTTCCTAAGACTATTTCTGCTAATTGTAGACATGACTGGTTCTGTTGTGGAAATGCTTGAAAAGATACTGTAAAGTACCTTTTATTCCTTAAAGTTAGACATGGGTAGAAAGATACTGCAGCAGCGTCATAATGGTGTCAATGGTGATCTTGTAACTTGTGTGCGTTGACTATTGTCTTTGCTGCGTTATTCTCATACTTTCCCTATTGTAGTGTACTCTTTGTTGATAGTTTTATACTCCTGTACGTCCCTTTCTGTCAGCTTATACCTGTGTTACTTGTTTGCAAGAAGCACAAATTGCCTATTTGTTAAATGTTTGTACAATTCTTACTGCAGTGTAGGTGCCTGTGGGAAGTACTGATAAGGCAAAGTTTACTTATGGAGTCTCTATAGAGATGTCTAAAATCACCCCAGAGGAGCTTACATTTAGGAACATGCTCTGACTTAGTGCCAGGAGGAGACAATCTTTCTCTGGGGAATCTGAAGAGAACAGTCTGGGCCAAAAATTGTCAGCGTAGAAGCCCTGACCCTCATCACAGTAATAATAATGGCAATGGTATCTGTATCTATATGTCATTTATCCTGTTTTTCTAGAAATAACTGTCTGGTTTGTGCTTCTTCATGTGACTCTAGGTTGATCACTTTAATTCTACAGAAGGGTGAATATTCCTAAAACTTTCCTGTTATATTAACAGTCACTTAAACCTTGATCAGAGCTTTTATTAGTCCTAAACTTTCGTGATTTCTTTTTCTTTGTTTGGTGTTTTAGAAGTATGAAAGCCACATTTTACAATATCTTCTCTTTTAGGGTTGATGATTGAGTTATTTAATCCTTTTCACATTGTAATGTGATATCTCAATGGATTCACATATTTGGCTTCCATCCGGTATGTAATTATTATCCAGCACTGCTAAGAGAAAGAAGTGAAATTGTTCTTCTAAGAGTCTCTTGCTTTCAGAACAGATTCCTTACCTGTTATCCTTATCTCAGCTGGAGATAGTGTGCTCCATTTGAAAGAAAGTGTACAAAAGAAATAAGAATTATGTATACTACTAGAATTTTAAATTTAAGAAATATAAATTAGCCGTATTTTTCATGCAGCTGCAATTCTTCTGAAAAAAAAAAGGTACCTTCTCTGAACCATGATGCAGTAGCCCTTTTTGTTTTTCCTCTACTCCAATCAATAGGCTAAAGGAAAGTGTCTGAAATAGTACTTTCAACATGTTCTCTTAAATATTTTGTTGAAACTGTGGATGAATCTGTTTGCCTTAATTATTATGTATTTGTGAAAAGCTTTAGTTGATGTGATTTTCTTTTTTTTTACTGGAATGGCTTTTCTAATTCTGTCCCCTTCAGCCATTTATTGAATTCCTGAGACTAGAGCTGCAGAAATGGAGCCTGTCCAGCGATGTGTTTGCAATGACTTAGCTTCTTTACTGAATTGACAGAAAGATAAATACGATGACACTGACAATTGTAGACCTACCAGTACAATGACACAAACATTCAAAAGACCACAAAGCAGCTGTTGTACTCTACGAGTTGAAAGCAACACTTCCAACAGAATGCTATCTTTCGATGTTTTAGAGCATGTCAAACAGCCTAGCTCCAGTAAATCCACACACAGTGCAATGCTGCGCGGATGATATACATGGACATAGGTGTCACTTGGATCCAACTTGTATTCAAATTGTCCCGATACTCCCCATATTTCTACTTTTAGGTCACATCTCTAGCTACCATTTATGTCTGCATTTCTCTGTGTAAAACATGATAGAAGTGCTTTCAAGATAATGTTCAACTTTCTTTACTTAAACTTGCTTAAACATCAAGCTTGAAATCTGTCAGGGACAGACAGAAAAATAGACATCCTTGGAGTATGATTCATCTCATGCTGTCTTCCTCAACTGACAGGGAGGGACAAGAGAAGCACAGCTGATTAGGTAAGACTGGAGATCAAATTTGGTCTTGGAGAATTTGTTGGGCTGAATACTGACCACATAATTTATTAAAAGATGGAGAACATGCTGCATCTTGCAAAATGCCTCTCCACCAGTCCCCTCTTTTGAGGCTAAACATCAGATTGGCTTCTATACTAGTGCTTTTGTATGAATTTTTAGTCATCACATATGTCATTCAATTAATTTAGAGTCGAAGAATCACAGAATGGTTTGGGTTAGAAGGTATATTTAAGATCATCTAGTTCCAACATCCTTGCTATAAGCAGGGATGCCTCCCTCTAGATCAGGTTGCTAAAAGCCCCATCCAGCCTGACCTTGAAGACCTCCAGGGTGAGTGCATCCATAACCTCTCTGGGCAAACAGTTCCAGTGTCTCACCACCCTCACAGTGCCTTTACTACCTTTATGTATGCTGTGGTCAACTAGAATTGATGCCATGGTATTCTACCACTGTAAAGTTAACCTGACACAATAGCAAAGTGATGTTTTTCCAATCTTGTGGTAGGAGTGAAGGTAACTGTGTAGGTTCTGATAAAGGCTTAAGTGACTGCTAATGTAACAGGAAAGTATTAGGAATATTCATGCTGCTGTAAAAGTAAGGTTTTATACCAACCTAGAGTCACATGAAGAAGCACAAACCAGTTAGTTATTTCTAGAAAAATGGGTTAAATGACATAAAGATATTCAATACAGATACCGTTGCCATTGTTATCATTGCGATGGGGGTCAGAGCTTCTGCACTGACAATTTTTAGCCTAGAGAGACTATTCTCTTCAGATTCCCTGGAGAAAGATTGTCTCCTCCTGGCACTAAGTCAGAGCATGTTCCTAAATGTAAGCTCCTCTGGGGTGATTTTAGACATCTCTACAGAGATGTAAAAGTAAACTAAAACGTAAATGTAAAAGTTTACATAAGTAAACTTTGCCTTATCAGTACTTCCCACATGTAGCAACGCTGCAGTAAGAATTGTATAAACATTTAACAAAGAAGCAGTCATTATGCATGAGCAGTGTTGAAATGGTATGTGTACCATAACTTCGGACACTGCTCTGCTTAAATCTAATGCTTTTCCATTTTGTAGGCTGCAGTGACAATGTCTACATGAGGACCCCTGTTTTGTGTCAGTGGAATGAACATAACACTCATAAATTAGTATGGTATGGGGCTTTCTTCAAGGTTATTTGAAATATATGAGAATAAGTTAGCTGGCCAGTCTAGAGGCAAATGGCTGCTAATGAAGCTATGCTGATGGTGTAGTTTCTTGTCATGGTCCAGCATTTACCTAGGAAGATGTATCAGCCTCCTCAGAGCTTGTTCTGGACTCTTGCATACTCTGCTCCCCTCTGTGGTATAAACAATGCTGCAGGTCTCTTGCAGATCCACTAAATTTGGAATAATACAATTTAGGTTGCTGTGGTTATGTCTTCCTTTAATCCCTTTACATGTAAATGTAACCCACTTTCTCTTCTGCAAGGATGCCATTCTTGCCCTTTCAGATCTGCTAGCTGGGATGATTACACAATGGCTTCCTTGCCCGTTGCAGGCAGCATATACTTAGTTAGATTAACCAGAGGCCTGATAATATCTCTCTCAGAGACTGATAGCCAGGAAGAGCTGAGTCAGAACATCTATCCAGCTGACTTGGTAAGTGCTGGAAGATATTTCTGGGGGCCTTAGGTATGTGGTTTGCATATGAAGGTGTGTATCTCTTTTTTTTGGTGGAGGAGCCGACAAGTGGGTGGGGTTTTACTGGACCTTGTTCTTATTAATAAGGATGGGCTTGTTAGGGAAGTGAAGGTCGAGGACAGCTTGGGATGCAGCCACCATGAGACAGTGGAGTTCAAGGTGTTGAGTGGAAGAAGCAAACCAAAAAGTAGGATTGCTACCCTGGACTTCAGGACAGCCAACTTTGATCTCTTCTGGGACCTACTTGGAACTATCCCACGGGCTAGGGTGTTAGAAGGTAAGGGGGCTTGTGAGAGCTGATCAGCATTTAAACAGCGCGTCTTCCAAGCTCAGGATTGGTGCGTCCCTATCAGTAAGAAACTGGGGGAGGGTGGCAGGAGACCTGTGTGGATGAACAAGGAGTTCATGTGTAAACTCAAATGGAAGAAGAAGGTCCATGAAATGTGGAAAAAGGATCTGATCACTTGGGAAGAATATAAGAGTGCTTCCAGGGCCTGCAGGGATGCGACAAGGAAGGCTAAAGCCCACCTGGAATTGAATCTGGCAAAGGAGATAATGGATAATAAGAAAGGATTTTTAAAATACATCAACAGTAAAAGGAAGACTAGGGAAGATGTGGGTCCCCTACTAAATGAGGGGGTTGTTTTGGTAACGGGGGATGCTGAGAAGGCGGAGATACTGAACACCTTCTTTGCTTCTGTCTTCACTGCAAAGACTCCCCCTTGAGAATCTTGGACCCTGGAGGTAAGTGAGAGAATCTGGGGAATGGAAGGCTTCCCTTTGGTGAGGGAGGGGATGGTCTGAGAGTGTCTAGGCAACATCAGTGTAGATAAATCCATGGGCCCCGAAGGGATGCATCCACGTGTGCTGAGGGAGCTGGCAGAGGTGATTGCTGAACTGCTCTCTATCATCTTTGAGAAGTCTTGGAGAATGGGAGAGATGCCTGAAGACTGGAGGATAGCCAGTGTCACTCTGGTCTCCAAAAAGGGCAAGAAGGAGGATCCGGGAAACTACAGGCCAGTCAGCCTCACCTCCATCCCTGGAAAGGTGATGGAACAGCTTGTTCTGGATGCCGTCTTCAGGCAGTGGGAAGAGAAGAAGGTTATCGGGAGTAGTCAGTGTGGGTTCACCAGGGGGAGGTCGTGCTTGACCAACCTGGTAGCCTTCTGTGATGTCATCACTGGCTGGGTGGATGGGGGGAGAACAGTGGATGTAGTCTACCTTGTTTTCAGCAAGGTAGATGCTGTCTCCCACAGCATCCTTATAATGAAGCTGAGGAAGTGTGGAATAGATGAGTGGATGGTGAGATGGGTTGAGAACTGTCTGACTGGCCAAGCTCAGAGGGTTGTGATTGATGGTGCAGAGTCCGGTTGGAGGCCTGTATTTAGCGGTGTTCCCCAGGGGTCAGTGCTGAGTCTGGTCTTGTTCAACATCTTCATCAGTGATCTTGATGAGGAGATAGTGCCCACCCTCAGCAAGTTTGCTGATGATATGAAGCTGGGAGGAATGGCTGACACACCAGAAGGCTGTGCTACCATTCAGCGAGACCTGGACATACTGGAGAGTTGGGCAGAGAGGAACCAGATGAGGTTTAACAAAAGCAAATGTAGGGTCTTGCACCTAGGGAGGAATAGCCACATTCACCAGTACAGGTTGGGGGATGACCAGTTAGAGAGGAGCTCTGCAGAGAGGGAACTGGGAGTCCTGGTGGACAACAGGTTGGCCATGAGCCAGCAATGTGCCCTGGTGGTCAAGAAGGCCAGTGGGGTCCTGGGGTGCATTAAAAATTGTGTGGCCAGGGGATCGAAGGAGGTGATCCTCCCCCTCTATCCTGTCCCAGTGAGGCCTCACCTGGAGTATTGTGTCCAGTCCTGGGCTCCCCGCTGCAAAAGAGACAGCGATCTCCTGCCAGAGTCCAGCAGAGGGCATGAAGAGGATAAAGGGCCTGGAGTATCTCCTCTATGAGGAAAGGCTGAGCGACCTGGGTCTGTTCAGCCTTGAGAAAAGAAGACTCAGAGAGGATCTGAATGTCTATAAATGAGGTGCAGGAGGTAAAGGGACGAGGCCAGAATCTTTTCAATGGTGCGTGATGATAGGACAAGGGGAAATGGCCACAAACTGAAGCATAGGAAGTTCTGCACGAATGTGCATAAGAACTTCTTCACAGTAAGGGTGACAAAGCACTGGAACAGGCTGCCCAGAGAGGTTGTGGAGTCTTCTCTGAAGATGATCAAGACCTGCCTGTATGCCTGCCTCTACAACCTGGTCTAGGGAGCCTGCTTTGGCAGGAGTGTTGGACTAGATGATCTCTAGAGGTCCCTTCCAGCCCCTACAATTCTTTGAATCTGTGATTCTGTGATTTATCCTCACAGTAATTGTGAAATTGTAAGATAGTTAGCATTTTTGACTATTTTTGATGCTAATTAATACAGATATGATGAAATTGCCAGTGATTTGCTCTGTGCTGTGTACGTAAGTAAGTAATTGTAAGACATTGAATTCACCTCACTTACCTTTAGACATGTCAGCATTTCTCTGGAGGTGTTCAAGACTAGGTTAGATGGTGCCCTGGGCAGCCTGGTCTAGTATTAGATGTGGAGGTTGGTGGCCCTGCCTGCGGCAGGGCGGTTGGAACTTGATGATCCTTGGGGTCCCTTCCAACCCAAGCCATTCTATGATACTATGACTCACAGAGGTTGTTCTCTGACATATATTTCCTATGCAAGCAGTGTTGACTTCAACAGCCCCAGCTTCTTGCTCCTGTTTTCTGCTTTTCCATTTCTCTCTTAAATGCCCTGTTACAAACTGCTCATGTCTTCCTGGTAAATGGCAATGAGGAACTCTTTGTAATATAAAAAAAATTAACTACAGAAAGATACTCTTAGTACAGATCAATGAATTGATTGGATTTGTCATTAAGTCTTGCCAGCAAAGTTGTAATTGCTGGTACAGAGTACCAGTACAGCTGAGAAGATGGCATGGGGAGTACTGGGGTAAAGCATCATTCTGAAGGAATGGGTTCCCCTTCAAGCTGGTGCTACTACCAAGAAAGATGCACAACAACTGTAATTGGTTTGAGAAAGGTGTTTAGGTTGGATACTTCCAAGAATTGTTACACTCTAATGTTTCAGAGAAATTGTCTTTTTCAGTTGCTTGGAAAAAGGGAAAACTGAAGGCACTCTCTGAAGTCTCTTTCTAAGCTCTGTTTATTGTTCCCCATAATGAATACTGTCAAAGTGAATTTCTTTTGAATATATGCAGAGATCTGTATCTGAGCCAGTCACACTGACCTCCCTTCGCAGTCAGTGGAGGCAAACAGGCACAGCTTGTGGCCTTTTAAGTGGAGGTGAGGTGAATCGTGCCCTGTTCTTTCACTTTTGAGCATATTCTGTACAGTGGTGACTAGGTCAGCCATAAATGTCTGTACATCAGAGCATCTTTATCATGTCTGTGTGATACAGGCTCCTGTGCCCTAAAGTACCATAAATAGATAACTAGAAAAGAGTGAGAACAGAAGGAAGCAGCACTCACACTTGCCCTGACACTCTCCAAGGCGTATTTCCAGTTCAGAGTATAACTGAATCAGATATGATACCTGATCTATGTGATTAACTAATCTTTGATGGATTCTTCTTCTGTGAATTTATGTGGTCTCCCCATGTAAACTTTTATCATTGATAGTGTTCTTTGGTAAGAATTCCTTATTTTGGAAAGCTTGTAATTCCTTGTTTGAAGGCTCCTAAAATTAAGTGGTGTAAACACCCTTCTTAATGAATGAAATGATTATAGTTCGGCAGAAGATTCTGAGCTATCTCTTTTTTGTTCCAGGTTACCTTATGTAGTAATACTTAAGAGAGTGAGTCTTCTGCTTAGGAAATTACATCTTGTTTCAAACTAGTTGAAATGTGAGAGCTTGTATACTTATGGATCCTGATTAAGAATCCACCCAACAGACAGAAAACGCATCAGATCAGCAGTTTGTATAAATTGCCAATAGCTGAATACAGGAACTGGAGAGGGAACAGACATTTGGGCCCTAGGTCAGGACTCAGGTGTAGTTTTTCGGCATAATGCTTGTCCAGTATCTCATGAAAGGAAATTTGGAAGCCAAGTTTGCTGGTTAGCTATTACTTCTTTGAAAATTTGTTTTTTGGACCTGTGCATGCAGAGGGAGTTGTGCATGCAGTAAGAAAATGAATGGTGAGATGATTACATTTATCACAAAGCCTCTATGCTTGTCTGTGTGACTAGTTAGTAAATAGTTCACCTATAAAGAAGAGGCAAGCTAAAAGAAAAACTAAAACCTAACGATGCAAAGCCACACAGCCAAGGCAAGATATACTTTTTGTGTAGGAGTTCTGTATGAGATATGCAATTCATACTTCTCAATTCCATTTTGTTTCTAATCTTTTTGTCAACGGTTTACGGGCGTTCAGCTCAGTTCTGTGACGAATGGGGCGGGGGACCCATGGACCGACGCCCCGGGAAAGGGAAAAGGGAAAAAAGGGTAGGGAGATGGGCCTGAGAGCAAAAACAGCAGCAACAATCTGAGGAGAAACAAACTAATTTACTAAATAAGATAGCGGAATGCAAAACAACACACTATAATACAATATAATTACAGTTTAAGCTAATAAATCCAATACAATGAGACAGAATGTCCAAAAATCAAGGTAGGCCTTACTCTAATACCGACGATAAGATGGCTGGGGAGCGAGGTGCTGCCAGGATGAGAGACGGGCGGAAAGAGAAACAAGGTCTTGTGATCTGCAAGTTTTTATCTTTCCCTCTGACTGGAAACGGTAACAGAGGAGCAAAGTCCCCTGGGGAATGTAGTAGTCCTTCTCTTCTGAGAACCAGGTAATACACTACATGATGTTATGGTGTGGAATACCAATAACCGAAAATCATAAAACCATGACACTTTTAAATACTTAGAAAAAATCATTGTTGTGAAAAAGTTGTGTTGGGAAATGGTGGTTAGTCTCTCTGCAGTTCAGTGCACTGCAGTTGGAACATAGTGTAGTCGTTTTTCCAATTTATAATATGTCCAAAGACGATTTTCAGATCAGCCTTTCACTGAATTATGTTGAAACAGAGTAGTTGTGCATCTGTCTTGAAAAATACAGGAATCTTCTCTGCCCACAATGATACATAATCATTGGCACAAGTGGAATTTGTCTGACACAGTGAAGCATTCCTGAATCTTACTAAGATTTACATTTTTTTTCATTAACTGCAGCATTCTCAACACCGCTGTTGATTACACTGCTTTACTGTGATGGATGAAAGTCCTAGACTCTTCTGCAATTTAGTTGCTTTCTGACTGTACCTTTGAAAGAGGTCTGTGCTTTTTTTGCTGGGACAAATCCTGAGGCATATGAGTTGCTGCAGTTTGATAGATTTAAACAGTAGTAAACCAATACAAACCAACAGAACTTCTTTCTCATTCTACACTAAAATTGATTCCTTTTATATTATTGTTTAAAAAGAACTTACTTTATGTGAGTAATTGGGGAAATAAGTTTTTTTAGGTACTCCCAATTCTCACATATGCTTAAAGCTAACGTTATTTTTCAGTTTTCCTAGGCTTGGAGGAAAGTAGACAATATTTATTCATTCTCTCCCAATCATGTATTAGCTCCTCCTAATATAGGGTTGTATCACCTAACTGTAGTGGCACTTGTTTTCCTTAGACATTTGATACTGCATTTGAGGCTGAAGTTGATTGTTCTTTATTATTTTAAAGTAGCGTGAAAAGAGTATTTTAATCTCTTTTTTTTTTTATTTTGCATAGCAATCCTGAATGTTGTGTATTAAAAATACTGTGAAAACTTACAATTTTGTAGTGGAATTGCATTCTTTTAGAAGACAACCAAACGAAAACGCATGAAAGTGCTATGTAGTTTCTTACAAGCTGACCTATGTTAAGAATGTGGGAAGTCTGTGGATTTCTACGCTAAATCCTAACAAAACCTAAGGCAAATGTTGGCATTTATTTATTCAGCCATCGCTAGTCTAGTTGTGGAGGT
This sequence comes from Numida meleagris, assembly GCF_002078875.1. NCBI lineage: Eukaryota > Metazoa > Chordata > Aves > Galliformes > Numididae > Numida > Numida meleagris. Next base: position 152,104,702 of record NC_034409.1, on the reverse strand, counting down.
TTAAGGTTCAAGGATAAATATAGATAGGATGTTTTATTTTGAAGACTCTTGTTTCCTGACTTGTGCAGTTGGCTCTTACAGAGTTTATCTCTGTCATCATCGCATCTAGGGATGAGGAGGCACCTTGCCTCTCTGGAACAAGACATCAAGGGATGAAACAGCATACAAACCCCAAGAGCATTTTGTGAGCTGGGTATGACAGAGGAGGGAAATAGTTTTGGACAATGACAGATTCAATGTGAGTGAAAATGTGCATTAAGCATATGAAATGTGGCTGTGTGCTGATGACAGTTTTGCTGACTGGATGGCTGAGGTAGCTACAGCTATGGTTATGAAACTGTAAGTGCTTAAATAAGGTGTTGAGACGACCATAGCCAATGCCAGGGAGAGATTGGAACTAAGAGTGTAATAATTGAAAAGTTGAGATGTTTTCAGTACAGTAATATTCAATAAAACGAGAATATATGTGTTCTCTAGAATAACTTCCAGTTTTACACATATAACTCAATTATCTTGCACACAGTAATAGAGGTGACAACATTGCTGTCTTGGGCCCAGAATTTGCTCTGTTGTAACTAATAAAAATCCTAATTTTTTGAAGCAGTTTTTAGGACTTGTAATTGCAGAGGAAAGCATGGAGATCACAGAGTTCAAATAAATGCTGGGCAATGTTAAAAGAAACTTTAAATGTTAAATGAAACATACTGCTCTTAGTCTTCATTTCTACTGTTGCTTATTTGCTTCGTTAGCCATTTCAAAACAAGTGTAAAGACCAGTCTGGCACAGCAGATTTGCAGATGCATATCACTAAGCTCTTAAAGTTTGCTGAAACTTGTGAGGCCACCAGGGAAGCAATGGAGTCCCTGTGCCTGGAGATGTTAAAGAAATGTGTAGATGTGGCACTGAGAAAGAGGGTTAGTGGGCATGGTGGGGATGGGCTGACAGCTGGATGATCTGAGAGGTCTTTTCCAACCTTAATGATTCTATGATTCTATGTTACAACCATTCTCTTTTGAACACAGAAGCTGGTTGCCTCACTGTATGACTGTATGAAGCACATCTAAGGACTGTGCATGCTTCTAAGCTTCCTGTGGTAGAGAGCTACAGAGATACTTGAGACACAGTGTCTGCTTAGGCTTTGCTTCAAACATTTAGGGTCCTGGAGATCTGTTCCTGTGTGCTGGCACCACGACATTGCTTGCAGTTGAGTATAGAGCCCTTCTTGTTTACTTTAGAGTGTTTAAAATCATTACAGGAGTTTTCAACGATGTGAGTAAATCTCTTCAGTGAACAGTAGGAGCCCATATTTTCCACTTCTTAAGCAAATAACCTCACATTTGCTGTATTCAGCAAGTAGCAAGAACTCTCCTCTCCTCTTACAGCCTTTTCAAGCACATTAGCTACTTATCTGTTCCCAGGCATACACCTAACTGCAGAAGGAGGGGTCAGACTCTGAATCACCATTTTACAGGGATCTAAACTAAAGTTAAATACCTATGTTTGAGTAGTTGTTAGATATACCTCACTTGTGTGGTGCCTCTTAGCTTGTTTAGACTCTTACCTACATGAAGGAGGGAGTTCTGAATTCCCTTCTAGCACTCTTGAATGTCCCCAGTGATTAATGAAATACTTGTATTTCCCATGCAGGACTGTGTGTTTTACTCACAGAAAAAACATTTTTCTTTTAAGCATAGCTGCTGTGCAACTGCCCATATGCAGAATGTACCAAGCGAGTGGTTGGCTTTCCTTCTCAAAGAAAAGTATGTCAACAAGAAAGTCTGTGGGGCCTAGAGTGGAGGCAGGACTTGATCACAGTGCGGGGGCACAGAACATAGCACAAGATCCCGGATTCAGCAGCATCTACAGTTTTGAACTTACTGGATAGACTGTATTTTAAGTACTTACACAGTTGTTAGCGTAGAAGAAAGGTTTTGTTCAGGCCATATAATTAGTACCAGAGTTCAAATATCTTCATATATGCAATTCAATTTATTTTTTAGCTTTGAATATAAAGGCTATTTTCGTCTCTGACCTGAAGGCTTGTATAAAACTTAAGATAATTGAGCTAGATAGCAACTTCAGATATAATTTAATGGTTTAGCCAGTAATATAGCGTAGTAATTTATGACTTTATACTGTCTCTACAGCAAAGAAATATTTTTCATTTGTGTTAAAGTAGGTTGCTATATTACAGAAGTCTGCCAAACTGTGTTCAGTGAGTTTCATAATGGAATTATGAAAAAGGAAGGTGTTTCAAATGTACATATACTCCTTTTAGTTTCATGAAAGCCCTGGTATATATATCCTTAGCTAATACACCGTCTTATGTACAGCATCTGTACTTGATCTGTCTCTGTTTTGCTTAACTGCACAAAATTAAAACAACATGATGAGAGTCAATGCCATTTTTACCTTGTGTCCCAGTTTATGAATGATTCCATTAATAGTCCATTTTGGCTTCACTTTCAAAACTGGCTTTTGTATCTATGTTTAGAGGTAGAGTAACTTAAGTAGCTTAAGTTAGGAATTGCTTTTAGTAAAGGAATTGTTTTAGATATGGTATGGCATGTTTTTAATTTTATTCCATTATTTGCCATGCAATTCTATACATGCAAATATTTGCACATATATGTGTTTACTTATTTAGATTTTCATGGGAATTGTTGCATATTTATTAATGCTGATTATTAACAACAGTCAGTGTGGTGTGTATTTGTGTTTATGTAGTTGCTCCAAGTTATTAGTCTAGTGTACTGATCATTTTGATACATCCTGCATATCATTTTTAGCAAAATGTTAGTAAAATGTTTTAAATGTTAGTAAACATGTTAAAGTTATGAACAGGCAACCGTTTATTTTTTAAAGGAAAGATTTTGTTTGATTATGTAGGCATTTTGGTAAGTCCTTTTAAAAAATGTTGTAATAGATGTTATGTAACACAGTATGTTATCAGCAGTCTAGTTACTAAGAATTGATCAAGTCCAAGAAAATTGTATCCAAAAAGTTGAGCATTCACAGCGTAACTGTTGACTTTGAAGACCAGGAAAAATTGTTTTTATGTATTAGAGATTAACAGCTCCTTTGTTGGTGTCAAAGGCCAATACTTTCATGCTTCATAAAGTCAAATTGTTAATGTATTTGACTCTTTCCCATCAGTAAATGAAAAGGATTTTTTTTTTTTTGCTTCTTTTGTCTTCATGATTTTTTAGATAAGCCTGCTTTCCTTTCTACAGCTGGTGCTTCTTCTTCCTTCAATATGTCTTCAGGATTATTCGTGTTTATATCCAACTGCAATGGTCAGAAACTTCCTTTACTTTTAAAGGGCAGATGAGTTTCTTAACTCATCTCTGGACAGCCCAAGTTGGAGCTTTTAACAAAAAAACTACTTATATGTGAAATATTGAAGCAAAACAGCTTGGCTTTTAAATTGAAAATAAAGGTCTTCACAACGTTGCCTCATTCTCTGTAAAAATCCTACTGAGAACTGTTAACAAAGTACAAATCCTTGCATATTCTAACAGTGTTTACCGTAATAATCAGGGCAGACTCAGGATCAGATTGGAATAAAATAACTATCCTAATGTGACCATCCATTGCACTATTCTGTGATTCTATAAATTTTACATTATTTTATGTATTTGCTTAGGTATGTGTAGCTGTCATTTCCTACATACCTTTTCACATTTTTGGCATAGCCCAAGACCTTATATAAGTCTAATCTTACTGTCTTAATGCTGTTGAAGTACTCAGTATATGCTTCATTTTGACGTTTCCATTTGAAACCTAATGAAAATGTTTTTCTACCTTTGATCCTAAATTATTATTTAGGTGTTAATCATATGCATAAAAATGGCAATCCTCAGCTGAAGCTTGAGCACTATCAGACTATACTTGATACATAGTGCCCAATAGATTCAGAGGGCTTTTTAGAATAGTGAATCTCTAGTGTTTATTGGCATCTTTCTCCTCCTTCCCTTCAGAACACACACAAGTTGAAAGAGTAGCTCTGAATCTGTTTTGCTATAAATACTGAATATATTCTTAGTGTGGGTTCTTGCTTTCATAGTCACAATAACTGTTGCTTTGTGCTCCATGGGCCAGCTCACAGTGGTGATTGTACAGAGCAATGAATGATGTTTATTTGTGCTGTGTGGTTGACCACATCTGTGGGTGAGAACATGCTGGAAGCTAATTGGCCTGGCAAATAATCAGACTGTGACAAAAGAAGACCTTGTGCTAGGCAGAAAAGTAGAATTACAAGGAGCTGTCATCCTTTGCTCCTCACTGATAGCTTCTAGTGGAAGTGACAGATGTTAGCTGTGGATTTAATATTTAGATCTACTCTGTCACACACATTTCTCTAAGTGAATGCCTCAAATTAATTTACAGTTTCGTACTGCTTGTGGGTTGATCTGATCCGTAGTGACTGTGTTACATACTGCTTTGTAAAGCTGTGGTCATTGGAGTTTACTTTCCTTTTTGTCTTGTAATACTTGCACGCTTGACTTTTGAACTGTAAATGTTCAAAATTTACCTTCAGTAAATGTTAAAGACAAACAGCTCTCTCTAGAAGTAGAGGTCATGGTACTAGGCACAAAGCAATTTTCTAGAAGTGGCAATGGTGCTGCTCCTAGTTGAGATCTCAGACCTGTAGGGTTTTTAAACTTGAAGGGACTAGAATCATGAAAAATGAGGGAATTGCAATGTGGTGAGGTGACAGAAAAGAACACAATTTGCATTTTTATATCTTACTTTTCTGTAGTTTATTTCCCTCCTACAGAGGCTAAGCATTATAGATGCTTCCCTTCCACTGCAGACTGCTTTATTCTGCTTGTGGAAACAAGAAATCTCCTTTGCTCTAAGCTTGATAGCACTGATGAGAAGAATAGAAAAGTCTGATTAGTCCGTACAAAACCAAGAGTAACCTTGAGTGGGAAAAAAATGAAAGGAATGGGGAGAAACAGTATCTTTTGTGCTGATGATGAATGGATTTTCAGGTTGGATATTAGCAAAAATTTCTTCTTGGGAAGAGTGGTGTTGCATTGGAACAGGCTGCGGAGGGAGGTGGTGGAGTAACTGTCACTGGAGGTGTACAAGAATTGTGTTGATGTAGCACTGAGAGACATGGTTTAATGGGCATAGTGGAATGGGTTGATGATTGGACTAGATGATCTCAGTGACCTTTTCTAACCTTAATAATTCTTTGATCCTGTGATCACTCATAAAGGTTGTGGCTGTGAGACAGACAGCCCACCAACATGATGTACTTCCTTTTTGTCTCCATAACCACTCTGTGTTGGTGTTAGCAAGGAGGCAGAATAAAGCTTGTATGTCCTGCTAAACCATTTTGGTGACAGAAGAGTTTTAAAAGAGGGTCTGCTTGAATATTTTTTTCAATATCTGTGAGTGTGCAAAAAAACAATCCAGAAAGACCTGGACAGGCTTGAGAGGCGTGCCCTTGCCAAGCTCATGAAGTTCAGCAAGGCCAAGTGCAAGGTTCTGCATCTGGGTTAGGGCAATCTCAAGCACAGATACAGGTTGGGTGGAGAATGGCTTGAGAGCAGCCCTGAGGAGAAGGATTTGGGAGTGTCAGTTGATGAAAGAGTCAACAAGAGCCGGCAATGTGAGCTTGCAGCCCAGAAGGCCAATCATAACCTGGGCTGTATCAGGAGAAGCGTGACGAGCAGGTCATGGGAGATGATTCTGCCCCTCTACTCTGCTCTTGTGAAACCTCATCTGGAGTTCTGGGGCCCCCAACACAAGAAAGACATGGAGCTGTTGGGGCAGGTCCAGAGGAGGGCCACAAAGATGATCAGAGGGCTAAAGCACCTTCCCTATGAGGACAGGCTGAGAGAGCCTGTCCTTTGACCAGTCTGAGTCAGCTGTCCTGGTTCTGTCCTCCCTCAGCCTCTCACTGGCAGGGCAGCACAAGAAGCTAAAAAGTCCTTGACTATCCTAAAAGTATGTGGATATTGTTTACTTTACCTTTTGAACACATATTAAAAACACGCAAACCAAACTGCAGATGTATTCCTACTTTACTAGATGAGCTAAGAAATTGTAAATTAAATAAACCGTAGCAATTTTGCCTACTTTGAATTTTCTGTGACTTTTCTGAGCAGACCAGATGCTTTTCAACCTTGCTGTAAGCAATCCATAGAGAGAGGTGCCCTGTTCCATTATTTGGTTGGTCTTCAAAATACAGTGAAAAAAAAATGTCATGCTTATATAACCATGCTGGAAAAAGAGAAGTAATAATATGGCATGGTAGCTTAAAAGCTTGCTATGGGATTACAGTTGTTTTTAGCACTTGATGGTTAAGCGTATTTTAGTGTTGTCTCTGAACTCTCACAGCTGATAATTTAACTTGTAATTCAGTAGTGTGATGATTGATTGCCATGAACAATTCCTTGAAGAGTGCTACCAATTTAATTTGTTTCTCTATTAACTGTAATGATTTTCGCTTCCTTTGTTGCTTTGTGTCGTGACACGCAGCAATATATATGATAAATGTATACCAAAATGGTGCATACATAGAAAATAGTAAACAGCACACATTTATGAGAAAACTCATTGGAACAAATCTTGCATGTAGAAGACTCTGCTGATTTTCTGTTTTGCTGCTGAACTCAGACCATTATTTTCCATTTGCCATGAGTAAACCATATATAATTAAGAGATTATGGTCAGATGATTTTCTCTCTAATAGCCCTTTTCTATTTATAACGATAAATCTTTCTTTTTTTTCCCCTCCTCCCTCACATCCATAACAGCTAGTCGATGGCGGAGCCTCTTCTCTACACCTGTCTCCTTGGCTTTCCCCTATAGTCCCGTTGCAAGACTCACCCCATATACCAACGGCTTTAATAGTCCCAGCTTCTCTAAAACCTCCAGTAAAGCAATACTAACACCTGAACGGACAGGTAATGCTTATCTTTTTGTTCATTTATGGTGCTTACAAGATTGCTTAATTCAATCTAAACTTCCTAGCATTTAACAACAATGCACTGTTCAGAAGATTTTATAAACTCTCATCTCAGAGGGATTTTTTTTTTTTTGTTAAAATGACCTAAAGTTTTACAATTAGCTACTGGTTTAAGTTACTTTCTTTGTTACGCAGTGTATTATAGGAAAGCAATGCTAGTAAACAGCTCAGCTCTCCGTAATGGTTAACCTCAGTTTATAATTGCTACGGTATCAGTTTAAGCCATCTCCAGCTTTGCCCTTTCCTGCTCATTTCTACCCTACTGTGCCCCTTCTTTATGTCTACAAAAATGTTTGTGCAGCTGTGTAATGACTTTCCATAGGCAATTTACCTGTTATAAAAATAGCCTTCAGAAACAAGGCTGTTTTCCATCTGGCATCATTACTACTATCACACCAATTTTCAGAGGGCACAGGTATTTTAGGAAAAATACAAACTTTCGGTGGGTATTTCTTTCTTCAGTACAAGTATCAGGATTCAATCTGTGACTTCTCTTAAGCTGAAGTGGCAATGGAGAAGATAATCCTCTGGGGAGGAAGCATTAATATTTTATTGCTGGCAATAGAAGATGTGATCTGAGGAAGTCAGCAGCGGTGCCACACTGCTCTGTGCACCATTTTCTTTACCAGTGCAGAAAGCACTGAGCGCTGTGGGTGAGATTATGCCTTGTGTAGGTGTCTGTGTGTAAGCTAGATGTCTGAGCTGCCGTATTCAGTGGGATGCAGCTTAGTTCCTAACCAGAAGCATCTGGTTTTGTTTCTGGTGCCCTCACATATCTTATCTGGCTTCCAACCACTGATCCAAAAGAGCGCAGATGTTACTACCTCTGCAAAACCTAGAGGACCACTACGACTTGCAAATTTAAAAAGGCAAACACATTTACCACTTATAATCCTTCCAAAGCAAAGTAATCCCCTGCATGTGCTTTTCTGTTGGAGCTATTGTTAGAGAACAGCTGAATTGATGATCAATTTTGGATGGATGCTGTGCTGGAGGATAGAAACACATCTGTGATACAAGCACAGCTTAAGAGCCCTCCCCACAATGGTTCCATCCTGTAGGCAGTGAGCCTCTGGTGGTTCAAAGGACATTAAGAAGTAATTTGCTTTTTTATTTGAAATTTTTTTCTTTAATTTGGGCAAACACTAGCTCGTACAACTAATTGCAGTTTAGTTTCTTCTTTCACTACATCACAGGGAAAAATAGGATCCCAAGCCCTCTCTGAAAGTCAACTCTGTGAAGGAAGCATTGTTTACTCTTCTGTTACATAATGCCTATTTCAGTCTCAATTGCTATGATCATTTATTTCTCTGATGATTACAAACAATTTCGAAGAACAGTAAAATTTAGGTAAATAACTACGATATGGAGTCTGAGTACTGAGCTTAAATTAGAGGCACATGCACACTTGCTTTTCAGAAAAGGGTAGGGAGAACCACAATCTTATAAGAAGGATTCAAATGCAGATAGATTTAGAGTATGCTAACAAGCCTGCGCTGTCAGAACTGAACTGAGTAAATTATTCATTGTCTGGGCTATGTAATGCTATTTTGGGAACAAGCAGAGGAATTCATGATCCATTACTACGTGTACTTCTCATGGGTTCCTAGTCCCTTTGCTGATTGGGCTGCACTGTACTTCTGAAAGCTTTCATTTGTTACATATAAAATAATTTAAGCTACTGTAACATAAAGAGCAGTTACTCATGAATGAAAAATGACTAGAGATATTCACAGACTAAAGATGTTTTTCTACATAGGTTACATCTCTAGAAGTTCCCCTCTGAGCCCACAGTCATCAATAGACAGCGAGCTGAGCACCTCAGAGCTGGAGGATGACTCTATCTCCATGGGATACAAACTGCAGGACCTCACCGACGTTCAGATCATGGCTCGTCTACAGGAAGAGAGTAGGTGGCTTCTTTTGTAATTGTTTTTCAGAGGAAGATTTCACACTGCAGTCAGAACTGCTACTGCCTTGTCTCAGGATCTTTCCTGAAAGATGTCACCTCTTCAACAGCAGGTGGAAAAACTCTTCATCTGCAAGCAGAAAGTGCACACAGTGTTGGGTTCAGGTTAACGGTACTGGATGTTTCAAACTTGATTCTTACTTATTGCTGAATCCCAACTAGTAGCTCCATATCCACTGACTACATTTTTATTTGGCTGTTTTATAGTGTATCACCATATTATTTAAATAAAGCATTATCATCAGACATATGCGTTGTGAGAAAGGAAAAAAAATAAGCAGTACTCGTGGATTTTTTGCACCTACTTTGTTTTTATAAATTCTTAATTTTGAGATGAATTCTGAATTCTTCGGGCATTTAAAGTCAACATTTTGGTGTGAGACCTGTGATTATGCACAAGTCTGACCCCAAAGGCTTGTTTGACAAATATTATATTTTGGTGCGATAGTAATTTATGGAAAATAACCTTATTCAGAAATAAAGGCCATTTGACTTCAAAATCACTCAAACTATGAATGCAGCATTTTTCTCACTTCCTATCAGTGCCAAGTAAGACATAAAGGGGATATGATGAGGTAAAAAACAAGGGAAGTTCAGAGATGATGACTGAAGTAAAATGCAAAATATTAAGCGACTACATGAAATGGAGAAATTGGAGAAAGAAAATGGAGATCCAATCTGGCTGTAGCCGCTGGACTTGTTAGCAATTGAGCTTGCTGTGAATCTGGTAGTACTGGTTACATTCAGCAGAAAAATTTAGCAAGCGTAACACCGAATTCTCAACTGGTCAGTATGTGTAGTCACAGCTCAGAAAATTTCTGATTTTATTTGTAAGAGATAAGAATTAAAAAAATTAGTTTTGTGACTATCATAGATATGAAAGAATGTGTTACGTAAATGACAGCTGTGCTCTCCTCCTTCAGAACGAGGTTTAAAAAAGACTTCAGGTGCTTAGCTCTCTGATAAATCTGGTCACTCATAAACTGGAAGGAGAAATACTGTTTTTTCTTCTAATCTACTTCCTGTGTAATCACTGTATCTCATTCTTGTCACAGCAATCAGTATGCAATCTTTGAACACATGACAGTTGTTGTCCACTTAATCCTGCAGAAAGTGGTAATATTGTACGTGCATGTAGGCACACACTCTTCACATGCACAAATAATCTCTCACTTTAGAGGAAAAAAAGCAAGTATGTTAAGAAATTTTCGTTATGGTAGCAAAGACACCTGTTAAAGATGAAAGCTTTCTGTCAATTTAGGAAGGTTGTTGTTCACAGCTAATTGCAGAATTGCTCAGATGATGGAAATGCAGAGCTTCCTGTGTTGGCTGCTGTGCAGCAGGAAAAGAGGGATGTGGAAGGGCTGTGATGCTTTCCCCTCACTTCACTTGGAGCAGACCTGTAGAGCTAATAGCAAGATAGTTCTCAACACCTGACATTTTGAGAAGGAGGTGGTAAAATGCATGTATATGAAATGTGACATTGTCACCTCTGAGCCTTTTCTGTGAGATTAGGTTTTAGCAGGATTTCACTGTGGTTCAAAGAGGTTGATGAGCAAGAATATTTACGTGGATTATATGTTAGGAAATGTCATTGCCTTGTTTTCTTTGCAGGAAAATAAAACTATAGTAATAAGTATAGTAATAAAAGTATAATAATAATAAATATAATAATTTGGAAAACAGCTAGAGTGAGTGTTGATTCCTTCAATTTAAAAAAGTTATATACTTGATATTCATGTCATCTTTTCACTGGCAGAGAAATAGGCACCTTCTGAGGGTAGTTCGTGCTATCTGAAGATAAGCTTATGAGACAGCTCACACATACTGCAATTTAGAGATGCTTGTATTCTCTTTCTTGTTTCTTTTTTTAAAAGATGTTATTAAAAAGAGATCTTAGTGGAAGCAATTCAGGCTTAGATACTTTGAAAGGTGGGCACCAAAGGTTAGATCTGATCAATCTTTCCTCAGATCTTCAGCTTGGTCACAGTGTAAATCCAGTTCTTGCTGTCAGATTATGTCCATGTACTTGCCAAGTCTGAAAGATTGTGTGTTAAGTGTTGATCACTTAAGCAGAAGCCGAATCATCCTTCTCTTGGAATTTACAGGCCTTAGACAAGATTATGCTTCGACTTCAGCATCAGTGTCAAGACACAGTTCAAGTGTATCACTGCACTCGGGAAAGAAGGGGACATGCAGCGACCAGGAGTATGATCGCTACAGCCTTGAGGATGAGGAAGAATTTGACCACCTCCCACCCCCACAGCCACGGCTCACCCGCTGCTCCCCATTCCAGAGAGGGATCCCACACTCACAGACTTTCTCCAGTATTCGGGACTGCAGGAGAAGCCCTACTTCCCAGCCCTTTCCTTCAAGTACTTATCAGCAGCCCTACTATTCTCCTCAAGTCCAAACTCCAGAGCAGCAACCAAATAGGATTAACGGAGGTGGGTTGCATGCTTTCGTAGAACATCTTTTCCTTGTGCCTCTCTTCTGTTCAGTGTGACAGTTTTAAGGATCAAGTTCTGTAAACCGACAGAAGTGTTTGGTTTATGACCGCTAGATTAATCCTTGAGTTGCAACAACTGATGTAAATCTGTGCTAATTATTGTGTTATTAGAGGAATGTTATCATTAGGTAATTTGCTACAAAATGTAATTTGTGACCCAGTTGTGAAAGCTATTAATTTATTCAGATTTAAAATGCTGTAACTATTAGCACGTGTGAAGAGAGAAGAAACAGGGAAAAGAGCATCTTTTAGCTGGCCGCTGTTTGGCTGGAGAGGCTGATCAGGCTTTCGACCATGGCCTGCGTATGCCCATCATGGATATGGCAAAATACTAAATAGGGTTTTCAGATTTTCATTCCTAATAACATTCTCTTTCTTACTTCCCAGCTTTTCCATGAACACGACTTTGTTGTGAATCCATGATCAGTGGTTATGATGAAGGTCAATGCTCTGTTCTTGTTTCAGGTCTGGTAGGGCAGACTGCTGATGTAGTAGGAGATAAGGTTGTCCCCAGTCTACCCTGAACCACTGCTGCTTTATGCGCTGCATTTGAGATGTATTTCAGAGTCTGAAAAAAAATTTCCCTCACTGCTTTTTCAGGAATTAAGTTTCCCTCTGGTTTTGCTGTTGTCTTCCTTTTCCTTCCTTATTATGATCTTAATTTTCTTCTTCCTCCTGCATCTTACTTTGTGTTCCTTCAGTCCAAGATATTGTGTTGAGAGACATGGTTTAGTGGGGTTATTGGTGGTAGGTGGATGGTTGGACTGGATGATCTTGTAGGTCTTTTCCAACCTAGCTAATTCTATGATTCTGTGATTCTAAGTCCCCAAGATACTTCAGGACAGTTAGTTTTCAGTCAAGGTTTTGTTTGTAACATTACAGGTTACAGTTTACCCTTGGGCAAGAAAATAAATGTGTTGTTCAAGACAGTTCCTATTTATAGTGTGCTACAGGTATGCATGTTACTTTCCTGACAAATCAGATGTGACAGGTTGGTGCCAAGAGCACTTGCATTCAAAGTAAGACACGGCATGAAAGTATAATCGACAAGTAGCAGCCTACAAAGAAGGCTAAGGTTAGCACAGAGCACAGTGATGTGGGTGTTTGCTGTTACAGCATATGTACCACATTCATTTCAATATTATTTTTCTCATCTGTGAGGTACGAGAATGGGACAGCACTGAATGGCTTGTGGAAAATCTGTTTGGGAGATAGAAAGCGATGGGATGTTTTTGATTCAGAAATGTGGGCAGGTTGTTGCACTGCAGTGTTTTTGTATGCTTCCTAAAGTCTTTTTCAATGATTTGTTCATGTCAGTAGAACTTGGAATCATAGAATCACAGAATCCTTAGAGTCGGAAGGGATCTTTAAAGGTCATCCAGTCCAACTCCCCTGCAATGAACAGGGACATGAACAGCTTGGTCAGATTGCCCAGGGCCTGATCCAGCCTCGCCTTGAAAGTCTCCAGGGATGAGGAATCAACCACATCTCTTGGCAACCTATTCTGGGCAACTTAATCATTGGATTTTCTCACGGAAATTTCAGAAGGTACTTGCAGCATACTAAAAATAGTAAACTTCTAGTTTATTAACTGGAAAAAAAAATGTATGAATGTAAAACACTACCAATTTTATCATCTAGTTGTCTTTTTTCTCAAAAAGCTTGAGGTATTGGGTAAATGCATTGTTTGGAAGATTGACGCATAGCTGGTGTTAGTCTCGTTATTTGTTTGCTGGCATGGCAGACAATCCTATAATAGCCAGTACCATTATCTTTAGAGGCAATTTATTTATCTCTTTAGCTTTTGCACCTTCACCCTGTGACTCATGCAGCAGTGATCAACATAAATGGAAAATGCTGATTGTGAGAAGTATTTTAATTTGTGTTTTTGGCCTGATCTAGTGCCTGATCTAGTGGCTGGCAACCCTACCTGCAGCGGGGGGTGGAACTAGGTGATCTTTGAGATCCCTTTCAACCCAAACCATTCTGTGATTCTATGTTTTGCTGGCAGACAAGGAGTAAACTTTTTGCTATATTTAAGATGTCTGGGTAGTGTTATGATAGTATCTTCTCGTTGGCACTTCTCATCATATTGGCGACAATTTCATAGTCTTTCAAGAGCTCCTGCGTGTTGAAATTGAGTTAGACTGCAAAGGAAGGATTTGTCTGAACCTCAGTATGATGGACAGTGTGTTTCACACTGCTGCACTTTACCAAGGCTGGTGAGAATGGAGAACAGGATAGATAGAGAGGCTAAACTGTTATGTTAGTTGCAGCTTTCAATATACATGGAAGGTGTCATCCATAATTAATCAAAATTGCACTTTTAGCATGCTGTGCTGTTCCAAACCTGTCCGTGTGTTTAGCTGGACTACAATGTTTTGCCTTTAAGAACAGATAGTATCAGGGGTTCTGGTTCTGTCCTACTTGCTGGTAGTCAAGTTTGTTTGTTGTGATATGCTAGCTGAGATACTTATTCTAAGTTTAAATCTGTACTACCTGTATTGTTAAAAAAAATAAAAAAAAAGACTGAAGGTGTGATAAACTTAGAAAATGTTAATAATGTTTAAGAGTATTTTATTGGGTGGCTGATGATTAGCTGTGGTATGTTTATTGCTATGAAGCTGGATTGGGCTTCAAGAAAACAAATGGGAAAGATAAAATGTTTACCATATAGACAAGGAATATCTCAGCAAGCACTCAAACACTGTATCCAGGTTCCCAGTGGCTTGGAAAAGGACATCCCCTATTTACAAACTCTTTAACAAAGTTGTTTTGACAAGGCTGAGAGGAGTCTAATACTGGCCTCAAGGAAAGGTCAAGGGGAATGAGCCGTCACCTAACAGAGACTGGCAGTCACCATGACTGAGGAGATGTAGGCACATGGCTTCTGGGGACAGGAGTGGCTGCTTCTCTGTGCCATTTCCTTAACCTTGCTGAGAGGGCTTGCAAAGGTTTGAAGAGATATGACTTCTGGTTCATTGCTGTAAATGCTTTTGGGCTTTTTAAGAGATGAGTCAGGTATGCTCTATTCTTAGGATGCATGTTGTGTGTCCTTACACATATGCTGGATTGGATCTGCTTTGCTGTCACCTGTATTTAGGTGCTGGGATGTAGTTGTCCGCATGTGAATGCATTTCCCAGTTCCGCTGCCTACATATAAGCAATTACTGTTATACGAGGTGCTCTAGGCCGCCCTTCTTGCCTTCACCACAGACATCTGTCAGTGTTGTTCAGATGCCTTAGACAACCCAGCATCTCACAAATGGCATTGTGTATCCATATGGAGGCCCACTAGAGCCAATGATCTGCTTGTTTTCCATTCCAATGACAGGATATCAGTCTAGGTAGCAGAGAGAGTTCCTGTCTTGTGAGTTTAGCCCCTGTAATCTTCTGCATGTACTTGGGATGAGAATATGCTCAGAGGTGTTTTCCAGCTGTGTTTGAGACCATAGTTTTGAACTCATATGTTCTTGCCAGTGTATTTTAGCAAAGCACTGTCTGTTGGTGTAATTTTGACACTCTGCCGTGCTTTAAATTGCCATACATCTATTTTAAAATACCATGCCACCAAGCTCTTCTTCTCAGGCCCAGGTTCTTTCCCTCCCCTAACCCCACCAGTGAACTGTCTGAGTGAATGTGACCAGACCTATATGCTGCAATCCACAACAGCTGCTGCACTAAAAGGCTCCTGACAAATGTTAACATAAATTGGTAGATGTGTGCAAATGTGAATGTGGTAAGATGTGTTTAGAGTGTATTTGGAGCCACCTGTAGCACCGGCTGCAGGCATAGCCAATTGCCTGTAGTGTGTATATGTTACGCTTATTTTCTAATAAGTTTTATTTCCAGTTCTGCCAAGAATTAACTAATGGAAAAGCTTTGCTTTCTTTGTTTAATCAATTGAACTGTCTGTAACTACATCTGAAAAAAATCCATTCCTAAACAGTCTTCAGGCATTTCAGTTTTCTTTATTTTTGTAATTGCTTAGTGGGTCAGAATAGTTCATTTAAAGACCTCAGGACGAGAAGACATGAATTGCTTTTGAGTATATGTTGCAATTAGGTAAAGAGAGTGCATCGAGTTATTGTGTGTCTTGTAAGCCAACAAATCTTGTAACACATTGACAGCGGAAAGATTTCTGTTTCTACCTCTCTCACCTTCCTCGAATTTGAAGTTTATGTGAAAAACTTAAAATGGTGCTAACCCTATTAACATCAAAAATACTCTATGCTTATTCACCTCCATGTAAGAAATATCACCAAATTTCATAAAATCAAGCTGTTTCGGTTTCATGTTGTCCATAAATGCAGATGTTCTTTCTTTTTTTTAACTGTGACTGAAAAAGAGATTGATCTTCTAATATTCAAGCCCACTTTCTAGATCTTCAGATGAGCTTACGCGTATTATTTTTTCCTAACACTTCTTTTTCCATGTGTATTTTAAAATGCACCTATTGTTATAATACCTGAAAATCAGAAACTTTGAACTTTAGATGAAGTATTACAGCTAAGGAGGAAATGTAGTATAATACAGTACGGAGGGCCAGATGAAAAGTACATCTTTCACGGAGCATCAGGGCATTGGATTCGGTTAATTTTGTGTTTTCCACTACTGTTTCATGTTTTTTTTAACTTTGTAGCTTTACTGATACCTTCATAAGCAGGTCGTAGATACTGTTTGCATTAAAAATCTTTGCTTTTTCTTTTTGTAAGTTATTAGTTATGAGATATTTTATTGCTTATCCTTCTGGGGAATTACTTTTCTCAGGCGAAACTGTAAGAGCGCAATTGAGTGTTGCAAAATTGTTGCCTCATTTGGAAAGTGAGTGTATTTTTTCTTCCTTTCTTTCTTTCTTTCCTTTTCTTTTTCTCTCTTTCTCTCTTTCTCTCTCTCTTTCTCTTTCTGTTTTTTGTTCTGTATTTCTGTCTTATTTTCATGCAAACTCCAATCAGGCGTAGGAGAGCAGCATTTTAGGAGGCAGTTGGTCTGTGTTTAGATACTAGCTTAGTATAGAGTGACATTGATTTTTGTGTTTGGAGGGGTGAGAAAAGGCTTGCTCTTACTGATTTACTGAGTGCTTTTCTTCGCTTCTCTGTAAGTTCAGTAAGGAAGAGAGAAATCAATAGGAAATTTTAGCAGATTCTTTATTAAAGAGAAGGAGAAGAAGGCCTTTTTCAGTCACTCTTGAAGTTTTATTGAGAATAGTGAGCCGTGGAGAAAAGTCATGGAAGGACAACAGAAAAATCTCTATGTATCTTTGGTAGGAGACATATGCCAGGGTAAAGCGAAGTGATAATTTTAAATAAAATGGAAGTGTCCAACGTATCAAAATGTAGATATTGACAGTAATGAAGAATGCTGTCTCTTTCTTAACTGAATGACTTATTTTTAGTTCTTATTATATATACATGTTTTTATGTACTGATATCTCTGTTGTATCAACTGATGATTCCACAGATCTTTAACTAGGCTGTGGTTTATTTAAGATGTCTTACCTCTTGTAACAAAAGTAATGCAGATACTGAGCTCAGGTGTTTGAAGATGAGGAAGAGAAATTAATTGACAGTATATATCCCACATGGAGAAGTTGTAATTGAGTGTAATTTTGTTAAGGATTTCAGAACAAACTCTGAATAACAAATTTTTTCCTTAAGTTTTTTTCCTTAACGTCTTTGTGCATACAGTACAAATAAAGTGGGGTTGAATTTGCAAGTTTTGCGTGAAGGATTTAAGTATGTGAACGAAACTACTAATGTAGTTTAAATAGTGATATAGGTTTCTCTGATTTTCTAATAATTGTGATACATTGTATCATGTTCCTTAACCACAGTGCTCTTTTGATCAGATGTGAATCTCTTCAAATAAAATGCTGACAGTGTTTGAAGAAAACAACAGCGAATGAGTAAATGTGTTTTAAGACACTTCACTATAGAGACAGCATAAGCTTTGATTGCACTTAGGCCTGTTCCCATCAACAGGTGTTGAGTGTCTGACCTCACTTTGGTGTTTTTAAGTCTGGGCTTTTAAACCTTATTTTGTATATAACAAGGCCCATCTTTTGTAATGCATGTAATGATAACCTGCCCATTTTACATTGTGGAAACAGATTAATCATTGTGCAAGCTGCTAGCCCACCAGTTGTAATCCTCCAGTAGGTATTCCTGTAGTTCATTTTAGGTTTTGTTTTCTTTCTGTCTGCTAACACCTTTCTTCAGTTCTAGAAATCACTGACAGATTTATATGTACCAGTTGGGTATTTCAGTCTGGCATGGCATAAGGACGTGTTGCATTGGCAACATTTTTACATTTTCTTGTATCCTAGGAAATGTCTGTTCTAGAAACCATTCCCTTAGATTCTGGGCCACTTCCATGAGATCTGAGAGAATCATTGTTTAGGGACATGTATCCATGATCACAGGCTGCTAGAAGTGCTTCAGTGGATGAAGCACAGTGGATGAAGGCATTTTTTCTGAGGGAAAGTTATATTTATTGAGAGCCTCTACAGGAAATCCAAAGATCAGAACTCCCAGTCTGGCAGCCCAGCAAGATCATACCTCCTTTGGTGCAGCTTTGCTTCAAGTACAAAGCCTGTTTGCATTCTGCATGGATGTTAACCTTCAGATGATGCAAGTATTTGGTCAGAAGAAGGAGAAAAACAGTGTAAAGTGATGGCTACCGACAGAGCTAGAATCAGAAGACAGCCATCAGGTGCTGCCTGTTGTGGAGTCCTGCCAGAAGGAGGTTGGCCACAGATCCTTGGCTGACTTCAGAGAAGAAATGCTATTGGGGGACAAACTTCTTGGGAAAATCAGAACTGAAGCAATTGGGTAAGAGGCAATCTGCTGTCTTTACCATAATTTAGTGGAATCTTTTACAAAATAAGGAACACTTTGTCCTGTTTTTGACCAATTTTTTTTCTGTAGTGACTATGATCTGGGCCTGGGTGATCTTTTCACGTGCACCATTAAGTGTGTTTCATAATTCCTAGTTTTCCTGTGCTCTAGGCAATGTGCAGTTCAGTGTGTATACTGAGTAGAGGAAGATGTGTAAATATGCTGTAGGCAATTTTTTGTGATCATTCTGCTGCAGATATAAGAAACAAGGGCAATGTATGTAATCTAAAGAACAGTCACAAAGTAACAAGCATATGTATATGTGTATGAACTACTCTGAGAAGATGGTAATAACAAGAAACTGATTATTAAGTCTGTTGCATGACCTACCCTTGCATTTTGCATCTTAATGCTTTCAAATACTTCAGTAATATGAAGTCTGTAAGTCATGCTAATACAGAAGGTTAGAAGGGGCAAAAATACATCTGTTGTGCTATATGTGACTGCATTCTACTTAAATATCATACTTATTTCAACCCAAATTTTAGCTAAGACTAAGTTAGTGGGTTATAGTAGCTTTTGATGCTATAGAAGGTGCAGTTCCTGTGGTGTTAATAGCTACTTGTCTCTAACAGAACAAACTGTAAACAACCAGTGATATTTTTAGGCTTGCCACTGAGGCAGATCAGTGTGGGAAAGCTAGCAGGAACTGTAGCAGAGCTTTGCTATGTTCAGCATTCATCATAAACAGGACTGTCTGGGCAAATTATTTCCTTACCTGAGAATCTCAGGTCTACTGCTTCACTCCTCTCTGTTAATTTTCTCATCACTCTTAGAAAAGCAAAAAGCTCTGGAAAGAGAATATTTACTACCAGTGGCTTTAGCAAAGTATTTTTGCTTTCTTCTTACAGATTTCCAGCAAGTTCATATCTAGTCAGGTTTCTGTGACCCAAAGTAATATTAAAATCACAAGACTCTTGTCTTCTCCTTCTGTATACCAGGCTCACAGGAGCTGATTTTTCACTTTAAACACCCACAAGACTCTCCACTGTTCATCGGAGGGAAACAGGTGACAGAACAGACTTCAAGAAAGAGATGAAAGAGAATGTATCATCCAAGGAGATGAGAGCTGCAAAATTCTATAAAGATGAGCGTTTCTGGGTTTTCCCCAAACACAACACTGACCTGCTATTTTCATTGCTTTTCAGGGCTATTTGTCTCAGCAGACAAAAGGAATCATCAAAGAAGTAACACACATGCTTGACAGATGAGAATTTGCAGGTGCAGAAGGAATCTGCTGCCTAGGGACTGAATCAGCAGCAGGGCAGAATGCTGAGAAAAGAGGGGACTAATGAGCGGGATGCAAAATAAATGGCCACCCTTGTCATGGTGGAAATCTAAGCGACTTCTATGCTTTTTTCTAGCTACTTTAGCTGCATCTACTGGACAATTCTAGACACAGATCATTCCTCTTGTGGCTGACACAGTCCCAGAGTGGAAGAACATGTACAGTCCAAGGAATTCTAATTACACTATGTGATACGTGGATAGTATTAGACAAAAATCTGTTTTATGCGGTGTCATCTTCCCTACCACTACCCTACTGCACTAGCCATTGTTCACCATTTTTTAGCTACAGACATCTGTTTATGAATTTTCTGCAACTCTGGGCCTGGACTGTTATCACAGGAAGGCAATTGCCTTTCCAATTTGCAAAATCATTAGTATTTCAGAAATTGGGTCTTACAGAAGCTATAGGAATGCCATTGTTCACATCCCCAGTACAATTTTGGAAACCTGATAGCAGTTGTGCCATTTTTATACCAATGAAATTATTCTTTACCACCTGAGTGAATCACAGTGGTAATCCCTTTGCTTGCCAGTATCAGTGATGAGTCACTGAAGCACAACACCTTTAGTTCTTTGATGAAGGGTTACGGTTACCCTTTAAAGTGATTCTTCTAATTCTCGTATTGGAAAAGATTAATGAGAATTTGGCTGTACTCTAGTTTCTGGAAACTCAAACCTTGTATTCCCTTTTCTTGCGGTGAACACCTCCTTATCTTACTTTACATACTTACTGTATGATTTCAATGAAATGAATAGGGCTATGTAAGCTATTTCCTAGACACTAATGGTTTTCTATCTCAGACCATGTATGGTAACTGAAAGTCAACCTTAGTTGGGATGAAAGCAAATCCCAACAAGGGCAGGTAGGCACTGGTAACTGGGGGCCTGGACATGAGCATATTAGAAACACTGGACCTCCGAAATACAAGGGTGTTTTTCAGTATTTGGAGAATGCTGTACACTTATCATGATGACCATTCATAAAAAACAGCTACAGTTGTAGCCTCACTATGTGTCTCAGATCACTGGAGGAACATAGGCAACATACATATTCAAGTTAGTGACTGCTAATACATTTTATAGATAGAACTGTACTGTCACTTCTCATTACTCATCAGTTGTTAGCAGATTTAAGGATTAGAGGAGCTCATTAAGGTGCTAAATAGGTTATATATTTATGCGAGCTGATTAACAGAAACTCGTAAGAGTCAATTCATAGTTTCTGTGTGTTGAACTTACCCCATGTGAGTTAGGAGGTCAACCCAAGACAGCAGTTTGAAGCCATGTGTGATATATTATTTCTGTGCATAAATCCAAAATTGTAATCCTGCAGTGTCCTGCTTGCCATTGAAGAGGGTAGTTGTAGCTACCTTTTACAAGAAAAGCACATCACTGCAGTGTAAGAGCAGGAGGCAGATCTGTGCAGTGCACTGGAACCTACTGCAGGTACTAGCTGGCAGACTCCACACTGACAGTAGTACCAGAAAAAACATAACCACATAATCAGCAGCACAACATTTTTGCTACTGAACCTTGCCAAGAGGCCGATGTTATTATCAAAGAAGATTAATTGAATGACCTGTTATTTCCATACTTACATTAGTGACTGAACCTGCCCCCATACATTTCATTTCCAGCTTTCTTTCTGTGCAAGGCCTTACTCTGCAGGCCTGCTCTGAAAATGACCACCGTAAGTGTGATAGGAGGGAGACCCACCAGATTTCAAAACCCTGATGTCAGCTCAGGTCTCCAAGCAAATTACAGCATCAAGGCTGAACAGGTTTTGTGCAGGACCACCCTGTGGAAATCTAACATGCTCCCAGGATTAGCACCTGAAAGCAAGACTTAGTTACTTACGATGGATTCATCTCATATGTCTTTAGACATCCACAATATAAATATCCATAGCTGTCAGTTCAGCCTTGCTTTTTATTCACTTCAAAGAAACAGGTGCATTCAGGGCCTGATTCATCTGACCTATTTTACACATTTACATTAAACTCATTATGACACTTTAGTGTTTAAGTCTTTGTAATCCCCCAAATGTACTCCCTGTTGGTGTTTCTAAAATGATTTGTGAATAATTGTGATATTACAATAGTCAGAAGGACTCATTCAGTTAGTAGGCTATCAATAATGTATTCATACTGTCCCTATTGACCAAAACCTTTCTTGGTGTTGAATCAATTTGGTTTTAATTTTGATTTTTTATAGAAATTATTCAGAGACTCCTTGCGTGTGTTGCAAATTCTGACATGACTGTGAATATTGTGCTCTTTTGCTTCAGATAAACTCCGAAGAAGCATGCCTAACCTAGCTCGGATGCCAAGTACCCCTACCATTAACAATACTGCTGGCTTTGCTAGTTCTCCAGTCACTGTGAGGAACAGTCAGAGCTTTGATTCCAATCTGCATGGAGCAAGTAATGGGATTTCTAGGATGCAGTCATGTAGTAAGTACCCATGTACTTCGGCTGTGTGCGAGGTATCAATAGAATGGTAAAGTATACGTTCCAGCCACTGGAAAGCTTTCATTAAGTTTTCACTTCGTGAAAAATTAAAGGCAGACTGTATTCCTTTTATACTTTTATAAATTTATTTTAATATGACTCTGGATTTTAAAGCTGCTATTTTGGAAAGCAGCTTCTGGCTGATCTTCTTATGCAGTACTCAGAGTTTCATCACAACCTTTATTTTCTTTGCCCACGCATTTTTTACTAGCCTTAAAACTAAAATTACAGTAATATAATACTAGTAGTATAGAAGCACCAATAAACACCAATAAAGAAACTAATTCATATAGGCTTAGATTCTTAGCTTTGATACTAAAATTTAAAACATTGCTTTTCTTAGTAATTTGCACAGTGCTGTATTTACATTACACCGTATTGTCTTAAAACACATGACCTCTCTCCTGTTGAAGTGGAGCCACTTTGTGGCAAATGGAGGGCTATGTCCTCAAGTATGTACTACATGTTGAGTGAGTGACTTAAAATGACTCTGTAACCAGTTTAATTTAGTTGACTTCTGGATGGCAGGGTGGCAGTATTGATCTATCATTTGTTGAATTATTAATGTAGAATGTCAACAAGATAGATCAAGAATGGAGACAGTCTTTTCTAGCGTGATAATTGAGGTACTCATGTGGGGAATGGAAAAAGAGGATGTTGTTTGACACAGACAGGAAGGAGAAGGAACTGAACTTTTGCCTCACATTTCCTGTGGAGTTTTGGAGGGAGATGTTGGCACAGAAGAAGTCCTGTGGGTATTTTCATTCAAATTTGAACAGAATTTTCAAAAGTCTTCAGACTTCGGACTATTTTGGAAATATACTTTTGTGCTGGATTTATTTTGCTTTATTTTCATCCATTTCTGGTAGGAGAATGTAAAGTTGTTCAGGGTCCCACTTGGAACTTGCATGCTAGTGTTTTTAGAGTTCAGTTTTATTTACTACTTTAAAATATATTTGTCTATGTGTTTATGTATGTATGTATACATATGTGTGTAAAAGGTAACTTCTGAAATAAATTTTTGAGATGCATGTTTACTAGGTGGCTTTGTTGGGGTCTTTAAGGAGCTGTGTTATGAGAAAGGTTCCATAGCAATACGCTGCTAGTCTTGTTTGACCGAATCACACATCTTTATTTTCTTCTGTGTCTTTAAATGGTTTTAAGATGCCCTTTTTCAAGTGTTGAAAAAAGATTGGCTTGTGTGGGATAGTTAGTTTAAGTGCTTCAGGTTTTTGATGGTTTGTTTGAGATACATGAATTCTGAAACAAATGCTTGTCCAGTGTACACCAGAGGGCAGAATTGCATAGATAAAGCTTCTGGAATAGGTAGCATTGATTTAAAATGATAGTTTACATAACATTAGCCACAGAATATGTTGATATATTTCAGGCCTTTGTATAGCCTTTTAATTGTTTTTATTACAAACAACCTTACAAACATCTAAATAATCTTACAGTAATTAATATATTTTCAGCAGTTTTAAAGCTCTAATTGCATAGGTGGAATTAGCTTGCTTTTAATGACTAATGAAACCTCTTTGAGGGGGAGAAAGAAAGATGGATAAGGGATGAAATTTTTGTTTGGTGTGGGGTTGGAATGGGATTTTTTAGATCAATGCAATGTTGCCAGACACAGTATTGGATCCAAGGGGTTATTCAGCAGTTTATAATTAGCAAGTTAATTGCATAATGATGTGTTTATCTGTATTTAGATCTGTCTAGAGATGAGCATTATTACCTTGCTTCATTTGCTGCATATTGAACTTGTTAATTCCTTTTCTACCTCTCTTTTAACAGTTCCATCTCCTGGACAGCTTCAACACAGAGTTCACAGTGTGGGACATTTTCCAGTGTCTGTCAGGCAGCCTCTCAAAGCTACTGCCTACGTAAGCCCAACTGTACAAGGTAGTAGTAGTATTCCAGTGTCCAACAATCTACAGTTACATTCTAACACTGGGATCCCAATGCCCAACAAGATTGCCAGTCAAGGGATTTTGGGGCGCAGTGCTCTTCCAAGACCCTCGTTGGCCATCAATGGGAGTGGCATACCCAGAAGTAAAATTGCACAGCCAGTTCGAAGGTAAGAGTTAAAGAGGTCACCTTTCCTCTGTCGCTAGCTTTGGTTTAGATCGTTGTGTTTGTTTTTTTTTTTCCGTGGAGTATGAACCTAGGCTATAAAGGAGAGACATTTCTAGCTTCCAGTGCTGAGTCAGTGAATGGGGGAAGATTTCTCTCCACAAATAGTGGTGGACAGTGCCTGCTGGTAGTGAATTGTGATAATTGCTAGAATATAATTATGTAAGAATGGAATGCAACTCATCAATAAGAAATCAAAACATCTCGTATCATTAGTGTATCTAACTCACCATCTTCCAGACTTGTGCCAACTGCTGATTCTGCTCACAGGATAAGCATGGGAAAGGCTTGCATGCCTACTGTTAAAAGCAGTAGACTTGAAAAATGCAACTTTTGATGTTACAGCATTGGAACATGAGGAAGGAGATAGCTTGGATGGCTTGGTCTTCTGTTGAACCAGCATCCTTTCAGTTCCAGCTGGGAAGCAGTAGGCAAACCGTGAATCCTGAAGTTTGGTGTACTTGCAATGAGCTATATTGCTAAATAAATGAATTCTTGCATTTTGCAAGAGATTGTTTCCAAATAATTTTTTAGGATAAGCAATAAAATAAGCCTGAAGAAAGAAACTATGTTTTCATCGCCTTATCACAGCTGGGAGCTAAACTTCTAGCTGTATATTCTATGATTAACATGTGTTGAAGTTTCTCAAACAGAAACTTTTATCAACTGGTGTCAAGTCTTTCCACTATTTTTTCCCATTGCCTTCATCCCCCGTTGAGAAAGCCCGCTGCATCACTGCCTGTTTTTCTGTTGGATGAACTATCACTGTTTAGCTCTCGCTATTTCTATATTTTTCAATAGATACTGGCAAGTTCAATTGCTTGCATTCTCTGTTTGCTTGAGTTACTCAGGGATTACACCAAAGTGACTGACAACAGGTTTTGACCAACTGTGGTGAAACTTTGATAAAGAGCTGTCAGATTTCTTCTTTGATGAAGACTGTACCATGAGGTTTCTGTTACAACCTTCTTTCCTCTCTGCTGGAACTCTCTCTGTTAGAGTTCTTTATAGTAAAGGTTTTTCTTTTTTTTTTTCTTTTTCTTTTCCTCAACTTCATGTTCTGCAGAGCTCTTAAATCTTTCATAGCAACATGTGAGAAAGAGACTTTCTGGGCCACAAGGACCAGTCTCTTGCTATTTTGTAACTTTTCATACTACAGGCAATGTTAAAGAAAAAACAAAATTAAGAAGTTTCAGTAGGAGGGCAAAGCCCCCTACTCTCAGCGCTGTTTTTAATAGAAGCTGATTCAAATTGGTAACAATTCTATTTATAGTCCAGGAAGTCTAGACTCATATCTTCCCATCTACAAGTATACCTTAGTAGCGTGATATGTTGGCAATGATGCTGGAAGATATGTAGTGTTAGCACTGTGTAAATGACAAGTTTGTAGGACTGTAAAAGCACAGACAGATTGAAGCTCAGCCAACAGTTCTTTAAGATCCTAGTTTCATTTTATTTATTCATTTGGAAAATAAGTGTGGCTTCAAGTGCATCTGAAATTTTCTTGGAAAGAAGTCAACCATGAGAGGAAGATTTTCTCAGTGTTGACTTTGTCACTATGGTCATTTCTGAGGAATGGTATTTCTGATTATCTGTTGAAGAGTCTAGCTTCTATTAGTATATAGTAAAATAAAAGTCTTTTTAGTCATAACCTCATTGAAAGTAGAAAAGATCTTTTTTTTTCTTTAATAAATCATGTGTTCAGGAAGAATTGTTCTTTCAGAGCAAAGCTGTTTATCTGTAGCCAGACTCTTGTGTAGCCAAGTTACTGGTATTTTACATAAAATAAATTGTTTGACACTTTATGTAGTCCCTGTGTTAGGAAATTTCAGTACTTCACAGACCCAAACACGAGGGAGTACTTTTGATAATTTACAGCCCAGATAATCAGCGTAGCTGAATGTTACTCAATTTTCTCCTACTATCAGAGATGAAAGCAACCAAAAGCAGTGTAAAAAAATTGTAAGGCAGCATTTTTTCCCTGATAAATGGATCCCCCAGTCCCCAGCTCTCTCCAAGTCCACACTCTGTGACTGGGTTTACAGATCCACATTCCCAACTCATTTCCCCTATTTGCCGGTCCTCCATGTTCTGTCTTCACCCAAGAGCATGATGGCAGGAGCAGAGTGAGCTGGAAGCCACCTGTGACAACCCTGTTGTCCCACAGCACCCAAAAAAGAGCAGAGCAGTGCTGAGACCAGGGCCGGCCAATGGTCTCAGTTTCCAGACAAGTCTCCAGTATCTAGGCAAGTCTCAGCTAACCCAGAATGTCTCTTCTGTGCAAGGGCAATTGAAAGGGAGGGAAGGTGTCAGTAAGTTATGGGAGTTACTGCTAAAGGAAAAACAGAGAAATAAGAAAAGAAGGCTCAAGACTTGGCTTTTTAAGAAGCAGTTTTACAGAATTGGGGCACTTTGTTTTCGGCAAATTGTGGTGTAACCGAAACATTGTCTCATCACTAGTGAACTGAAAAGTTAGGTTGGTTAGATAGTTGTTTGTGTGTTTGTTTTTTAATAGCACTTGAAACGGTTACCTTGCTAGTAAAAGCCTGGAAGGTTTTGAAGTTGATTGACAATGTTTTTTTTAAGAAGTTCTTGTTCATTAGTGAGAGTTAGAGCCCAAGTGTGAGGGTGTGGGGCTGAAGGATTGCCAGCTCTCTGCGTGGGCAGTGGTGTAGGAACTGAAAGCTCTCTGAATTTGGCAGAGTGATGGAGATACATAAGCATGACTCTTGGATAAGAAAGTCTGGAGCGGGACTCGGTACAGTTCTTCTGTTGATAAGATGCCTTAATTCCTTAGTACTTGGATAGTGCTTTTGGGTTTTTTTGAGAGTACACTGAGCAGAACAGCTTTTTGGAGAATATTTCTCATTACATCTCTGCTCTCTGTCACTGTTGGAACGTCTGTTGTCCATAGTGACAAAAATAGGTTTCCATTTGTGTTTATTTTCTTCAGGGCACTTAGCTCTGAAGAATCAAGTCTTCCCACTTAGGGGGATCTCATGCATCATGTGAGAATTATTCAATAAATTCCTTTCTGCAAACCTTTTATCCAGTAACAGGAATGGGATCTCACTGGAGATCTTAATTTCACCATAGATCTTTACAGTTTCATTTGCATGGAGCCAGGATTATACCACAGTGATGTCTCCAAGCAAGCCACAAAGCCAGTGTCATTATAGAAGTAAGCAGTATTTTTTTTACCTCAGCCTTTCATGTGAAATATGATTTCCTTTGTCTTTTTCTGTCATTTGTTCCATAGTTTTCTTCAGCCTCCAAAGCCACTTTCATCACTCAGCACGATGCGGGATGGGAACTGGAGAGATGGCTGCTATTGATGAACGATGCCCATGAACAATGGAAAATAAGTAATGCAGATTTCATTACCCAGCTGGCTGGGTAACAATGATTTGGGAAAGGAGCATCATGCAATATTATATCCCCTGGGATTTTAATATGTAAACATCCACAATGCAATGCTGTTTTTTAAAAACAAACATCTCATCAAATACTAAATATTGCACTTAATCAGTTTCCTGAACAGCTGCATCAGAATAACAGTGGCAGAATTATTGTGTAGAACCGAAGAAAGTATTATATATGTGCAAAGTACTAGAGCATTTCCTTTGAAAGAACTTGGAGTTAAGGATTTTGGGGCAGTTTTGCCATACTGAAATTCTAAGATAATTTATTCAGTATAAAGGCATTGTGTATTTTATTTTGAATTTGGGGGGAACTTACATATGTGCTTGAATTTTTTTTAGTGTTTCCAGTATATTTTATTTTGTATACTTGAGTTCATTTAAACTTGCCTGAACCTTGAACAACAGAGAGATGATTTAACTTTTCTGTGCCATAAATAATATTTTTGGGGTAATGTACTTTTTTAGCACTAGGAACATATCTTACAAAATAATACCATTGGCAATACAAAGCAGTATATTTATGTTGCGAAAGCACAAAGAAGTAGCACTCACTGGAGACTGCCATCCAGCAGGGTCAGCATGGTTTTGTTGGTCTTTCACCATTTGTTCAATTGTTAATTTATTGTCAGTGTTTTGTATTTAAAATGGCATCATAAGTCACACTGCACTTACAAAGATACAGTGATCTCTATGACTATGTTTGGTTTTCAGTACTTTATTACAAAGATTAAAATTGTAATGTTTTATTAACAGTTGCTTATGGAAAATGAGTTTTAATGTGAATAAATCTTTTTGATAGATCTTTTACAAAATCCAATTGCACTAATCAATGCTTTCTTATAATGGCATATGACTTAATATTTGATTACAACTGTGTATACTGCTGTTTTGGAATGTTTCAGAAATAAAGAATCTATTTCAGCAATACTGTTCTTGAGCGTGCAATGTAAGTATTGTCAGAATTTAGCAACTGACATCTACTAAACTCCTGGCGTTCATATTACTTAGCATTTGTGTTATGCTGCATTTTTTGCAACTAGTAACTAAACTCATCTGATTTAAAAAAAAAAATGTCATGAAGCCATAATATGCCTAGAGGACAGGTAAGCATTATTTTTTAAACAAACTTACTGTGATGTTAAGATCTTTTTTCAATTTAATGTTCAAATTCTGCAAGTGCGAATGTGACACAGTAGGAAACAGAATGTGTATGAAGCTACCAAGCCATTCTTTTGTCATAGATTTAGCTCTGAATTTTCTTGAGAATGTTTTTATTAAAAGGACAAACTGAAAAAATAAAATAAAGGAGAGGAATTTAGTGGTGAGTAAAGCTTTTAGGAGGGTATGATTTGATTGTACAGGAATGCATTAGTATCTTTGCAGTTTTAGTTAAAAAAAAAAAAAAATTCTTGATAAGGGTCAAGAAATATTCCAGCATGGATATAATCTCTGCACAAAGAAGTATTTCATGTGTGCATGGAACTCATCTTGTTCATAAGAAACTAATTAGAAAAAATTACTATTGGCTAAAGAAATCAATAATTTCTCAGACAATCTTAGTTACCTTGAACTGTTTATTTTGCTTACAGACTGATTGTGACAGGGATGCAGAGCCAGATCTGGTGGTGCTTCATTATTTGCCCATGACAAGGAGAGTTACAGAGCCTGCCTCCAGGCCTGAGGCCCACAGCACAAGAAATACATGCCGCTGTTGGAGTGGTTCCAGAGGAGGGCCACAAAGACACTCATAAGGCTGGAGCGCCTCTTCTGTGAAGAAAGACTGAGGGAGCTGGGCTTCTTCAGCTTGGAGAAGAGAGGGCTCTGGAGTCACCTTGTTGTGGCCTTCCAGTACTTAAAGGGAGGCCTACAGAAAAGCTGGGGAGGAACTCTTTGTGAGGGAGTGCTGTGACAGGACAAAGGCTAAGTTTTTTAAACTAGAAGAGGAAAGATTTATATTAGAATATATATTAGAATATGTATTATATTATAGTCAGAAATTCTTTGCTATGAGGGTGCTGAGGCGCTGGCACAGGCAGCGTGTTCAGCCACACCAGAAAAGATGTGGATGTTCCATCCCTGAAAGCGTTCAAGCCCAGGTTGGATGGGGCTTTGGGTAAGCTAGTTGAGTGGAAGATGTCCCTGCCCATGGAAGGGAGATCATCATCTTTACCTTCTGACCCAAACCATTATGTGATTCTGTGATTCTAACCTACAGCAGAAGCAGGCAAACGCTTTCAGTTCACCACCTCTGTCTGGCATGAGCAGTGCTAAGGCAGAGCTAACTTTTGGGAGCTAACCATGATGCCGCGTTTATATCCTTGCTTCTCCATTATCTGCATTTTCACAGCCCCACATTGCTCTGAAGTTTTTTTGGGGGGTTGCAAACTGCATGTTGGAGGCAGTGCTGAGTTGTACGCAAGAGGGCAGCATACACTTTGAAAATGTTCTCTTTGCAGTAACTAAAGCTGAGCCATTTTCCAGGCTCTTGATTGAATTCCTTTCCAGTGTTGTTCGTGTGTAATGACAACATGGTAAAGAAAGTGCTGAAATGCTTGTGATTTGCATTTTTAAATTAAACACCACAAAATGTGTCATGAACTGGAGAATTAAGCATTTCTGATACATTGAACTCTTTGAGAAAACACAGTGTTTTTCCCTTTTTAATTGTTTTGGTCACCTGCAGGCTGGATGTGGCTCTGGGCAGCTTGGTCTAGAGGTTGGTGACCCTGCACTCAGCAGGGGGGTTGAAACTCGATGATCTTTGAGGTCCTTTTCAACCCAGGCCATTCTATGATGATTCTAT
This sequence comes from Numida meleagris, assembly GCF_002078875.1. Taxonomy (NCBI): domain Eukaryota; kingdom Metazoa; phylum Chordata; class Aves; order Galliformes; family Numididae; genus Numida; species Numida meleagris. The sequence continues at coordinate 152,074,183 of NC_034409.1, read as the reverse complement.
GATTCTGTGTTATTTCATTACATCAGGATTTACTAAATGTTTAGTTTTGCTGCTTTAAGTGTTTTTGTTAAGTATCTGTCACACTGGATGCCATCAAAAGTTAGGAGGAAACCCAAGCTGTGAGCAGCTTGATGGCTTTTTCTATGCTCAAAGAATCTACAGAATCAACTCATTACAACCATAGACTGTGGTGGTGCTCCTGTTTCCTTGTAGCTGAGGGAATTTGATTCTATGATTCTATGCTCAGGAGAGACCTTATTGCTCTCTCTCTACCTGAAGGGAGGTTGTGGTGAGATGGAGGTAGGCCTCTTTTCCCATGTAACTAGTGATAGGACTAGAGGGAATGGCCTCAAGTTGAGCCAGGGGAGATTCAATTTTGTGTGAGGCAAATCTCCAGGGCAATGTGAAACACAGCAAGGCCATGCAGATAGCTTTAAAATAGAGTCAAACTGCTGTTTTTCATGAGGAACCGAATATATTTTCATTTCTGAATATAGGGGAATGTTTGAGGACTCTTTGTGACCCATTTTGGTTCTCCTCTCTTTTGACCCATGAAAGCAATCTACTTGCCTCCTTGTTGCTGAGCCCCAGAAATGACTCTTTAATGCAAAACTACCTCCTTCTGTCCAAACTAGTCTTGGTCTCAGTGCTCGAGCTGGTGTCTGAAAAGTAACTGTAAACCTTTTTCTCAAAGATATTTTCCTTCCCTTTTCAGTTATGAGATAAAGCCCTCTAACTCTCCAGTCATTCAACCCCATAACCCAATCAGTCTTTGACTTTTATTACAACCTGACATGCTGGTCTAAGTCTAAGTTTTGCATGCATTGCAAGATAAAATGAAGATACAAATTTCCTTTTCCATTCTTAGAGATGGTGCATTCATCTGTGATCTCCTCACCTGAAGTCACCTTTTTATTTGGCCCTAACTGGTACAGTCTTCAGCATGAAAGATCCATCCAAACTAAAACTGTAAGATCATTTTCCTATCTTCCTGCTTTGACCATGTTACTACCACTTTTTGTTTATTGCTATTGATTTCTCTCTTACTGTGGAAATCAGTTTAGTTAAAAGCAAGCTGTACTCAGTTTTCAAAGCAACTAACGCTATGTCATCCCACTAACAGTTTCTCATTCACTGTTGAAGTAGATTCCCATCTGTGTTGTTTCATCCTGTGTTGTTTCTTTTCTAAAGAAAGCATCTCTTAGCTTCACAGAATCACAGAATGGTTGAGGTTGAAAGGGATCTCTGGATACCAACCTCCTTGCTCAAGCAGTCCTTTAGAGCACATTACCCAGGGTTGTGTCCATGTGGCTTTTGAGTATCTAACTCCGTGGAAGAAGACTCCACAGTCTCCCTGGGCAACTTGTGTCAGTGCTCCATCACCTTCAAAACAAGTCTTTTCCTCATATTTAGTCAGAATTTCCCGTGTTTCATTTTGTGCCCTTTGCCTGTCATCCTATTGCTCGGCCCCATCCTCTTGACACCTGCCCTTCAGAAACTCATATGCATTGATCAGATCCCCCTGAGACATCTCTTCTCCAGGCCTATACTTGTGCATAAGGTTATTCCTGCCCAGGTGCAGGACTCTGTAAGACTTCGTTGAATTTCAAGATGTTCCTCTCTTCCCTCTGTCATGGTCCTTCTGAATGGCAGGACAGCACTGTGGGCTATCAGGCATCAGCAAACCTGCTGAGGAGACACACTGTCCCTTCATCCAAGCCACTGATTACTAAGTTGAACAATACTGTACACAGTATTGAACCCTGAGGGGGGCCTCCAGCTAGACTCCGTGCCACTGATCACAACCCTCAGAGATTTGCCATTCGCCCAGTTCCCAATCCATCTCACCATCCACTCACCCGTCCTGCACTTCCTGAGCTTGCCTATGAGAGACAGACTCAAAATCCTTGAGGCAATATTAAAAGCCTTCTTTCCATGTAGTCCATCACTGAGGGGGAAATTCCCCATAAATAGGAGGGACATCATTTTTATTCACCATCAAATCCTTCCTTAAGGGCTTTTCTTTTCTACAGTACCGCTGAAAACAGGACAGTGGTTAACCTATGTCTTCTGACTGCTCTTGAGCCCATTAACCAATGCTGTCTCACCATATTTCCTTTTTCTGATATGCATTTTTGCTATACCCAGACTGCAAGTTGTTGTAGGTTGAAGACATTTCCCATTGTGCTTGTATAGCATGAAGCCCAGCGAGATCTTAGGCCCAACACTAAAATGCCTGTGTGCTAACACAAATTCTAAAAATGAACATTTTCATATGGAAAACACCAATTAAACATTCACTATGAACAGCATGTAAGATTTCATCAGGAAAAATAGTTAGGGAGTAAGACACACTATCTCTTAAAAACACATTTGCTGTGTTTAATTCTCAGGCACGATTTATCAATTAGGAAACTCTGGATAAAAATAAGGAAATGAATAAGATTGAATTACTTCTCCTGTCAGCATTCTTGATCGCTGTCAGTAGGCATATTTGTGACTTCTCTGCTGAATGCTTGGCAATACCAAGAAGTTCACACACTGGTGCCACTCTCATTGCAGTAGCATGTTTTAAGCATCTTGAGTGGAGGAAGGTCAGAAGTTTTGAAGTCTTGGTGTGAAACCTATTCTAGCTGACATTTTATGAACAGTAGAACTGTACGTGATTGAAATGTCATTTCATACATTTTTTCAGATACTAGCCATCTTTTGATTATGTGGCTTCCCAATATGTCTGAGATCATAAATGCCAATTTCTCTGCACATTCTCTGTTCTACATAATAAGTTTTAATAGTCTGAGCATATTAAGTGGTGAGGCAATGTACTCTGAGAACAGCATTAGCTGAAAACTACTATATGGTTTCTGGGTCAGATTTAATTCTTGCTTGCTTTACTGGGGAAAGTCTGTCCTCAACCACTCATCTGTATGCTTGTGCTGATCTCATTTTGTGCTGTAGGCACTACAGTGCCCAGATTTGCCTTTTTGAATGAGTCCCTGACTTTTGTGGTTTTTATTTCTCAGTGGAAGAACCTGGACTAATGTTTATGAATGCGAATAGGTCAGATAGTTGAGACAAGAACTTAATATTTTTTCTGATATCTGTAAGTACAGTAACAAAGAATATACGAACCTAGATCTGGGGGGAAGAATAGTGAATTCTTACTTATTTTGTTTTTTAAAGTAGGGCTAAACACATTTCGTAATTTATGCATTACCTCGAGCAGAGTATGAAATGATGGCATGCATAAATACATGCATATGAAAGCAACTGTTTGTCTTATCCTTCACTGGTTCATATGAAGAGATGGACAGAAGTATAAATTGGGCTCTCTGAACCATGTCAAGAAGTTTGGACAATGAATGCTTGAACTTGCTGTAGAGATACAAAGCCGTTTTTTATCTACGGAACATATGTAACATTAATCTTTTGTATTCATCATTCATCTTGATTTTTAGAGATGGAAACGCAGTCAAAAGAAATGTGCACAGTTCCCAGGTGTACATATCAAAATTGAAACCACAGGTAGACAGACAGTAAATAATATGCACAGACCATAAAGTTACTCTTGCCTGAAGAGAAATGTGACAAAACAAGGAAAAAATATGGAAGTAATGCTGTCCTTGCCATTACTGTCCTAGCTATCCGGAGATGCAGAACTGTTTACACAGAGGGGCTGGACATTCGAGACTGGCTGAGACACATGCATTGATCTTGTGGCTGTGCAGAAAAAAACTTGTGTCTCCTATGTACAGAGTGGATTTGGCCAACACAACAGTCCCATTTCTTCCCAGGAGCGCAGTGCCTACTGCACGTGTTACCCAGATACATAGCTATCGTGGTCCACTAAGCTATGTGTCAGTACCAGAGAGCTGCTTGGTAAGCTGGAGTGCTTGAACGAAGGATTTGATATTAGAATCTAATCAAATGATGATACTGAAGCACATTGTTTTTGTTCTGTGAGCATAACTAAAGGATAATGTTTTGCCATGTCAGACATGATCTTTCTGCTATGTCGAGCTCTTTCCCTATGCTTGTACATTTGCTTTAAATTTTTGTCATGATTTTTTTTTTGAGTTAAAAGAACAAAAATAATATTTTTTTCTTGTTAAAAAATGAAAATAATATTCCTTTTGTGATTCTTTTCACTTCACTCATTCCTTGTACCTCAGATTTATGTGTTCCCCTGCAACAACAAAATATTACTTCTTTGTCTGTTTGGCCAGACCTGTAGCATGAATAAGCCTGCAGCAATATTCCCAGACTGAACTCCAGCAATCTGTCCAACCTTTGTGCTTTGCGGACTGCACACAGATGTTTCTGAGCAAGCCTATATTCAAGACTGAGCTTTTCAATTGTAGAAGCAGCAGCAAACATAATGTGAATGTCAGCTACAATACACATAAACTGGAATATTATGAACCAGTTTTTTTTGCTATAACAGAAAATACACCAGTATGTTTTTACCAATGTGCTTTTCAACCCTCCCTACAGGAAGTTATGATATCTTCATTTCTGGATACCTTTGTAGAATCATAGAATCAGCAAGGTTGGAAAAGACCTCCAAAATCATCCAGTCCAACCATCTGCCTATCACCAATAGTTCTCGCTAAACCATGTCCCTCAACACAGTATCTAAATGTTCCTTGAATACCTCCAGGGTTGGTGACTCCACCCGTTCTAGCATCTGAGTAAGTGTTCTTTACTTTCCAAATGTGAATTTCACTAAGCCAATAAAAATGTCGAATTTGTTTTTAGAAAAATGCTTAGTGACTGTTGACCTGTTTAGAAGACTTCCTTATGGTGCTTCTAAAGCAGGTATTCCAATTCCAACATCAGTGTATAACCTTTTTTTTTCCATAATGCTGCTAATACTCCATTCAGCTCCTTTAAAATGTAAAGCAGTAATAGAAGTGAAAGTTCAAGAACTCAGAAAGAAAAGTAATTTAGAAAAAGTGTGGGTTTTTTAAGCCAAAGAAATCATAAAAATGTGTTTTGATTTAATCCCTCTTTTTCTAGGTGGTCACTGACTGGAATGGGTTATGCAACTCTGATTATGTATACATACACAACAGGAAGGATTTTTGTATACATAAGAGAGGGGAAAAAAAATCAGACAAAATGATGCTGCTGCATTGCTGGCTGGATCAGAAATCACGGTATGCAAGCCTGCTTCCTTCTCTATAAAAGGAACGCAATAGCAGTGATGGTCCCCATCCCACTTGATTTACAGCTGCAGCTACTTGGGTGGGTGCAGATGGGCTTGAACCCTTTCAGGTATGCTCTGATCTGGTTGCTGTAAGTGAAGTCTGATCCAGAAGCTATGCTGTGTGTTAGCAGAGCTTATCTTGCTTCTCAAGACACCTTATTACTTTGGATACAATCTCATGCAGACAGAGATCTGAGGTTGAGTAGGAGGTCATGGATCTGCCATACCCAGCTCTGTACTATCAGCCTGGCAGCTGATAGCCAATAGCAAATCTGTGGCTTTGTTATCAGGCCTACGGTTTGTAAGCAAACTACTGAGTGATGCTCTTTGATGAAGAGCCAAATGTAATTATTCACAGACTAACGATATGGGCATGTTTTTCTCATGTACTGAGTGCTTGCAGATCCCATTGCTTCTGCCTCAAACTGTGAGACTGCTAACACCTCTGAAATTAGATGCTGCACAAATTGTATCTCCCTGATACAATCTCTTTTCTTATTAAGTCCTGTTTAAATTGAGGTTTCATTATTCTGATTTCACAGAGCACTAGCTTTCAGTCAATTACAGAAAGCAGTTTATATGATGGCATTGAGAGAAAATAGTTTGAAATAAAATTAATTCTCTGGACAGGAGTATTGTGTATTTTTGTGGAATTCCAAACTCAATGCACAGGACATTCTGTTAAGAATAATGCTTTGTCGATGGTATTTTTTCCAAAGTAAACAGGAAGAAAAATGCCATATAAGAGACAAGGTATTCCAGACAATTGGAGTGATAGGTTTCCCTGGCACTTAATTGCTTTATATAGAATTGAGTGTGTATTTTAATAGAAAGTGTATAACGAGTGTATATTTTAATAAAAAGACTTAGGCATTCATAAAAGTCCCCATTAAGTATAAAATACACTATGAAATTACACCCAAGGAGCATTTATGTGATGGAGGACTCCACCACAGCAAGTCTCATCAGTATCCCAAGGAGTAGGCTTACAGCCTTCTTACAGACTAAACCAACAGTTTGCTCAACTTCATGCCTTTCTTCAAAATATAAATCACAGGTGCTTGTCATGTTTATATAAGCACAAGCAAACTTCCAAGAAAGAAATGGAGAAGTGGAAAAGTTGAAACATTTCAACAGTGTTTAAGAGCATAAACCGCTGAAAAGAGCCGCGTTTCCTTCTGCATCATTTTGCAGCCTCACTCAATATCCTGTCTACTTTATATCCTCGCTGTGAACAATATATGATAAGATGAAAGGCCGTTTACATAAAAGCAGACCATCTCCTTGAGAAAAAACTTATAAAGCACATCTCCTGTATATCCCTTTAATCCTTTGTGAATCAGTAAACTGCCACTTTGTCCTCCATTCTGAAACCTTTCCCTAGTTCCACAAAGCAGATAAGTTTGTTGTGAAATGCTTTTATTTTTTTCCTCTGGGAGAAAAAGAAAATACATGAAAAGCTGTTTCGTGGCATGTGGTAGCCTGCCGACAAAATCACAGAGCAGTGGAAATGAATGTCTTTCATAAAAACCTCAATACCACTGGAAAACCTGCGGTACATGCCCACGCTTGTGCAACGGAATTAGTTGTCTGTATTATGGCAGTGTCTGTGTGCTGGAAGCAAGTTGGACTTCATGCAATAACAACAAAAAGCCTTGTCTGAAGCAGCTGGCAATCTCAGCAAGTGTATTGCCTGAACTCTGTTTGTGCACCTTGTCGTATGAATAAAGTTGTTCCAGCTGGAGGAACATAGCAGAACTGATGCTGAGACATGAGTAAACAGTCAGTGGGGTAAACTGGGGATCAGAAAACCTGTGTTCTTTTCCCTGCTTAACCAAACATCTTTGCTTAATCAAACAGCTTCAACTTAACCATGTACTCATACAGTCTAGCACAACAGAATTACTGTTTAAGTCTTACAGGAACTACAGTGAAGCAGATAGTAATTTCTGATGCTAATGAGCACAGATAATCATTAGCAATGAAGAGAAGCAGTAGAATAAAAGAACTTCCTAATTAAAATTTGAAGGCACTTTTCCATATGATCTACTCATATCTACTGTGGAGCTGGTGTTATCTTGTGTAAGCAATGAAATTATGTAAAGAACAAAGGGTCTGTAACAAGTTCAGGTATCCATAAGGAAATAACTGTGTGCTGCTTCTGAAGTGTAGTTCTTTATTTTGTGAGCTGAAGAAGATTTTGCATCTTCATGTTGTGCAACAAAATAGGTCAAACAGAAGAGTGAGGAAAGGTGAGAAAGAGAATTAAAATGAAGTCAGTTGATGGCAAGAGCACTTGTTTGAAGACAAGGAGGTTTCCATAGCAATAACTGATCTGTCCTTTGCCCAGACTGCATTTTTGTCAGTAGTTTCAAATCCTAGCACAAGGAAGGGTGTTTAAAGCACCCCTTTCCTTTTTCTCTCTCCCTTGCAAGCCCTTCATGTCTTTTATGTTATTGGGTTATGTGCTTGTTTTTGAGAATAAATGTCCTTTTTATATCCCATAGCAACCTTCTAGCTGCCAAAATAATTTTGCACAGGGGGAAGAATAAAAACATTCCCTGTGTGATGAGAATTGTTATGAACAAGACAGGAATTTGATATCTTTTTACTTCAAAAACCATTTTCAAGATGGTTTAATTTTTTCATTTTGTTCTTTTTCATATAAAAGTGACAACTGTAAGCTAGTCTATTGGCCCTATACATTTTCCTTTGAGCTGTAACCAGAGAGCTATCTTAAAAGATCTCCAGAGACCATAGAAGTGCTGTAAAAGCTATCATATATCCCATCCTTATCTCATACACACTGATTCTTATCCCAAAGGACAATGGATTTTCCTAGGATGTTCCAAAGTCAAGCTGATGTATGTATGACCAGAATACAGGTAGCAGAATATATTTGTCTAGAATAAGAAAAAGATGGTGTCCGTAGCGTCCACTAGTGTGTGCCAGTATTCAACATTTAGAAGAGGAGAGAGGATGGGAGAAAACTGAGAGTGCTGGGGTTCACCACATGTTATCATTATATTCATTGTATTGTATTAGCTCATTATATTATAGTGGTCCTCAAGGATACTAATGAGCCAGATGATCTGGGCTAAGACACGTACTATTGTGAAGGTATATATTGTTAATTGTTAACTCTTTCCATCAGAAACCAGACACTTCAGTATTTTTGTATGTTGTCCTCCAATGACTGTAAATAAAATTATTCTCTGAAATTCTGTACTGCAGAATCACGCCTGTTGCTCAGCTGCTATGCACATGTCATTAGTAAGGAGATAAAATTAGATAAATCAAGAATAAGTCCCTACCTTGAAGGGTTTAGTGTCTGAAAAAACAAGGAAAAAATAACATAAAACTGTGTGTACTTCCAGAGAGGAGTTTGGGTTTTAGATTGTACGTACTTGTAAAGGTTAATACATCTGGCAATTTTCTTTGGCGTCCTCTTTTTTGGATTTACCATAGAAGCTGACCTTGAAGCATTAGTTCTGAGAGCAAGGACTGTGAAAGTCAGCTACTGTACAACTGTGGTCAGCTCTCAGTTGGCGTGGATGCCTTGAAAGGTGGAAGTAAGAACAGGATTGATGGCATCTACTCTGACTCAAAAAAACAGCAAAAGAATAGGAATATCATGATACTATTTGATGTTTTAAAATCTTGGGACATTATTTTTCCTACTATGTACTAAGCTTCTGTTCTTCCTCATCTCTTAACCACTTCTAAGCAGTTCCAACCAGGAAGCTTCTGGTTTTCATCTAAATTTGCATCAGAGACTGCATGAGCAGAGATTCTAGTTCTAAGCTTGGTGAAAACAAAACAAAACGAAACAAAAAACAGAAAAGAAAGCTATCCATAGAGTGTAGAGTGTAGTGCACATCCGATAGGGGAGGTGGGTGCCTACAAATTGGAAATGTCCTGCCTGCTTTTGGTGTTCCTGTCCCCGTAGGAGGTAATCCAAAATCTTGAGTAAAATAAGGAAGCATACTAATTGCTAAGGGAGAGAGAGACACCTCAGAGGAGTGTTTCCATTAGGGCTAGCTAATTAAATCCTTCCCTTTTCTAGACTGTAGGTGCCTGCATTAAGGCTATAACAGAGCTGACTCTGCTCACTTGGGAGTCAGAACCACAAATCCCCTAATGAGGTCTGACACCCACATATGTTCTTTGAAGCAATGTTTATGCTGCTAATTAAAGAGGGATCATGAGCCAATCTCTGACCTCGAAGCCAAATGACTCAGCGTGTTTCTTGGCTACACAACTGAGGGGTAGCTTCCTCTGGAACAAAATGTATCTTGAAGAGAGTTACCTCTTCATGTTATCAGTCTGAACAGAAGCCAAGGTATGAATTAACATTTAAATACTGTGAATGACTTGTGGGCCCGCTGCTTAATTTAAATTCCTGTTTCTTTTTTTAGCAGAAGAGAAATACCCTGTAGGAAATGAACAGGACTCAGCCATTTTAGCCTGCAAAATAGCAGCCCTTTATATAACTGTTGATGGTTTTAATGCTTCCTGAAGAAGTGCTACACCTGGCCTGTAGGATCTCATAGCTTGTATCCCAAAGGAGAATCATTGCTCCTAGGATCCCTCAACTTCTCCTCTTAAACTGCAAGACAGTGAGGTGATATGAGACAATCAACATGGCTTTAACAAGGGCACATCATGACTGCCCAATCAGGTGGCCTTCTACGAAGGAGGGATGGTATCACTGGACAAAAGAAGAGCAACTGATGGACTAGCTGGACTTGTGCAAAGCATTTAATATGGTCCCAAACCACACTTTTATCTCTAAATTTGAGAGGTTTGAAGAGCTGACTATTCAGCGGATAAAAAATTGGTTAGATGGTCACAACCAGAGCATTGTTGTCAATGGCTCTATGTACAGGTGGAGGCCAGTGACGAGTGGTGTCCCTCAGGAGTCCGTCTTAGGACTGGTGCTCTTCAACATCTTTATCAATGACATAGACAATGCGGCTGAGTGTATCATCACCAAATATTTAGATGACACTAAGCTAAGTGGTGCAATTGATGTGACAGTAGGAAGGGAAGCCGCACAGAGAGATGTGAACAAGCTTGAAGAGTGAGCCCATGCGAACCTAATGAGTTTCAAGATGGCTAAGTGCAGAGCGGGAGAAGAACGCATTGAGAGCAGCCCTACAGTGAAGGACTTGAGGGTTCTGGTGGATGGGAAGCTGACATGAGCCAACAGTGTCTGCTTGCAGCCCAGAAGGCCAGCTGTATCCTGGGCTGCATCAAAAGAGAGGTGGCCAGCAGGGCAAGGGATGTGATTGTCCCTCTCTGCTCTGCTCTTGTGAGGCCTCATCTGGGGTACTGCATCCAGGCTTGGGACTCCCAGCACAAGAAATCATGGAACTGCTGGAGCTGTTGGAGAGGGTCCAGAGGAGGGTCACAAAGATGATCAGAGGGCTGGATCACCCCTCCTATGAAAACAGACTAAGGGAGATGGGCTTGTTCAACTTGGAGAAGAAAAGGCTCTGGGGAGAACTCATTGTGGCCTTCCGCTATTTAAAGAGAGCTTATTAACAGCATGGAGAGTGACTTTTTACATGGTCTGATAGTGACAGGACAAGAGAGAACCGTTTTACACTATAAGAAGAGAGATTTAGATTAGATATCAGGAGGAAATTCTTTACAAAGAGGGTGGTGAGGTATAGGAACAGATTGCCCAGAGAAGATGTGGATGTCCCTTCCCTGGAGGCATTCAAGGCCAGGTTGGATGGGGCCTTGGGCAGCCTGATCTGGTAGGTGGCAACTCTTCCCATGTTGGAATTAGATGATCTTTAAAGTCTCTTCCAACCCAAATTTTCTATGATTCTATAGTTCTGTGATTCTAACTTACAGCAGATGCAATATGCATCAACCCAATCCATTCTGTTATTCTATGATAAATGGAGCAGAAGAGACTACTAAAAACTTTGGGAAAGAGCAAGAGCATTAAGCTGCATAACTTGCAACAATTTGCAGCAGTTAAGGGAAAGGAGCCACTGTATTGGTGGGGCGTTTACTCTTGGTTTGGTTTTGGTTTCTGGTTTGTTTTGGTTTTCTTCTGGGACTACTTCTATGTCTTACATTAAGCAGTTACTGCATACAGAGACTGCCATGCACTTTAAATGCCTACAATTCTTTTTAATGATTCTAGATCTAAAAAATAATCTTGGAAAAATCACTTAATATGCTACTGTAAAGCAGTCATGACAAACGCAGGTACAAGATGCATATAAAATATAGATGCAGACTGTTTATATTATCACAGAGGGTATCATGTTCTGCAGGAGGATCTGAAAAGCATCTCTCATAGTAGTCTTTTTGATCACTGCTTTCCTGGATGTGTCTGCAGCTTTTAGATGAAATGAGTACAGCAAACCTTTATGCAGATGTTAATAACTACCATCAGCAGACAGAACGTGTGGTTTCAGTCCAGTTTTGTTCTGGACATAGCTTACAGGAGTCATTATTCTTTCAAAATACGACCAGGAGAAGGAAGTGAAAATAAGTAATCTTAAACTCTAGCATTAAATGTTTCAATGTTTTGTTGCTATACTTAAAGCTGTATGACAGATGAACATGTTGCTTCCTATTGCTCTTCAGATGAATACTGGAATGTAATAGCCAAGGATGAATATATTCATCTATAAATATTTTGGAAATAATTTTACAGAGTAAGGTTTTAAAAAAGATGCGCTTAGTTTTCATAGGCATTTGGTTTGCATTGGTTTTGGAGTGTTTCTAGGTTTAAAAAATAAATAAATAAAAAAAATCTGTGGCTTCTTCATCCTGAAAGAAAACAGGGACCATTTTACTGCGTGGTGAAGTGATGCAAAATCACCTCTGGATCCAAATCAGCCTGAAGTGCTTGACCCATTGCTGACCACTGGGTTGTCATCTAACATGGTCCCAGTTCTCTTTTCTGAACAGAGCTGAATGTCAGCCAAAATGGTAGTTAAGTGTTTCAACAGCTGAAAGAACTGGAATGTTTTCATTTTGTTCTTGGTGATCCTGGCATTACCAGCACCAGGCACAGTTAGGACATCATGAAACTTTCAGTTTCTGAAAAGCAGAAGTTTCACAAATAGAAGTAGAAAGTGGTTGTGGAAGGACATCTCTGAAAACAGAGTCTTCTTGCTCATCTGATAGCACTTGATATGGATTTAGCTGTATTTAAAGCATGAATACTACTCTGATTTTGTTCATTCAGCTTGGTTGGACTGGCTTTGATTTTCTTAGCTTTCGTCACTCCATGCTGATTAAAATCTTTCCTGTTTTCTACAAGTTTACTCACCCACCTCACTATTCACCTCTATATTTATCTGAGTCTTTAGGAATTCATCTAATCGTGGTTTGAAGTGAAGGAGAAAGAGAGGTATAAAAACACTTCCCTGATTAAGTCTTCCTTTGCTAATAATACTCCCCACTGGTAGAAACATAAGTGCTTCTCACTTGAGTAGCATGAAAGTCATTCAATACGAACTCGATCATTTAGGAAAAATAGTTCAAGGGGGTTTGTATCTCATACTAGTAATAAAGAAAAGTTAATAAAAATGCTCACGCTTACCAAGAAAGCTAAGAGGCAAAAGTAGGGAAATTAACTGCAGGTACCAGGTACCTGAAGGATGAACCAAGTGGATGCCCAGCTCGATAAGTTTGACTGGATTTTTTCAGTGACAAGAAATGATAAGCTAGGACCATAGGGAATTGCTCAGAGTATGTCTTATGCCATGTCCTAAGCATCATCAAACACTCTTTGCAATATTAAACTTTCATAGTTCATTTTATCACATACACACAAAGTAGGTTTGCCAGTAACACAGGAAACTACCCTAAGGACATGTTTTTGAACATTTATTCAAGATGTATTTTGAATACTCTTTCAGCTCTCATTCTTAGATATTGGCAGAAACAGTATTGCTTTTGCTGCAGATGAGCAAAGCTATTTAATCTCTCCAGATGCCAAGGAAATGAACACTGTGAAAATACGGTTGCAAAAATAGTTTGGAGAGCCTGTACTTTGTGAAATGAACGTTGAACAGATATTGGTTTACTGCACACAAGGGACGTGAAGTCCTGATTCTAAACTTCAGAAACAGTCCTGTCTATCTGATACTTTTAATAACAGTTGTGGTGGAATCTGGCAGAGAGAGCCCTTAAACAACAGTGATATCACTCATATTTTGGAAAGCATGGGAATACATGCCTAACATTAAGTACAAGTTCTATTTAATTAAGAAGCACTTAATAGCATTCCCTGCACAGGCTGTTCTAGGTTGGATACTAAGAAAAAATTCTCAGAAAGAGTGTTGAGGTACTGGAACAGACTGCCCAGAGAGGAGGCAGAGCCACTGTCACTAGAAGTGTTCAAGAAACATGGAGCTGTGGCACTGAGGGACATGGTTCGTGGGCATGGTGGTGATGGGCTGATGGTTGGCCTAGGTGATTTAGTGGTCTTTTCTGGTCTTACTGATTCCATGATTCTAAATCTTGACCAAGCCAAAGAGCTCACATTAATTTTTTTTTTAAGCTACTTCTTAAGAACTGAGGGCCCTACCTTTCACTGAGATAGATCCACTTGGTTCAGTAGATGTCACTGAAGTTGCTGTTCTGAAGATCTGGTTCCAAGTTTCTTAGTGATCCTAAAATAAAATGTAATTTCCTAAGATGGAATCAGGAATTGAGATTTCCTGGTTTGCATGTTGTTCTGCCCCAGAGAACCAAATACCCATGCTGTGAGAGATCCTCAGTGTGCTTTATTAACAGTGATTAGTTAAACTTTTTAGCAGTCATTGGAGAGTGAACAGCTGTAGTTCTTGCCATTTCACAAAAGAATTCAGAGGTACGGATGGCTTTGTCCAAGTCTCATGCAGGCCTCATGACTTCCAGGCTCGTGCCAAGACTCTGCCTTCTGGAACAGCCGCATTCACAGCAGAGGCTGCCATCACACAGTGTCTACCTCAGGGCCTCTTTGTGGATCAAAATCCAGTTCTCAAGAAATGTTCAGACGTTTGTTCTTTACTAGCACATGGCTTTTCCAGCACTGAAAGTAACCATAGAACAATTTTCTCACAGATCTAAAAATTTGCTTTTGCAAATATCAATTGGCGTCATCACGTATTGGCTGCACTTTGAACCGTGAAAATAAATTTTGGAGTAGAAGTGCAACAGCAGTGTGTAATTTCATTACTATAATGGAGAAAAGATGCCACGAGCAGCTCTCATCATTTCTGTGCATATGAATGCATATGGCTCTAAATCTCCACTCTACTTCTGGGTGGCAAGACTGCAGAGTTATACAGTCTTAATCCTTGTAATCAAGCAAAGATGAGAAGGAATGTAGCACCTCCATATTTTTTTTCTCACACTAGCACCACTTTGTGCAGTTGATGCTCCTAGTTACATGATAGGGGAAAAATGTGTCACCGTGTGTATGTAGACCCCAGCACAGCTGGGTCTATTTTGTTCCCAGTTACTTTTATTGAACACAAAAAAAGCTAAAAGGAGTCATTTCTATAGCTATCTAAAACACTGGAGGATCTTCCTGATTCCCTGAAAGAAATATAAATATTTTAAAAAGACCATTTCTAAAACCACTTTAAAACTCAGAACTTTTTTTACTTGAATACCAAGAGGTTTGAACTTATCCTTTTATGCTTTTGTGAACTATAGAATATAGCTTTTAAAACCGTTACAGAAAATTTACCACAAATTATAGTTATATACTCTGAATGCATGCACATGTCACCTACAATCTTACTGGTCTTTTTTTTGGAACCTGTTCCTAAGGAAAAACAAATGGGACCAAAAGCAGATTATTGTTATTCTGAAAGTAAAAATAAAATAAAGTTAAAAAAAAAAAAACACATTTTATCAGCATAAATAATTTCACTTAAGTACCAGAACTTGAGTATTCAGTAAATCACCATCCCTGATTTTAAGTGCTTTTTGAAAGAAAGAACAAGAGTTTGCAAGTTATCTTTTCACAGCTCCAGGGGAAAGCTCCCTCCCTTCCTTTCACACCAGCTATTCTTGACCGCTAAATTGTCTTCCTGCTTCCTCCCTCTTAGATTTCATGTTTAAAGCTCCAGAAAGTTAAGATAAACAGGACTTGTCACACTGATGCATGACTCAGTAATATTGCAAAGATTTGTATTTTCTTTTTTTACTAGCAATACTACTAGAACTGCAAATGATAATCATTATGTTCTCAAAAATACAAGCAGCTATCCATCTAGGTACTTGAATTGGAATTGATTTGCTCATTAGACAACTTCAGTGTCTTAGGTAGGTGGCTGTCATCATTTACAGTCATAAAATACATGATTTTAAACTTCATTATTTTCACTATAACCTACATTTATGTAGTGTCACTTTCAAATATCTCAAAGCTGATATAAACGCGTGTGTGCTGCTACAGAAGAGTGAGCAGCCTGTAGTTGGCAAAGTATAAAAGAAAAAAAAGGCCTAGTTCTATGATTCTGTATCCTGGGATCTCAAATGTCTACTCAGAATAAACAGGAACTTTTAAAGCTTTGTGTATGACACACACTCCCCAGGACACTGGTAAACCATACTGCATTTTGTTTGCCCAGAGGATGGGAGGGAGAATAAACACTGACAACTCTGAAAGTTCTCATTCTGAGATAATAGGATATTTTACCACCTAATGCTTACAATCCTATCTCCTTCCTCTTTTGGATAAGTAAACTAGTGTAGGGAAAATGAAAGCCGTAGGGTTTCTGTGAGTGTGGTATTCCACCAATCCCCATAGTTCTGCTCATGGTAACATTTGCCTTAATGTATTTCTGCAAACATTTCATCCTCACTGAAATAATTCACTTTTCCTTTAGGAAAAGGAGTAGCTTCTCGGACATCTGAGTTGCATGAACTGTATTGTTCTGAAAATAATATATGCACAACTCAGTTGGCTATAATGGAGCAGATTCTGTCCTGAGCAGTAGTGGCCAAAGTAACCGCATCTTTTAGTGCACCTTACAAGTGCTTCTCTATACTGAACACCAGCAAGGGGCATGCAGAAGTAGAAACACTGTAGAATGCAATTCCTTATTTCCACTTTTAGGAACTACAGGAAAGGTGACTTGTTCAGCTTTGCTTTTAATCTTTATAAAAGCTTGTCTGACCTCCTGTCAACTCATTGTTTTTGGAGAGTGTTTACTGCACTATGTTAAAGGGAACTTGTTTTTTAATTCCAGCTGTATCTTTACTGTCTATCACAAACAATTTTACAGTGACTGTAGAATTGTTTGGGTACGAGTTTTCTTGCATCCTCACATTTTTGTTTTACAGCAAAGCACTCTGCTAGTCCATCCAGTGTACTGTATTCCTTTCCACTGAAAAAGAGATTTACTTAGAAAGGGTAAAAGCCTCATGCAGCCCTCTTTTCTTCCTCATCCCACTTCTCTTTCCTTTTTTGTTGTGTAGGTGACTTAGATTTGGTGCAAGTTTTTTGTAATTCTTAGCTCATTCAGTTCTCCAGAACTGGTATGAATCACTGACTCAATGGGTTGATTTTCCAAGGCAGCCAGTTTACCTTTTCAGAAGTGCCAAGGGGTTTTAGCAGTCACCAGCAGTGACATCTGAACAGCACTATGGCACAAACTCACTATGAGAAGGTGTTGCCATCAGCTTATCTTACTGCATTAAAATGAAATTTGCTTGTCCTCTTTTGTTTGATTTGAAATGCCTACTGTATATGTCTGCTCCTATGTGTATTCACAGTTCAGTCATACTAAAAGCCTAATATATTGCAAATGGGTAACAAAACAAGAAAGATGGTTTGGCTATTTGATCACATGATTTAAGGAGAGAGAAACTGGTCAAGTGAAGCAACCTGTAGGGAACAACCATGTCATATACATAGGGTACTCCTTCTAGGGCCCACTGCCTTCCCCCTGCCTTCAGTGTCATTAGAAATGGGCCAGTGTCTCTCTGACACATGTACTTCTCCATTTCTGGAACACAAATATTATTTCTTCCCAAAATATAATCTCTAAAGATAAGATTTTCTAAATCTAACTTTTGCCAACAAAAGTTCGGTATCTCCTCTAAGTTAGTCACTTGTTTTTTCACCATATTCAATGAGGAAAGATGTTTCTCTTTGAGGCAATTTGTCTCTTACTGAGATCTTTACTCAGGATAGTTTCCCTGTTTTATCTCAACTCACAAGTTCCACATTTTTTTTTTTTCAATTCTCTCACCCATCCCACTGGAAGGGGGAGATGGTACAAGCAAGTGTGTGGTACTGAGCTGCCTGCAGGGTCAAACCACAACAACCTGCCAGTGTAAAGCTGGCTTTCATATTAATGGCATTAAAATACAGTTTTGTTGCTTAAATGTTCATTTTATCAAAATGTTGCTTGTGTTTCTGGTGACAACTATAGAAAGCAATTTTATACATTGAACACAAGCGATTCAGTGTCACTTGTATTCACGGGCAGCTTTGGAAACAGAGATTGGACATGAGACTGGAAGATAAACTTGTGCTGGTTTTTGTACATGTATTCACTTTGTAGTACTTATACTGTATGTATAATAAACATTTTATGTGTGAGACACCATGATTGCTAAGTTACTCTAGACAGAGGAAAGTAAATGCAATGGACTGAAGCTAATCAAGAAGCCACTGGAATTTGTGCAGAAATAAAGTGATGATAGGCAACAGAGAAGGAACCCATCATTCCAATTAAGTAACAGTAAGACATTTATCCTCAGTTTTTTAATTCCATCATGTTCTCAGTTTCAGTGCTCTGCCCAATTATGATTTGTATCCTTAACTGTCTATTTGTCATCACTTATTGCTGACCCTCACCAATACATAAGTGCATTCTTCCATGGCTTCTGCTAGCAAATTGTTTACTTCTGACTCCTGGAAGTATGTGTACTGCTTGTACTCACACTCAGACTTATTACATTCCCAAACACATATAAATGGGTCGCATGTTGTTTACGAGTTTTGTGGCTTTACAAATTTACAGCTCAATAAAGAGGCAGATCTCTATTAGCAGATAGGAGAGATGAAAACCAGATTTTCTGTTTTTTGGCTTTATTGCAAAAAAAAATTCCTGGAAGTTGAGTTTTCATTTTTACCAGAATTTGGTACATTAAAAACATAAATTATCTATTCCAGGATTTGTAAGAGAGAGAACCAGACAATAAATGTGTCCATATTTTGTATTGAAGTTATTAATGTTCTTAGGAAAAGATGCATTATTTAATTTTTTTAACATATGGCATTTTTTTCAAATATATTAAGATCTTACCTTGAAATTCAAGGCTTGACACTAATCGCACTAGCTACCCCAGCCTCACTGAAGCACAATTGCTTTATTTACACTATAATAAATGCTAAATAAATAGAGGTACATCCAGAAGAAGTTCCTGTTTTTAAAGTGACCATTTAACTTCATATTGAAAGAATATATATTTTTTTCTTCCTGGATGTATTCCAATGAAAGTCAGGCTTCTAACTCCAGCATCTAAAATACTAATTATATCACTTTATGTAGGAAATGGAAGGAAGTATGTATCAAGAAAGTAACTCAGCCTTTTGAGTTGATTACTTCTCTGTGTTGACCACAAAGAACCAGATGTTCACATTTCTACCTCCATTTCCTTATTCTAGGTATTAAAATGAAGGGGCATGTGTCTTGACCCTATTATTTTACTTTCAGGTTTTACATTAAGTGACATGTTCTGACAAAGTGCTGGATATAGTGCAGATAAAGCAAGACCAGATGAGAAAATGGAAATCTTAGCAGCTTTATATGCTTTGAAAATTTGGAGAACTCAAAGCAACCAGTGGGAGGTAAGTCTTGGAAAAAAGAGAGCTGTAGAAATATTTACATTATCCATAATGTTGCTACAAGTGAAAGTGCTACTGATTAAAAGATTGACAAAACAGAATCATGCTTAGAAAGCAGAGAAACAAAAACAAGACAAACTCTCCACTGTAAAATAGCTAGAGAGTGGGGGATGGCCTCTGAGATTTGACTTGAGGTAATGAAAAGCAGTAGATTTTCCAGCATGATAAGAAATAATGACGGCACAGTAATTTTTAAATTACTCTCTTCTTGAGAAAACTCACCACAGAAAAAGAAAATCCTTGGCACTTATGTTATGTCGAAATTTTGTCTGAAAATGGTGTCAAGATATAAAAGAAGAATCCAACACCAACCTTCCTGGGAATTAACATAAAATACTAATTATCAGATGAAACAGTGATATTTGCTACTTTATTTTTACAGTGATTTTTGCTGTGGAAAAAACTTCTTTCCAGTTCTCTTACTTTGGTTTTCATGGGACTTTTCCATGAAGATGAGGAAGCTCTTAGCTACTTCCAGTACCTAAAACATACATGTTTCCTTATCCTTATTACCTCTCCAAAATATGCCATAAAACCCATCTTCTTAACAATGAGATCCTTACATGGCTGCAGATATTCCTTGCTACATTTCTGTTTCGAAATTCCCTATGACTGAAGTTGTTCCTTGCTGATCATTCATTTTGGAATTTATATTTTAGGCATGTTTTAATGTCCATTCCCAAGAGCTCTTCTGAAATAAATGTTTCTCATTGTTAGACCAGCTTTGGAAACTGTACTCTTCCATGGCCTAAGATTGGAGTTCCTTAAGGTTGGATTATATATGGAGAGGACCAGCAGCAGGGATCCTGTAATGTCAGAGAAAACATGAAGGGCAAGCAGCAATAGAAGGGCTTTTGTATTAGTACGTAATCCACAGCTACCGACACATGGAAACACTGAAACATACCTGGAAACACTGCATTCAGTGTTAAGAACAGTTCTCTCTATCCAAGATGGGAGTCATAGATAGGAAATGACATTGGTGCTTTGATTTCCTTTCATGGAGATAGATATACTCAGTGTACCTTCCAGACAATATATCTTTGTCAGGATCACCACAAAGACTGGAATTAACTGTGCTTACATACCTCCACTTTAGGATTTTTCAGACTTAGCTACAGCAGGACTCTTTTGCTTTGTTTTGCTGCCTGGGCTCGCCAGCAATACAGTATACACTCAAGGGACAGAAGAGGAACGTCCATGTTATGGTTCATCTCATACATACTATTCACATATAGGGACCAATCCAGTTGTCTAAATATAGTCACTTGTTGCCATAGGGTTTTACACATGAAACTGTTGGATGAGGTACAGGACTTTTGGTGGGCCTGTGCTTTTCTCTAATGGAAGGCAGGACAACAAGCATTGATACCCTGCAGCATCCAAGTGGTACAGAGACCTGTATTCAAGCAACCAAATGGAGTCCTAAATGCTTACGTTTTCACCACTTAAGCCATCCGGGAGTGGGATTCAGTACCAGACTGTAGATGTCTAAATGTACTGCCTGCAAACAAACTGCATGTCTAAGTTCGCATTATAGTCATTTAATTATTATTGCCAGTAGTATCTAGAGAGCAAGGATTTAATTTCACAGAAATTTTCCAGGAAACAAGATGGTTATATTAGCTTCTTACCTGATTTTTGGAAGCCAAGTTTTTCTTTTAGCAGGCATACGAAGCAGTGTTTTAGTGATTAGGCTAATTAGAGAGTGGTTAAACTATTTGTTAAAAAATCTTTTCCAACCTGTGTACAGATGCCAGACCTAAGGTTCACATTAAAACAATTGATCTAACATCACTTAAATGAATTTGAATATTTTAATCCTAAACAACAGTGGCTTTGGGTTTACTTATATCTTTTTTTCATCCTCACTGTGTTAACATTTGTTTGAATTTTATGTGGTAGGTTTTACTCAGAACTTGTTTATGTATTTTAGGATGTTTATATTAATCTATGCAGTGCTTCAAGCAAATCTGCAGGACAGAGGTACTATGTACAACAGTTTATTTTTACTGTTGGTCAGATGGTATTCTGTGTCATGACAGCACACCTCTTACTTGACAAAACATTGTAGAAAGGTAATGCCTGAAGGCAGGATAAAAATGTCTAAAAGACTCACCAGATCACATTTATAAGAGATTTTGCATGAAGAAAGATATTCTTCTGTCACAGAGAGTAATTAATAACATCTGTAAGAAGTATGACCAACATTGTAAGGGATGTTGTTACTGTTTTATCTCGTTTTCTTTAAATGGCTGTGTTCTCATGTCCATAAGAAAATATCACAGGATAGAAACTTATAGCTGATTAGTCATGTAATGTAAACCCTCCTGCAGCGCAGAAATGTGTTCTGTCACAGGACAAAAGTGTTTTGGATGCTCTGTAGCGGTTGGAGCATTTTTAAAACCTGCATTCAAGTGAAAAAGTGCAAGTATAGCATAGGTTCTGAGATGACAACTCAGGTGCTTCCTTGTTTTGACAGAAAAGTAACTCTAAAAGAAAGAGTATTTGGGTAAACAAACCATCCATCAAAAGGTGACCTGGACAGATGAATGCAATGGGATCATATCAAGCCAGCTCTGGGCAGGATAGCTGACAACTGTGAGATTCCTAATCATAAGATCTCTCCAAAGACCTCTCAGCACCATCCCTGCTAACAGCTGGGCTCAGGAACTCCTGTGTTGGCGTCAGCTTCTGCAGAACTACTTGTAGACACTCTTTGTGACTTTGCTGTGTGTCCTGTGAAAGTTGCAGCACACTGCATACAGAGGAATAAACTAGGGTTAAAGGCTGTAATCTGACAGTCTTACTTAAAAGCAATGTACTAGGATCTCTGTACAGTTACTAGCTTGGAATAAACTAAGCTTTCTGAGCAGCAGTCCAAAGCAGTGAGTTCAGCTACCTCCTCTATCCTGTCCTAGATTAAGTGGCTTCATCTGCTTTCTCTAGAATTTTATCGCTCAGGTGGTGGACATTACTGCAGCTGTTTGCAATTGCCACTGATGCCTGCAAAATCCCCCTTTCTGTAGTGCTTCAACAATTCCCTTTCTTATTGCACCTGATACACTCCAGACTTCCATGCTGGATTTGCTCTGGTTGCTGGTTAGTGCCTCAGGTGCGACGCTTAGCTATGTTCTTTCTTTTCTCTTTGCTTTTCTATCCTGCAGCACAAAATGAAAACATATCACTCAAACCTTGACTCATCCCTCTGTCAGGTGGTGAGACCTTGCGAACCAAGCTGTTCCTGAGTCTTCTTCTAAATGGTACAGGTAATCATGTACTGTATATTGGTGCCATCTCACTTCCACAGGATGTGTTGAAAGGTCAGGATAGAGCTCAGTCATCACAGCTATACAGAAGTGCAGGCACTACACCCAGTGTGATCTACCTTGCTTAACTGGTATCTCATTCCCTGGCTTGCTTAATCTGCATCCAGCTAGCCATCCCCGAGGCATATCTCCAGGACATTAGTCCTAAATAAGTTTGAGGTAAGCAGCTGGTCCCACCTGGCCTTCAAGCCGGCTGAGCGGTGGTGGCATACTTTGTTGTGCATTGTAGACATAGCCTCAGAGTCTGTGGTAAAGGAGAGAGACCTTTCTCAAAATGAACCACTTAAAGTAAGTTTCCAACATTACATCTGCTTTTCCCAGATAAAACCTAATAACTGTAATCTTTTTGCCAGGCTTTTTTGGCAGAAACAAAGGCTTCTACAAGTCTCTAAAACAGACTTGAATATATACCTAGAAACCTGGAAAAATAAGCCTACTTTGCCTGAACAAATACTTCTGCGGCTGTAGGTGATAGGCCAAGCAAATGAATATATTAATTAAACAATTCTGAAGGATGAGAAGGAGGAAGGGAAGGATGGGGAGAAAAGAAGCAGAAACAAAATACAGCTCTTTCTGCGAGATGTACAGCTACTAGTTTGAGTCTTCATCGATGGGGAGTAAAGAAGCAGAAACAAAATACAGCTCTTTCTGTGAGATGTACAGCTACTAGTACTAGTCTTCATCTCTGGGAAGGTACTGTTCCAAATTTTGGCTATTTGCCTTTTCTGGTTGTATTTCAGTCACTGGTGGATTATCAAAGCAATAAGTCTGGGTTGTATTATACTTCCCAATTTAGGATGTATTAGGATTTGGGGATTAGGAGGCCTTTTACTGGCTTGCAATTACGTAGTTACTTCTGTTTCTATGAATTTTAAAATAAATATACAACATGAAATGTATGTAAAATATATTTAAGCATATCCATTGGCTCACTCCTCCAGCTTCCCTTTTTCTGCTCTAGGCCAGCAAGGAGGCATATGTATGAGGGCTTCCATACATGCCAAGCTCTCTCAGACAGGTTGATCAACTTTGCTCAGCCTTCTGAACAAAAAAGTTAAATATAAATCCTCAAGCAACATGTCTGGAGCATACTTCCAAAAGTTTGTAATAAACCTACTAAATAAACTGACGTGTGACTGTGTTTTGAGCTTAGTAGCTCTATTCATCTTGTGTGAAGTTCGTTTCACTGGTAAGTCTCTTGAAATAACAAAACTGCTGTTAATAGGAAATTGTAAATGAGTACGTTTTGTAATATTTTAAGGACCTTGAACTTAGCTATCTTATCAGTTATAACTACTGCTTAATCATGAATTTCTCCTGAAAAAAATGACAAGTTGAGTGACTTTTACCTTCTGTCTTGAAATTGGTGATATCGGCATTTTTCTACTGATGACAGTTTCACAAAAAATTGGGAGTAATATATTTGAGCCCTTTCCAGGATTACAGGGCTGGGTCTAGCCACATTATAAGTAGGAAACAGTGGGAATTTTGGGAATTTTTGTCAATTATCTTATGATTAGAATGCACAACATGAGACTTTTTAATGGTACTGTTGTTTCTCTGTTTTTTTTATTATTCATTTCCATCATGTGCATTTGCACATTTGAAGCACACACAGTGTTTCAAGTTACAGAATTGCTGAGAACTCCCTGACCATCAGATCACATCACATACAGCTGTATTTATACTCTCACAAAACTCTGATATCGATTGCTATCATTAAAGCCATTGCTATGCTGTCTTCTGGAACAACTGTCTACAGGTGACAAGCTGTATTTAGTAGTTCTAACTGTAGTAATTTTTTTCAAACTTACTGCTGGATTTTGAATAAGAGACACTAGCAGTAACTTGTTTATATCCAAACATCACAAAACATTGCTGTTTAATAAACAGTGGCCCACTTTCAAACTTATTAACATAAATAGTTATTTAGCAGTAACACAGTCTAGTAATGCCATTTGCAGAAGAGCAACTAAGAGCTCAGAAAAGAGCATGTATTCTTTCTTGGCCAATCCAAACAAGTGTAAACCTGTTTTGCTCCAGGGGAACATTTTTTCCTGTGCCACCAGTAGGGCTCTTTTACTTGATTTGGCTTGTTCTTTTGGCATATACAACAAATCTTGATGTTTTCCTCAATATCTCTGTTCAGATGAGCCAATATAAAGCATTTCTGTTTTTCTTGCTAGGTTCTTCAGTCTTTAGATGACCAGTATGTTGTTTTTCTTTTTCTTTTTGCTAAAGCTACTGCAAGTGATGTTTCTTTTGCCATTAAAACAAAATTCTCCATAGCTCTGAAACCTCCTACTCAACTGGCTGGTGGAGCCAGTCATGTCTACCAATTTGCTCTCGCACTTGCTCTCACAGATTGACTTCTACCTTTTTGTTCTTCCACTTACCTTATTCCTCTCAGAACTTCATTGAAAAATTTTAAGCAACAATAACAAAGCAAATAGTTTCTACTATGACAATGTTTGCTGTGTTTTAGTGTTCCTCCTTTCCTGGATACTCAATTTCTTTGTTCCTGAGATTTTCTCTGATTTCATGTTTATACTGTAAGTGCGTAGCACAGTGGACCCTTATTGTGTTGTCTGGTACCTACTGCACAAAAAAAGTGACAATAACTAAATAAGTAATAGTGTGTATTTCTTAATGGGTCTTTTGGCACAGTGAGCTTCTAGCACATCTACGTAGTATATGTGTATCAAATACATAGAATCATAGAATCATGGATTTGCTCCGGTTGGAAAAGACCTTCAAGATCACCAACATGAATATAAAAGGGAGAAAGAACAGCCAGAGACTGTTGTGTCAGTGCGAAAATGGGACTTTACCATTTGTTGAACACTGGAAATTTGTTTCGTTGACATGAGTTCTTGTATTCGGATACATAAAGGTACAATCTCTAACACAACTCTTATTTGAATATAGCTGCAAATACACACTGGCCTTGAAACACATACTATGGTACAGGAGTTTATCTTTACGTCTATAGATGCCCGCATCGTTCTTTCAAAATTAGTCCAAGTTGTAGACTGTCATTAAAAGAATGTAGTCATATGCTATGTATGTTATTCATTACAGACTGCATTGTTGCGGAATAAGTTGCTACAGGTACTGGAAGGCCAACAGCATTCTAGGCTGCATCAAAAGAGGGGTGGCCAGTAGGGCAAGGGAAAAGATGGTCCCTCTCTACTCTGCCCTTGTGGGGCCCCATCTGGAGCAGTGTGTACGGTCCTGGGGCCCCCAGCGCAAGAAAGATATGGAGCTGTTGGAGCAGGTCCAGAGGAGGGCCAATGAAGATGATCAGAGGTCTGGAGCACCCCTCCTCTGAAGAAAAGTTGAAGGAGCTGGGCTTGTTCAGGCTGGAGAAGAGAAGGCTCTACAGAGACCTCACTGAGGCCATCCAGTACATGAAAGAAGCTTAAAAACAGGAGGGAGACCAACTATTTACACCCTTAGATATTAATAGGACAAGGGAGAATGGTTTTACACTAAAGAGGGAAGATTTAGATTAGATATTAGGAGGAAAATTTTTACTTGGAGGGTAGTGAGGCACTGGAACAATTTGCCCAGAGACACTGTGGATGCCCCATCCCTGGAGGCATTCAAGGCCAGGTTGGATGGGGCCCTGGGAATCCTGATCTGGTGGATGGCAACCCTGTCTATGGAAGGGGGGCTTGAGCTAGGTGATCTTCTAAGTCCTTTCTAACCCAAGCCATTCTATGATTCTATTATATATAGCAAAGACAGATAAAGAACGTATGTGTGGTCACTGAAGAATTTCCAAGCTTTAAATTCTACCATCACAGTCTCTCTCGACAATTAATCTGGACTCTGCATTAGTTTTTTAAGTAAGGTGATGTTTTTCTTCCACAGCTATGTGATGGTAATCTAACATAGGTATCATTTAGAATCACAGGATCATAGTAATTTAAATTCCAAAAAATCTCTGGATTTTATCTGATAGAACTGTCTGCTTGAAGCAATGTCAGTAGACATCAGGTTGCTCAGAATCTTCTCCAGTTGAGTTTTAAATGTCTCCACTTCTCTATATGACAGAGACAGGCCCTTAAGCTCTCGTTTGGGCTTGCTATGTAATTTGTCCATTGCTGTTGCTGCTCACGTTGTTAGTGACAATTACATGACTTTCACAAGGAAGAATACTTCAGGTTTTTTCACATATTATGAGTTGGAGCAAAGATGCCTGACAAAGGTCAGTAGACCCTGGCCAGCGTGGACCTCTCGTGGACCTCTCATCTCAGAAGCTGAGATCAGACAAGGCTGTTTTGACAGGGACATTATCCTTTTTCTTTCTTTGTCAGGGATGCAGCCACAGTCCTTGTTGTTGAGTGACAGCTTTAGATGGGGGGGCACTATCTGATGGCAGGCTTATGTTTTAGTCTTGGAATGCAAGTGCATTCAAAACTTTACTATATTTATGAGAACATTTGTAATCATTTTGAGGGAGCTCATAGCTCATTCCTACCCTGCAGCATCAACCAGCTCCTCCACTGCTGTGGTTATCTTTATTGGAGACTGCTCCTGTGGGATGTTGCACAGCTAGGTCCTGGAGTGGCTGGTGATTCTGAGACACAGACTGATCTCTTCCATGCTGGCACTTCTTTATAGGACTTAGCCTGAGCATGAAGGATCAAGGACAGACTGAGTGGTTAGTTCTTCATCCAAGTTCTTGTGTATATTCTGGAAATAACGAACTTTCCCTCAAATTCCAGATTCGTTCTTTGGCCTCAGATGATATTTCTTGATTTTGAACTGGTGAAACCATAAACGTTGATCTCCTCTTGACCCTAGCTGACACTTCTGTAACTGCTGCTTAGCATCATTCTCATTCAGCTGCAGCCCGGAAGGCCAACTGCCTCACAATCTAACTCAGGAATGTTTTGTAGCTTGTTGCCAAAGCTAAGGCATGTCGTTTTTGTCTGTAGCATGAGAATCAGAAAGGGCACATAAGGCCATGTTGCCTGGTGGCTGAAGAAGTCAGATGTGCCAACATTTATATTGCAGAAATAGTAATGAAACCTTGGCAGGCAATGTTTTCCAGTTCATGCTTGCAATTTTTTTGCCAAGGGAGTTTGTTAAGCTCACCACCTCCCCCAACACCACCACTCACCACACCATAATGGGAACTTGGATGATAAATAATGTGTATGTAGCCGGGAAGACCAAAGGACTGAAACCCGAGTGTGAAATATGTAACACAGAACATGACAATAAAGATATGACACTTTGGAATTCTGCAATACCCAGGACTCCTCTCACGCAGTGCTTTTCTCAAAAATATAGGAAAAATATATCCCACATCAAATGGTCTCAGAGCTGAGAGAAGGATACGAAAAGATGTGGAAACAGAACACAGTTTTATCCAGCATAACAAGCATGGATGCTGTCTATCTCCCTTGCCATTTAAAAGGTTGAGGAAAATTTCCTAGTAACAGATTCACAGTCAAATATTTAAAGTGCATCTTGTGTAAGACTGTCATGCAAACACATTTTTGGCATAAGATTACAAGTGATCATTTCAAGCTACAATCAGTGCAGAAGCACAGGATAATAAATTTAAAGCATGGAGAACTCTTCCACAAGGGCAACATCTGTCCTGGCAGAGGAAGAGCACTTCAAATGAAAACAGTAGTAGCAACACACAGCACTGATAAATACAAAACAGGGGAAATAGAGAAGGACAGAGTTGTAAAGGGCAAGGAAAATAAAAGTTTGTGCTTATGCCATGAGGAAAGAGAAAAGAATTTTTTAGAGGATCTTGGAGAATACGGAAAGCCTTTTTCCTGATTTCAAGCTGTTAACTTCAACCTTCAGTGTGCATATTAGTCCGGGACAGCCCACCTCCTTTTGTGAAAGTCATCAGTGCAATGAATTACTGTCAAAATTCAGCATCACATACCACATGGGTTAACTTATCTGCTTAAACCAACAAATAAGTCATCCTACAAGAAAGTCTTTCAACTACTGTTTTTTTGGAATGATTCCCACTAATATTAATGATATGAGTTCTTTCAATTTGCGTCTTTTGGAATGGCTCCCAGTAAAGTTAATGACATTAAGCTCTTTCAACTAGTGTCTTTTGGAATGTCTCTGTAATATTCCCTCAACTCACTCGCCATTGTAACATCTTAGTAATTACACATTCATTTTCCTATATATTGAACTACTTTTCCTTGTAATGAAGTAACATTTTAGGTAATTAAATGGCATTTTGAGCTAAAATATATCCAATATTAATATATGCACTGCTTATAGACAGATAAACAAATTAGTAAAACAAAAAATCCACTAAACTGGAAATACTGTGATTTGCAAATTCAGTATATGCTTTAGTTAATATTTTAATAGGATAATTTCAGGCATGCATGAAGTAATTTGAAGAAGACTTGTTTTATTATTTACTCAGATTTGTCAAGCTAACAAACATAAAAAAGCTCTGACTTCTTTGTGTGTCTACATGGAAAGAGTCATCAGACAGTATATTTTTAACCTTTTAAAGTGCCTATGTCTGAAATCCCAGCAGTGTAATGAAGTGTATTTACTCTTTAATGTACTTTTTCATGCTCCAGACAATTAAATTGAGTCTTTTCAAATCGTCATACTAAGTTGGATCTGAGGGTTTCTGTGCACAACAGTAACTAGCCTCTTCACACCATCTATCTAAATCTCATCTACTGAGAAAAGACTGTCTCTTTTGATGGCGCTTAGGATTTTAATGAAGTATCATCAGATGACTCAAGCCAGGCTCCTCCCACTTTCCTTTCCTTTCCTTTCCTTTCCTTTCCTTTCCTTTCCTTTCCTTTCCTTTCCTTTCCTTTCCTTTCCTTTCCTTTCCTTTCCTTTCCTTTCCT
>NC_034409.1:151998338-152044229 GCF_002078875.1 Numida meleagris | reverse complement strand
CCCTCTTTCTTTCTCTCTTTTATTTTTCTTTCTTGTAGAAATGCTAGATGCTCAGAAATTTGAAACAAATGCAAAGGAAGACACATGGAAAGCAAATATACACTCAGATTATGTGCCATATGTTTTTTGTGTTCTCATCTGTTTTATCCTTCTTTCTCACACAATTGCTGACCTCTAGAAAAAAAAGAAATGTATGGAATTAAATATTTGTTTTGTATCCTGCTCAGAAATACTAATAACAGCCTCGAGTGACTCGTAAAAGGAAATGAAAATTCTGAGCTGTCAGAGATTTCTTTTATGCAGAGACAGGAATGCCAGCTTTGCGGTGAGAAGTTATCCGAACACAGACCTTCCTAGAAACAAGTGCTATCATCAGCATTTATTTTCCTTGTCATGACAGAATGCCAGCTCTTTCTTTATAGCTTTTCTATGGTCTTCTTTCCAGAAAGAGTGAAATTAAGATACATTCACTTATATGTTTCCTATTTAAGTGGAGAGCTGAAGGCAGAAGGCAACAAGATATTATCACAGAATTATCATAGAATTAATATTGTTCACGTCAGATTAATTCTCACTCCTCTTCTGGCTTATGTAAAGGCCAACATGGATATCATGGATGAGATCACAAACTGCATCTATTCCTTTCTAATACTGAGGGCATAATAGGCATGGAAAGGTGCTGTCACCTCCTCTGTTCTCTTTCAGGACCTCAGCTGAAGACAACTCCTTCTGTTCTGTCAATAGGCAACACAGTCTTGACTCTGAGAATTTCACTTAATTTAGTTTATTGTCAATTAACATAAAGTTTTAATTACCAATTTGGGTATTGGGAAACAAAGTAAACAATTAAACAAACATTTGAGGAAAATTTTCCACCATGTTTTCCGCTGTTCAGTGTCAATCCAGAGAGCTCTCAGTCTCTTCTGTGAGGCAATGGTAGTGCAGGAGTTTGGGACAAGTGTGAGTGTGGGTTCTACCGCAGACAACAGTCACTTCAGAGGTATTCCTGCTCCAGCATGGGTGTATCCTTGATCTGCATTCCCTCAGAGGTGTACCAACTCTGTACAGGAGTGCTGTCTTTAAGACTGCATATCCCTTCATGATCAGAATGACTGCTTCTGCATATCTCCTCTTTCATCTTTAATGTGCTCTCGCATGTACTCTCCTGTATGTCCTTTTGTGTCTCTTTACACATCTTCCAGCAGCAGCAGCGCCCAGCCCTTCTTACATGTGTCTTAGCAGAGGGACACTTTGTGCTCTTCTGACCAGCTGAGGTTTTAGCACATGTTGAGCTGGTTGCCACCTGGCCAAAACCAACTGTGATCAGCACAGGTTTGTTGATGGCCTCCTGCACAGGTCACTACTGCATCCTCCTGCTGGGATTGCCGGAGAGAAAAACTGAATTCAAGGACTTGATGGGTTTGTGTGTGCAAGAAGAGACCTGAACAACAAACACATCATGGTATATTCCTCTTACTGATAAGTAACTTATCCAGCTCATATGCTTCATATGTCAGTAAAACTTCAGTGGTAAACATAAAGAAAAAAATGTATACACAATCAGAAAGTGTATTATCCCCCAAAATAAGATAGTACGGTAGGAAATACACCTATGAAATAGACTGGCAGTGATGAAACTTCCAATGCTTCTTTTGCAAAAATAAAATTTATTACCATCTCCCAGTGCAAAAGCTGAAATCCTGAGAAGTTGAATGATGTGGTGGTCTAAGAGGTCCTAGTTCCTTTAAGAATAGGTACTATGGAATGTCTCCCAAATATATACCTAACAAGTGATCCATCCTTAAAATTTGCAAAACCTTAAGCACCAAATGCTAGACCTGTATCTGCTCTTAACAGCTACCATTTCACTATGTTGGAGGAAGTATTTTGTAGCAGCTGAGAATCAGCTTCCTTTTCTTCATATTCTCTGATGAAATACAACTGTCAGATGGTTATCTAGACATAGTTGTATTTAGAAGTTATATGCAATTCAAGAGTATGGAGTCTTAAATAAGATATTTTATTACAAGGAAGGGTTGTATTGTTTAAGAACATGGAAAAGACATGTAGAGCTTTTAACCTTGAGGTCATTGGTTTGTACTTGGTCCAGCCTGATAAGAAACCAAAAACATTGTCTGTAAGTTCTCATGCAACTCTTCCAAACAAGCATTTCCTAAAGTATTAGAGGGAGGTCATTGCTGTTGTTTTTCCTTCTTTTTCCTGCTTTCCTTTCTGAGTTCAGACTTGAACATTATGCTTGGTATGTTGGTCTGCTTCTGCTTTTATAAGAAAAGCAGCAGGGTTTTTTTAGTGAGATTTTTGTCCATATAAAAAATGTTTCTGCTTCCCACATATATATTGTATATGAATAGTATTTTATATCATGATTACCCCATTGAATTCACTCTTACTTTAAATGGAGTCAATGTTCAATACGAACAGCTTTCTGTTCAGGCTATGTGTTCTGGATTTATTTCACATAGATTCAGGTACCTATTCAAATTACATAATTTAAAGGAGGCTTTATCTAAAATCTATAATCCTGGAAGAGAGAAAAGCACAAGTAGAGCATGCTTGAGGTTCCTATATATACCATCTGATCTATAATAACAATGTGTTTGTGCATTTTTCTTAATGCTTTTGCATAATTTGGGATTAAGCCAAACTGCCAAAAGGCACTCAGTGTCAAATTAGAACATTCACACAGGGCCATGGAATGTATTTATTTAGATTTAGGTTGAGTTTCAAGGTTCAAGAAAGAAATTAAGAATATTTACGTGTATCTGACAGCCTTTGAAAACATCCATGAGGTTCATTTTTCAGTATCTGAGGATGAGGTTGTCAGGAGTATCTAGGTCTTCAGTTATATTTGATTTCATGACTGGGAACAGTGCTGATATGAGTTAGCTGATGCTGATCTCTCTTAGTCCAATGTGCATCTTCATGCCACTCAATTGCTCTGAAGCAGTTGAGTATATCTGAGCTACTGTTTTCCTAAGACTATGTGAAAGCGTTAGCTTTGTACTCAGTAAAATTCCCCATAGCATTCAGCTGGCCTCCTTTTGTCATTTTGGCAGCTGAGTGGAGGGAAAGCAGAATGAGTAAGAGAATACGTCCCTTAGTGTTCAAGCAGTCAACTGAATGGAGTGTGTGTTACTTGCAACTGTTAACAACAATAGGGTACTGTTGATGTTACGAGAGACTCTGATATATTCAGAGAGATCTGAAAATGACGTTTTATTTTCAGCAGCAGAAATACATCATTAGAATTGCTTGTATTTTCCCATACAGTACATATTGCTGATATAAAGCAGAAATAGTCAGCTTCTTATGGGACTGGCAACCATCAATAGCTGAACATTCAAATAAATATGTTTGTGACTTTTCTAACATTCGTGGTGTACTGCTGGAAGTGTATACCACTATGGGAAAGCCGTAGTGGGTTTGAACAGGTCATGGGAGAATGGTATCAAAAGCCCTGCATATGTAGCAACATTACACTATTTATCAACCCAGTTAGAACATTGCTCTGTACAATTATAATCCATGTCTGTACTTGTCATGGTTTTGCCACAGTCCCTGGAGATGCATCTGAGACTTTTTAACACTGATCACAATACTATGCAGTTATTACATTATATTGCATTATTCCATATGCATAAGCATTCAACTGTATATCTGTATTGGTGGGAGAGCAAATTATTCAGACTGGTTGCTATTTATCCTCAAGATGATCTCATGTGTACAGAGTTTCAAATCTTTTTGTAATCACCTGGGCACACTGCTGGCTCATGCTCAGCTGAACATCGACCACTACCCCCAGGTCTACTTCTTCCACACAGTCTTGCAGCCACTCTGCCCCAAGCCTGTAGCGTTGCCTGGGGTTGTTGTGGCCAAAGTGCAGGATCCAGCACTTGGTCTTGTTGAACCTCATCCCCTTGGCTTCAGCCCAGAGATCGAGCCTGTCCAGATCCCTCTGTAGGGCCTTGCTAACCCCAGGCAGATCGACACTTCCTGCCAACTTGGTGTCATCTGCAAACTTACTGAGGGTGCTCTCAATGCCCTCATCCAGGTCATCAGTAAAGATATTGAAGAGGACAGGCCCCAGCACCAACCCCTGGGGAACACCGCTTGTGACCGATCGCCAGCTGGATTGAACTCCATTAACCACCACTCTCTGGGCCCAGCTCTCCAGCCAGCTCCTTACCCAGCAAAGAGTGTACCTGTCCAAGCCACGGGCTGCCAGCTTCTCCAGGAGAATACTGTGGGAGACAGTGTCAAAGGCTTTGCTGAAGTCAAGGTAGACCACATCAACAGCCTTTCCCTCATCCACCAGGTGGGTCACTCAATCATAGAAGGAGATGAGGTTGGTCAAGCAGGACCTGCTCTTCATGAAACCATGATTGCTAGGCCTGATCCCCTGGCTGTCCCGCACATGCTGTGTGATCTCCCTCAAGCTGATCTGTTCCATAACTTTATCCAGCACCGAGGTCAGGCTGACAGGCTAATCAGGTCTTCATCCTCTCTATCCTCATGGAGAATAGAGCGTACAATGGATAAACCTCTGCCAGTGTACATTTTTCAGCTGGAACTGGCTGCCAACACTCACTTCTTAGAGTAGTTAGCACTAGCTCTCAGTCATAAAATAATCTCCACATACATATAAGAATTTAGAAATGATTCAGACAAAAAGCATGTTTAGCACACCACCTTACCCTAGCACTGTCCATATGTGGATATGGAGGGAAGGGAAAAATAGGGCTAGTAATTGATAGTACCTAACAGCGTTTCAAGGATGAAGGAATCAGAGGTATACAAAGTATTCAAGCTATGGGCAATCATGGATTTAAATAATGACATACTGATATCTTCTGGTTTTGGTATGTATTCCTTTCCTGGCTTTTCCTAATATTCTGCCAGTTTTCTAAGCACTGGGATGGTGCTATTTAGGCTAAGCCTCTTCCCAGAATCTAAAACCTAGCTCATTTCATATGACATCTTTAAATGTGATGCTTGGTCCACTCTTCCACATGGTTTCTCACATTACTGCACATTTATCTGCATTGAAATCCACCTGTTGTTTTACTGCTCAATAGTTTAAGGTTCTTCCGTGATTCTGTACGCTTCACTTTTGTTTACCTGAATGATTACCTATTATCTACAGGTTTCATCATTGCACTGTTGGCTCTCTTCTCCAGGCTGTTTATGAGTATCTTGAACTGAACACACAACTCAACTCATGCTAGCTATAGGAGTGTTATACTCCTTGAATTGAGGAGTCCACCCAAATTGGCCAGATATCTGGATGTACCTTATCTTAAAGTAGAGAGCATCCCCTCTGGTAACTAATTGTTTCCTGTGGACTAGATCAGTAGACCTTCACTACACCATTCTTAGTAAGAAGACTTAAATTTAAATACTTCTCCTCTTCTGTTTGGTTTCTTTTTGTTGATATGTTTTGTTTTGCTTTGTTTTGTTTTGGGTTAGTTACACATTGCAAATTTATTTTTTCAGAGAAGGAGAACAGGCAACATAAGTAGATGAAGCTTTTCAGGACTTAATTTTCATGCCAGTTAAAATTGAAATTGAAACTGGCATTCTAAGGAAAAAGTAGATCCCATTTTCTAAATAAGCTGCATTTAAGCAGTGTTAACTCTCAGCATCAGCATTCGGAAGCTACAGAATACATTAGGCTGAAAGCTCTTCGCTTTCAAGAGAAGTTTTTTGTACTGCAGCAGGAAGCGCAGCACTGGATTCCATGTTGCTAATTCCCTTTTTTATTTATGTGTCTCTTTGGTTTTGGATAGAATGGAATAGAACAATTTAGTCGGAAGGGACCTTCAAAGATCGTCTAGAACAACTGCTGATGGTTTTCACCATCCCTTTATAACATCCTGAACCAACAGAAATTTTCACAGAAAGCTAAATGACTCATTGGGCCATAACAGAAAAATCTACAACTTCCTGTCTTGAGTAGTGGTACTGGGTGGTTGCCTGTGATTCATATTGGGCCTTATCCCAAATTCATCAAAAGTTGTGCCATGGGTGTAAAAAGTTGCAAGTCACTGTGGATTTGTGGACCCTGCCAAAGGCAGAACTGAGGAAGCTGAGGCTCAGCAAGTGTGACTCGGCCTCACTCATCTGTTATCAGCAGAGCAATTCTGTTTAACGCTGACAGATCACAGAGATCAATTTGCAATAGGATTAGAACTCATCACTGTAAGTTACTGCTATGTACAGCACGACTGATGAACACAGGTAGCAGGGACTAGGCAGAGACAAAGGTACAAGCATGAACTACAGAAAATGATCAAGATAATGTATCATCATATTACTAAAATGTATTTTCATTCATTTAACAGCACTTTGGCTTATTAAATTGTTGTTTGGTACGCAGGAGTATTCACTGTCTAGTAAGTTCAGTTGGTTCTTTGCAGAGAGAGATTACACTGTCTGGCTTTTTAAAATTCATTTTTCTGTTTAGTATGGAAACAGCCACCCTGGATCTGGGTTAATCCGTCTTCTGGTTGGACATGATGGAGATCCAAATGAACTGAAAAAGACAAATTGCAGCGGGCATGTAACAAGCCCCTCTTCTTTCTGTTAAACCTCTGTTAATAACGTGTGAAGGAGTGACAACAAAGAGCTTCTGTTCTCTTAATAAAAGAACCTTAAGGGCAGAGGCAGGCTGTAAGAAACTATTCTTTTGCTAATGCTATCTGAGTTACTGAGAAAGCTCAGTGTTAAAAATCCACTACAAGCATCTTGTACATGGAAAGGAAGTATTTCCTTGGATGACTTTCTAATGACTGTCAAACATTTGCAGCCATCAGACAAAAGGAAGCATTGTAATGACAAGACACAAGCGGCTTAGTCCTAGTGCTGCGGTTACAACTGCCAGCAGGGTAATTGTGAGCTGCGAGCACTTGAGCGGTCCTACAAAAACAAATTAGAAATTGAGTCGTGATGGAGATTTTTTTTCTCTCTCTCTCCTTCTTTCTTTCTCCTTCTCTTTCTCTTTCTCTTTCTCTTTCTCCTTCTCTTTCTCTTTCTCTTTCTCTTTCTCTTTCTCTTTCTCTTTCTCTTTCTCTTTCTCTTTCTCTTTCTCTTTCTCTTTCTCTTTCTCTCCTTCTCTTTCTCTTTCTCCTTCTCTTTCTCTCTTTCTCTTATTTCCTCTTCCTCTCCCTGTCTCTGTTTTTTTCCCCAAAGATAGTTGGAACGATCATTACGATTACTACAGAGGTTTTAGAGCCTTTCAGCTGCACCACTCTCTTTTTTTTTTCCTGAGTTCTATAAAAGTCTTTTTCATATCACTAAATCTGTTCATTTTTTTCAAGATCCTTAGGTTTCCATATAGTCACAGTTCTTTTCTTAGCTCAAACCATACTCATAATTTGCATACCATCTGTAAAACAGTGGCTTTAATAACACTCTTGCTCAAACACAGCTATGTATTTTCAGTATGACTTAAAGATTTAAGGATTTATATCATTTCCTGTGTTTCAGCATGTATTTGGTGTACAGACTACAAACAGCAATTTAGTTCTAGCCACACATTTTTTCAAAAAACACCACCAAAAAAACCCAAACCCAACCACAGCAACAAAAAACTGGTCTCCCTCTATTCTGTACTGTACTACCTTTATCAATGACATCAACAGTGAGATCAAGTGCACCCAGCAAGTTTGCAGATGACACCAAGCTGTGTGGTATTGTCGACATGACCAAGGGACAAGATGTCATCCAGAGAGACCTAGACAGGCTCAAGTAGCAGTCCCAGGAGAACATCATGAGGCTCAACAAATCCAAATGCAAGGTCTTGCACCTAGTTTGTGGCAACCCTTGCAATCAGTACAAGTCAGTGGATGAAAGGATTGAGTATAGCCTTGCTGATAAGCTCTTGGGTGTACTGGTGGATGGCAAGCTGGACATGAGCCAACAATGGGCCCTCACATCCCAGAAAGCCAGCTGTATCTTGGGCTGCATCAAAAGAAGTGTGGTCAACAGGTCAAGGGAGGTGATCCTGCCCCCAGCTCTGTGCTGGTGAAACCTCATCTGGAGTACTGTGTCCAGATGTGGAGTTCCCAGTACATGAGAGACATGGATCTGCTGGAGCATGTCCAGAGAAGGGCCACAAAAATGATCCAAAGGATGGAATACTTCCCTTACAAGGACAGGCTCAGAGAGCTGGGGCTGTTCAGTCTGGTGAAGAGAAGGCTCTGGAGGGACCTGATAGCAGCCTTTCAGTATCTAAAGGGGAGCTATAAGAAGGAACAGGACAGACTGTATAGAAGGGTGTTTCTGTGATAGGACAAGGGGGAATGGTTTCAAACTAAAAGAGGGGATATTTAGGCTGGATATAAGGAAAAAGTTGTTCTCTATAATAAGGATAGTGAAGCCCTGGAACTGGTTGCCCAGAGATGTGGTGGATGCCCCATCCCTGGAGACGTTCAAGGTCAGGCTGGATGGGAGTCAGCAACATGATGTAGCTGTAGGTGTCCCTGTTCACTGCAGCAGAGTTGGACTAGATGATCATTAAGGGTCCCTTCCAACTCAAATGATTCTATGATTCTACGATTCTAACTCTTCCTTTGCTGCAAAAGGAACCTGAAGTATTAGCTTTCAATTTTTAGGCAAGTTCATTAGGGCAGATGAATGCCTTCTGAGGTGTAAATGTAGTGGAGTGAAGGACTTCAAAATTTTACATCTTAAATGTTAATTTTGCCTTAAGTTTTCTTACAGGATGAGAGATCTTATGCTTTCATCCAAAGCAAGGGTACACAAAACTATACTTTTCTCATAGCAACTTGTACTGCTTGCTACCAGTGCAGTGGTATGTAACTACCTCAAACTCACATTCATTATTTTCTCTCTCGATGACACAGACACTGAGGATTAAAGGCTTGATTTAAATCCCATTAAAATGGGAGAGACTTGCATTGACTTTAATGGGATTTAGATTGAGTGCAGAGGAGACTGAATGCCGAACTGCTGTCGGGAATGAAGTACAGAGGGTATTAAAGGCCAAACTAATAATGCTTCTGTTAAATGTTAAGTACTCCTTCTTCAGAGAGAAGACTTGCCAGACTGGTCATTCAGTCTTGTTCAGGACGACCAAAGTAACTCAGTGAGCAATAAACAAGATAATTAATATAATTGCTAGTTTTCTTCGTGTCTTCTAATCTTTGTTACATTCCAGTCAGGTAAGATATAGTGTTTAAGACACGATGTGTTTACTAGATACTATTAACAATTCATTTGATAAGGTACTTTTTTTCCATCTGTTACTGTTAGGAGTGTCCTTCTTCTACATATAAATACATAGGGCTATATTCAGCCTGCCAGCTGTGGTACCTAAGTGATTCATTTTTGGACATATACTGAATACAATAGACACCTGTACTGAACTCTGGTTCAAAAAAGATATTGTTTACAGTTGGCATCTATATTAAATACAGGAATTCCTGCTGGCATCAACAAGGGCTGCCAGATCCAAGATGCTTGTAGACTCACTTTATAGGAGTTCTCTGTGGATTTGCAAAGCTTAGGTGCCTGCCCAAAATAAAGAGAATCGCAGCTGGAGTTAGTAGCTCAACAAAGCACGTGGGCAACATGGAGTTCAGTTCATTACGGGGCCAGAGGCAGTGCACGGTTTTCATGAAACAGTTAGAAAGTGAGAGATTTGGTTTGGTAAATTTAGGCACATAAATTAAAAGTTACTGTAAACATTTGCGAGTATGGAATGGCCTGCACCCATAGAGCTGATTTCCCTTAGTCCTCAACTAGTGTGGAAATGCTTTATCAATGTGGAGTGGCCCCCGGCCCCACTAACTGGAAAAAAATCCTGAGTCAAAACTGTAATGGGGACCTACTAATAATATATACATAGATGTGAGTCTTAGTGCCTGTTCATCCCACTGTAGCAGTTGGTCAGCCATCTCTAATGATGCAGGCAAGTTATTCTTCAATAGGGAATATGTATGGCCCATGAGCTTTGGAGCTGTAGAGATGACAGAATTGAGGAGAATTGTCTTCCATCTTGTCCAGCTGCTGTTTGAAGGAAAGGGACTAAAATGATTTAGAAAGAGACACTGATCACACTGAAAGTGTTGTGGTCTGGTTCTGAGTGCTGTTATGTTCTTCATTATATCCCCCAAGCAAGTGCATGCTGCTGTTATGGCATAATTCTTAAGCCTGTTGGTATTTACATATATATCTGGTGTATGATTTCTTTTGCACTGCTGTGTTTTGGAGGCCCACTTGCCTCCTGAATATGGCTGTAGTACTATGCATCAAAGAGACACTGAACACTTACAAATCTTCTTGTGCTATAAATATGCTTCAGGGCATATTTGAGATGAGCCTCCCATGCAGCTGAATTCTATTCATGATGTGGTTAAATCTAGGTTATACAGACAGGAGATCATTCAGAATTTCCACAATGAATCTCGGATAATTACTCAAAATTGTCTTAGAAATCCATATAACACCACACACAGTTCTTAAATTACCTAATGTTTACTTAAAGAAATACAACTCCCATATGCAATTCTAGGTTTAGAAGTTAAGATGTGTTTTAATGTTTATTTTGCTTTAGAGCTGGAAAAAAAGAGTATAAAAATGGAAATTAAATTGAACTTAAATATTTTTCTTGAGGTCCAAGATAGTAAAACCCCCATATAAATTTTGAAATTCTTCAAATTATAGGAGAATGAGTAAACATAAGTGAAGACAAATCTCAAAGCTACAAAGCAATATTTCACATGACATTCAGACAGATTCAGTCTTATTTATGGTTTGTTTGAAGAAAATATTTTGTCCATTAGCAAACATATATTTGTGTCTATCTGTGCCAATGCAGACACTGTTGTGTCTTTGCTGTCTGTTCCACACTGAAAATCTGAATTTAGAACTAATTCCTAGCTGACCTCACAGTTGCATCTTAGTGAATTTATGCTCTTGTTCAGATAAAGCAAGAAATATAAACAGCAAATCAAATGAATTTGATTGCTGAGTTAAATACTTCTGCCAAGTAATTTGCAGTGATTTACCCTTCTTGTTCGAGATTAAAATGTGAAAAATACTACGTAGTCACAGAAAGCAAACTCAGATTTTGTAATATGTTGAAGAGATAGTGTCTTTCTGTTGTTGTGGTTGCTGGGTTTTTTGTTTGCTTGTTTTGTTTTGTTTTTAACATTCAGGGCTTTGCAGAATTTATTAAGAAAAGGAAATCATGAATGCACTCAATGCTCATACTAGCTAGTGAGTACTTCATGTGAAATGGAGATTTTGAAGCAGGAAAGAGAATCCAGCTCCCCCCTTTTGTGAGTGAGTTTCATAACTGCTAGAAAAGAGCAACCAGCTTTCTGCTTATGTTTCAGACTGATCAATCTTGGTTATACTTTTAATCATTTGTATAGCACACAGATAAACAGCAAGGATGAATAATCTTTGCTTCTTGACACCAGCAGCCTGCAGTCTGATGTCTGGTACATTTTTAGAGGTGAGAAAAGGCAAACTGACATCTGAAAACAGTTTCCTCTTTCCATTGTAGAAGGTGCTACATCTCTTGAAATATTATGTGAAGGGCTGAAAAGGAAGAAGAATGTGAATAACCTTTTTTTGAACAATTAATAGCCTTTTTTTAATTGCAAATAACTTGTTTCTGAATTCTAGAAGAAAGATGGTCAAGACCGCAGTATTCTTCATGGCTTAATGCCTTAGATGTGATCACAGGATATTCACTGGTACATAAAGAGCTGGAGCTGTTCAGATTGGAGAAGAGAAGGCTCTGGGGAGACCTGATAGTGGCTTTTCAGTACCTAAAGGGGAGCTACAGGAAATAA
Organism: Numida meleagris; assembly: GCF_002078875.1. Taxonomy (NCBI): domain Eukaryota; kingdom Metazoa; phylum Chordata; class Aves; order Galliformes; family Numididae; genus Numida; species Numida meleagris. Next base: position 152,032,383 of record NC_034409.1, on the reverse strand, counting down.
GTGAACAGACTCTTTAGCAGGGTCTGTGGTGATAGGACAAAGAGGAAATGGTTTCATACTTAAAGAGGGTAGATTTAGGATGCATATAAGGGAAAGATCTTTTACATGTTGCCCAGAGATGTGGTTGAAGAGCTACCCCTGGAAACATTCAAAGCTAGGCTGGACCAGGCTCTGAGCAACATGATCTAGCTTTGGATGTCCCTGTTCACTGCAGGGGAGTTGAACCAGATGGCCTTTAAAGTTCCCTTCCAACTCTAAGGATTCTGGGATTCTATATATGGTATTGTATCCAAAATATCACTGTATGTAGACCTGTTAGGTTGGCTGACAGGTGGGAAATATGTGGCAGATGAGCCAGAGACCTCAGGACTTTTTCTCACCAATCATCACACTGAACATATCAGCCATGGTCCATAAAGAGAAACATTGGGGCAGAAAGTATGATTGACTTGCTCTTTGCCTGGACTCAGATATTTGTCTCCAAGCAGCGCTCAGAAGTCTCTGGCAATCTGAGATTAGCCTGACAGTCCCTTTGCACTGAGGGGCATCTGCAGACAGACCTGTAGTATTTTTTTATCTTTAATTTCTTAAAATGAACAATAATCAAAATGCACCATAAACTGCTGGCTTACAACCCAAAAGCATGAAATGTTGTAGTAGGGCCTCTTTGACTTGAGAGGGTGGAAACTTGCAGATCTGATGTCCTGGAATTGATCTCAGGAATTTCTAGTGGAATTAGTAAGATAAATTCAAAATGGAAATATTTCCAGAGCTTAAATTTTACTAGTAACCAGTGTTTAGGCAATTGAAAACCACTATTTGGGCATTCTCATGGGTGATCACTTAATTAGAGTAGCCACTAACACATCTATGTTTTTCCTGATACCTATCATAGCTCTAAGTTCTCATTTATGCTATACATACAAAAATATGGACCTAGATTTAGCTCTCAGTCTTTGGTCTTGTGAGATATTTTCACAGCTTTTAAATGAATTGTTCAAAGAACCCTGATTTTAATCCAATTATTCCCATGTTTAAAATGAATAATGTTCTCAAGGCTTCCTAGAACAAAACATAGACCTAGTCTGACTTGTTCTTCCTCTTTCAATTTTTCTTTCAAGTACCCTGGATGGTGGTTGACACTAGAACCAGGAATCCAGACACATTGACATCAAAAGCAATTGTAATATGTATGTGGCAACAAGGGTGGGGGGGAGAGCGGAAGGAAGAGAAGCACTTTGAAGATGTCATGATAACTTGGCATGTTTAGATTTGGTAAATAGGTGTGCCTTTTTCTGTATCCTGCTCATCTGCACACTAGGATGTTTGAAGAGAGGGAAAAATGAACTGTTATTTCCAGTAAAGGGGAGGAGATTAACAATGGCAAAATTGTTATGACAAAACAAACATTGTAAGAAACATTAGAAGTTTTACCCAGTAAATAACTGAAAAAAGCATATGTGTTTGAAATAAAGAGGTAAATTGCTGTATTTAACTGTTTTCCAAAGCACTGGTGTTTATAATTTATTTGCAGTGGAGTTAAATAAACACTATATACATATATATATTACAATAAGTATAAGGCTGGAACCAAATAATATTTTCCCTATCAGCTTACTTAACTGCCAGAAATGTGGTTTAAATTAACTGAAAATGTAATTTTTATTTGCAAATATAAAATTTGGTTGTTTGTTGTTTGGTTGATAACAGATTAATCAAGACCCTGGCCATCTCATGTGAAATTTTCACCATTTCTCTGCTGTGTCATAGAACCAAGCCTAGGGGAACCAGTGAATAAATCTCACTCAGCCTTTGCCTACTATGATAACCATCTTAGTTCTAATAAACTGAAAATCAGACCATTCCTGGAGAACGCGCACCAATAAGACACTGGTAAAGACCCAGTGTCGTGTTCAGTAAGGGTATGGGAGAAGCCTTTTCTCAAAGGGATCTCAACAAAAAAACGGCACTGATGGTCAATAAGACACACCACTAAGAGACACATTTTTAGCTATTGGGTAATGGTAGCTTAGAGGAAGCCCAGGAACTGTGATTTTGCATAGGACCTATCTGTAACTGTGAGGAATCTCTACTATTCTTCAAGACTTCCAAGCCCACTGTTACAAGGATAAGGGCAACCAGAGCTCACCCATCATCATTTGCTGGAGCAGCTATGGACTTAGTCCCAGTGGTAGAAGTATCTGGCAGGACCACAAGAAGGAGACAAAACTGTTTCAAGCCCAGGTAGTAACCCAAAGAACTATACTGCCAGGTAGTTTTTTTTCTGTGTGTTTTTTACTATTATTATTATTATTTATTTTATTTTATTTTAAGTTCACAGATTTTTTCAAGGCTTTTTCCATGCTGTAAGAAAGGAGAAAGTGATTCCCATTTTTCTTCTGGAAGTTAAAAGCTTATCCCATAATACAGATTATGAAGATGTAGTTTCCATACATATGTACACATATATACATACACTGTCCTATATCTAGCCAGTAAAGTGATTTGTGAGTACTCCCTAACTAATTTAAGGAATAATCACTTGGATTGATTACTTTAGCTAAGCATTTTACCTGACTTGCTTTGTGTTAAGTGGATTAAGAAACATTAATATAAACTGCTCTTCTAGAAGAACAGTAGAAATGCTACAATCTTCATCTAAGCCTTGCATGAGAAGCCCTCACTTAAAGGGCAGGGCAGAACAGTGATCTCCAGGGACATCTGCTCAAACTGCAAGCTGTGCAGGAAGGAAACAGCAGGTGTGGCAGGAGGCCAACTTGACTGAACAGGGAACTCTTGTCTGAGCTCAAACACAAAATGGAAATACACAGAAATTGGAAGCAAGGAGGGGCTAAGGAGAAGTAGGGAAAGTATCATTGGAGTACACAGGAACGAAGTTAGGGAAGCCAAAGACTGGATGGAATTTAAATTGATGAGGAATGAGGACGGTGACAAGAAGAACTGCTATAAACACTTGGTAGCAAAAGGAACACCAACAAAAATACATATTCACTGCTGAATAGAATGGATGACTTGGTGATGAAGGAAAAGACAGATTGATTCTGTGTCCTTTTGCTTTGGTTCTTACTTGCAAGGTCAGTACTCAAGCTACCTGAATGTCTCTGGCAGTCTCAGGGAGATAAGTGTTAGCCATGGTAGAGGATGCTGGAATTAGAGACCATTTAAGAAAACTGGACCTATACAAGACTATGGAACTGAACAGGATGCACTAAAGATTGCTGAAGAAACTGGCTTGTGTCATTGTGATACAATTCTCCATCATCAGTATGTCATTGTGGTATTTCTCAGCACTATCTTAGAAATGTGGTGGAGACGGGGGGAGGTACATGAAGACCTGAAAAAGACAAATGTCATATATACCTTCAGAAAGTGCAAGAAAGAAGGCGCAGAAGGGTTATGAAAGAAAATCCTCCCAGTCTATTTCTAGGCATGTGGAGAACAAAAATGTGATTTGCAAAAAAATATCAATTATGCCTGACCATGTCTGATTGCTTTCTGTGATAAAATGACAGTCTGTATGTACAAAGAGAGTGCAGTGAATGTCTAAGAGTCCTAAAGTAAGAGAGAGAAATCTAAGGAGGTATCAGCATACAGACAAGAGAAAAAAAGACAAAAAAAAATCTGTCAGGAAAAAAAAAAACTAAAATATTGTAAATTTTTTTCTTATAATACATTAGATTAGATTTTATTTTTCAGAAAAATATCACTTTTTTAGATTTCTATATTTATTATTTGGAGATGAGTAAGTGCTTATGTTGCATTTTTTTCTCCCTTTTTCTTTTTAGCTAGTTGCTGACTCATCCTAATAGTTAGTAACCATTATCACCACAGGAATTATGTTCTAAGAATCTTAGAATATCCGTTCCTGGAGACTTTCAAGGTGAGGCTGGATCAGGACTTGGGTGACCTGACTGAGCTGTGCATGTCCCTGTTCATTGCATGGCAGCTGGACTAGATGATCTTTAAGGGTTCCTTCCATCTCTAAGGATTCTATGATTCTGTGCTTTCTGCACAAAACAGTAGAAACATAGAATCATAGAGAATGGCCTGGGTTGAAAAGGACCTCAAAGATCATCGAGTTTCAACTCCCCTGCTGAGTGCAGGGTTGCCAACCACTAGACCAGGCTGCCCAGAGCCACATCCAGCCTGGCCTTGAATACCTCCAGGGAAGGGGCATCCACAGCCTCCCTGGGCAACCTGTTCCAATGCGTCACCACCCTCTGAGTGAAAAACTTCCTCCTAACATCTAACCTAAGCCTCCCCTGTCTCAATTTAAAACCATTTCCCCTTGTCCTATCTCTATCCGCCCTCGTGAACAATCGTTCCCCCTCCTGTTTATATGCTCCCCTCAAGTGTTGGAAGGCCAAAATGAGGTCTCCTCAGAGCCTTCTCTTCTCCAAACTAAACAAGCCCAGTTCCCTCAATCTTTCTTCATAGAGAGGTGCTCCAGCCCTCTGATCATCTTTGTGGCCCCTTCTCTGGACCTGCTCCAAAAGCTCCTCGACTTTCTTGTGCTGAGGACTTCAGACCCAAATGCTCCAGATTGGGCCTCACAAGGGTAGAGTAGAGGGGAACAATCCCCTCCGTCTCCCTGCTGGCCACTCCTCAGTTGATACAGCCCAGAACATATTTGGCCCTCCGGGCTGCCAGCGCACACTGCTGGCTCATGTCCAGCTTCTTGTCCACCAGGACCCCCAAGTCCTTCTCCGCAGGGCTTCTCCCAAGGAGATCTTCCCCTGGTTTGTATAAATGCCTGGGATTGCCCCAGCCCAAGTGCAACACCTTGCACTTGGCTTTGTTGAACCTCATTAGGTTCTTGTGGGCTCACTTCTCCAGCCTGTCCAGGTCCCTCTGGATGGCTTCCCTTCACTCCAGTGTACCAACTGCACCGCTCAGCTTGGTGTCACCTACAAACTTGCTGAGGGTGCACTCGATTTCATCGTCTATGCCATTGATAAAAATGTTGAAGACCACCAGTCCCAAGACTGAGCCTTGGGGGACACCTCTTGTGACCGGTCTCCACCCTGACATAGAACATTAATCACAGCTCTTTGGCTGCGTCCAGCCAACCAGTTCTTAACCCACTGAACAGTCCATCCTTCAAATCCACACCTCTCCAATTTAGAGAGAGGGATGTGGTGAGGGACCATGTCAATGGCTTTTGTAGAAGTCCAGGAAGATGACATCCGTTGCCCTTCCCCCATCCACCGATGCTGTCACTCCATCATAGAAGGCCACCAGATTGGTCAGGCAAGATCTGCCCTTGGTGAAGCCATGATGGCTGTCTTGGATCACCTCTTTGTCTCGTATGTACCTTGACATGTCTTCTAGGAGGATCTGCTCCATGATCTTCCCAGGCACAGAGGTGAGGCTCACCAGCCTGTAGTTCCCTGGGTCATCCTTTCTCCCTAAAAATGGGAGTAATGTTTCCCTTTTTCCAGTCAGCAGGGAGCAAGTAGATCCTTTGGGTTTCTTGTCCCCATTAAACCCGCACTAGTCTATTACCAGATGCCTGAAGTTGCTGGATGACTGATTCATTTGTGATAATCTCTGTCATATGGTCTGCATCCCTTAGTTGTCCACAGCTACTGGATCTTATTATTCAAGATGGTGCACACATGCAGTTTGAAGAAGCAATAAGAAAAGATACATGAATGATAACTAGGACCTGTTTAAACTTATTTTACTTGATGTTGAAAACACTACAGATCTCCAAATACAGAAGTCTATATCTAAGAAAAGAAGCAGTCTGGATAAAATAAACCATGGCAGAATAAATGATAAAAAGTAAGAATTTTTTTATGAGTGATATCAATGCACAACTTGAAAGCCAGAGCATTAAGAAAATGGATGAAAGAAGATTAAAGAATTGAAGCCTATAATTTTCTCCATTAAATATAGTTTCTGAGTAGATCCAAACAAAATACTAACAATAATAAAAACTAGATGATACTGACAGAACTACAATGACTGATCTAGAAAATATAAAATCATTAAATAAATGTTTCAGTTCTCTGTTATAAATTGGGGAGAAAAATGAATGATGTCATCCAGTTGGCTAACAATGATTTAGTATCCAGTGGCGCTTAGGACAGCTACCTGTTGTATAAGTTGCACGTTTTTAAGTTGGCAGATTCAGTAATCTTGCAGCCAAACCTTTGCCAAAGTTAATATGAATATTCTTTGATGACGATTTTCAAGAAGTCTTAGAATTTCCAGAGGACTGGAGAGAAGCTGACACTATGACATATTTTAAAATAAAATTAATAGAAAATAATGGAAGAGTTTGCATACAATGACCAATTAATATTAAGAAAGGCTAATAGCATTTCTTTCACCCAATAGAATCAAGTAATTTCTTACAAAGTTGCTGAATAATTTGAATTCAACATTGGTGGTAAGACTGAGAAAGTTCTGAAAAACCTTCGACAAGACATTGCATGACATCTTCATTAACACATATTAACATATTAGGAGGTCAACATAACACACATTACATTGACTATAAACTGCTTATTTCCATGATAACTGTAAATAAAAGAGTATCTGTGTTTTCTTATTAACTGCTTTCCATGAGATGCCCGAGAGATTATTTTGGTTCTATGTCACTTTTACCACTTTTACTGGGTAGACACAATATATTGTCTGACAAAATTTGGTGGTGACACAAAGATAACATGAAAATTAGGAACAGAGAGATCAGTGAAATGCCATCCAGAGACCTTAAGCAAAAACAGACAGAAAAAAATGATATATCTGTAGAGCTTAACAGAAGGTCTCACATTTAGGAAAAAAAAATGTAAGCCATTAAAATGGGAGATAAGACTTCTCTGTGAAGCTGTGATCCTGAATAGGACATAATATAATCCTCCATTGGACAAGAAAGACAAATGCTATCATTAGGTGTATCCACTGGACAGGAGGGGAAGGTTAAGTCATTGCTGCATTTGGCAGAGAAGCAATTGCTACTGGAATAGTGTGTCCATTTCTAGTATTCAGATTCTGTGATGGATGTGAATAATTTGAAGAAGGGTCAAAGAAAAGCCATGGGAATATCAAAGACCTGGAAAGTCTCCAGGAGTTCAATCTATTTAGTTTATCAACATGATGACTCAAAGATAACTCATCATGGTACACAAAAGCAGGACAAATAGGGAAGGGCTGTTCAGTCCAGCAGTCAAAGGTCTGACAAGCTCCTCTGAAGCCAAAAATTCAAACAAAAAAAGCACATTTTTTTCCCTTAACAGTCTGTGAAATTAGTGGCTAAATTCACACACCAGAGAGGCATGGCATCTCTAACAGTTTTTAAATCTGGATTAGGTGTCTCTCTAAACACAAGAAGGTCTGCTTGCCCTGAAATAACTGCAAAACTCTGTGACCTCTGTCACAGATGAGATCAGAGTGGACAAGTGTATTTGAGCCCTTCTGCCCTTTATCTACAACTCTGTGGGTGTGCCCATTCTTCACTGTGACCTAGTCTGAGTCTGTATAGACTGATGTAGGAACAAGACTACCTTAAGCAATACAAAGTGTTCTGGTGGTGAGCTCAGGCTAATTAACACCGAATGGCTCAAGGGCCAATCAGTCTATTTTCGTAATTTGTCTAAGGTGCTTCCCTTTGCAGAGAGGGCTCTACACAAACCAGGGTTGTGCTCCTGTTTGGTATTTCTACAATTCAGCAGAGACCCTAAGCAAATATGTTGGTATGTACTAAAAAAAAAAAATGGCCACAATAAAGTGCTTCTCTCTTTAATGAAGAGAGTAAAAGTAACTACTGTAATACCACATTGTATTGTGGTATTTCAAGCTGCTCTACATATCTGAATATCAGTGGTAGCTGAGATAACTCAGGGTGCCTGGTTCCCTTAATAAACTAGCCACACTATGACACACTATTTCCGGTTTTTCGCTCTGTAGTGTTTGATGTTCCTACTTGCATTATAAAGAGAAACACTGAACAGAGGGTTTATTGTGATATTCATACTGAGAAGAGGAAATAGATGACATGAAAATGGATAACTTCTCTGAAAAACTGTGTGAATTAACAAAAATCTAATGGAAACCATTTCACAGTTGTTTGTAGTTGTTTATCTCAGTCAGTAGGACGCTCATTGCGCCAGAACATATCTCTTTCCTTATTTACTCCAAATAAATATTTGCAACATGGAAGTAACTATTTGCATTATTGGATGTCATTCTTGAAATTTCACAGATATATTCTCTGATTTCAAAATAACTGTGGGCTAAGGGAGGATGTGTGGTTTTTTCTACCTCAAACAAGAGTTTCTAGATATGATAGTCACTTGGAATCTTACAGTATCTAAAAAGCCTTCCCCAGTAAACAACCCCAATACATAAATATGCAGTGAAACCTCAGAATTAAAATTACAGCTCTCTCAGTAAACGCAAGCCGAGAAACACTTAAATAACCTCAAAAAGTTAAAAAGGAACTATAGAAGGAGTAGAGAGGAGAGAAAGAATGAAGACTTAAGTCAGTTAATTTGAGATAATTGAGTAATCAGTGTCAAAATTTAGGTACCTCATGAATCTTGATCTCTGTCTACAGCTGCTTGGCTCAAAGCAGTAAGGTGGGTTTTGAAGGAAGAGGCTTGATTTCCTTCACTTGCTGGAGTTTGTTTTGGGTCTCATAGTAATTTCAGTGGTTTCCAATTATTTTTGAAATAAACTAAACTGCAATTTTCATTTTAAGTGTCATCCTCTGCTCGATAATGATGTTTAGGAGTGAACCTCTGAGTGGTGCTCATCATCACATAGTGCCCAATGCATATCTAGCAGCCTGAGGACCATGAGCCCAGGAAATAATGTATATATCAAGTAGCTGCATCGGAAATTATTCTTTCTTCATTGTTTAAGAGTGTTTTTCTGTTGTAGTTTTAGCAACCAAATGAAATGCCCATGGGGCAGCCCCGAAAATAGGTTTCCAGGGTTTTTGTACTAAAATCCCATTATGTGGTTAGTTCCTTTCCTTGAACACAGCTCCTTCAAATACTGCTTAGGTCAATACTGTGGATCCTGTCCGCAAACAAACCAGGAGTCCTTCCTTCAGGCTCAGAACATCCAATTGACTATACTCAAAGCAGCAGCAATCACAAGCTGCTTGTTTTCTATTTGATAGAAAAGGGGATCTCAGAGGACAGTTCTGTCCAAGTAATGCCTGAGGGGATAGCCATGGCAGTCACAGGATTCATTTTCTTTTCCTCTCCTATTGTGTCTCACAATCTATGTTGTCCAAACTCAAATTGGGAAGGTATTTTGGGCGGGAGACACCACAGCATGAGCAGGAACAGAAATGACACTTTGTGCAAAAGAACTTGTATAGGCAGTAGTGGGTGGGAGGGAGAGGGAAATTACATGTTTAATTTACATGAGATTAATAAGGACTGACTAGCCTTGGGGGTAGACTTTGACTTTGTCAAGACTTTTGACCTTGTCTCACATGACAGCCTTGTGAACTCCCTGAAGAAGATTTATCCAAAATAATCCATACGGTTATTCTAAACACATGATTTTAGAATCACCCTTTAATAGGAACTCTCTCTATCAAGTTCATTTCAAGTAAAACTTTGCAAAGATCAGCTGTGGACATGGTTCTCTTCAGTACTTTTACAAATGACTTGAACTGATTACAGGTAGTGTACACGGTTAATTGTATACGACACAGAATATTCAAGCACACTTTTGTATTAGAACTCTAGACTGTCTTGATGAATGAGAGACCAGGAAAACAGTCTGTAACCAACAGTGTGAAACTACATGGCTGCAATCAGGAAAGATCTAGGGTGGTAAGAGATCAAAGTGTAAAGATTATTCAACATTCTGATAACATTGTGAAAAAGAGAAAAATCTAATTGTGGGAAATATTGAAAGGAGAGTCATATTTATGATAAACATGTTGTGTTCCAGTCTGAGATAACTTTTTTATCTTTCAAGTATTGTATGCTACGTAGTTTCTCAGTGTCTATTGTGTGCTTGTTATAGCAAAATAAGGCATGAACTTTAAGTACTTGCACTGGCACAGCTGCAAATCTATAATCCTTTATTACAGAGAATTCTTCTGCTATTTTTAATATGTTCTATATTTTCAGAAATAATCTTAAGAATATACTGGTATAGATGATGAGGAGGAACTGACATTCCTTGTCAGGTAGGGAGCCTTGAAGAGAAAATGCTTAATTAAAGTGGACAGCATGTTCCCTCCTCTTGTTTAAATTACTATGAAGGAATGCATCTGCTTATCTTTGTTAACTGTACTCGACATCTGCATACATGCAATGTGTGTTTCACAACTTCCTGCCTGCTTTTCAAGAAGCCCAGAAAAATTACAGATTTTTGAACAACAGAATTATTACTTCAAGGTCTCTTGAAATGCATACAATTGTTAACGGGACAAAATGAAGAAAACTGTGTACATTATTAATCACTAATTAACTCATTAACTTAATTGTTAATAATTAATAATAACTAATAATAATATAATATAATATAATTAATAATAACTAATTAATTACTATTAGTCACCTCACAAATATTATTTTGCTTCATATTCTCCCGCAGAAAGTCTTGAGAGATGACGGCTTCATATTTACTATGCAAGGAGTTAATTAATGTAAGGCATTATCAGTAAGCATATAATCCATAGAGACACAATCATAACTTAATCCATGTCAAAGTCCATAAAAGTGGAGATAAAATCTATCAGTTCACTTGCACTTCAACACACCTTTGCCTTGCAAACTTCCATTGACTTCAGCAGCTCAGTTAAACAACAGTGAAGTCATTTTTGGTGGGTTGTTAGACAAGCTTTGCAAAATGTCCGTGGACTCTTGTTGTCATACGTACATCTATTCATTGATTATCAAATCATTTGTTTTATACCTATGGGTATCCCGGTATCTTTCTAGTTATTAAAAAAAAAAGGGGGGGGGGATCATGATTGAAATAGGCACAGGTAAGGACAAAAACAGAATTTTCACATTATTTTAATGCATTAATGTATCCCTCTGATCATATGCCCATTCACTGACAGTGGAAGCTCTTACAGTTTCAGAAAGTACTTAGAATAGATTACATTTAAATCACAGAACTGCTGAAATTGGCTTGGTTTTTTGGAGATCATCTAGTCCAAACTCCTTTCTTCAAGAAGAGTCACCTACACAAGGGTGCTCAGAGCTGTGTCTGGTTGGGTTTCAGGTGTCACCAACAACGGAGTCTTCACAGCCTCTCCGGACAACGTTTCAGTTTTTTGCCACTGATTTTTTTCTGTTAACTAGGCACTACTGGAAGGAGTCTAACTCCACCCTCTTTGTACCCTCCCTTAACTCTTTATTTTTGTATATTTATATGCATTGATGAGACCCTCCCTGAGCCTTCTCATCTCTAGGCTAAGCAGGTCCAGCTCTCTCAATCTGTCCTGATATGTCAGATGACCCAATGTGTGTTCAAGGAATGCAACTCTTAAAATCAATGTTGCCAGTTCTACACTGATTCTGTCACACAAATACAATTAAATCAAGTTCATTTCCAACCCATCTTTTACTTCACAAACATCACTGATTAGAAAATACTTTATTTCCACTGGCATTTTTGAAATTTCTGAATGTAAGCAAACAAAGTGTCAATAAAAAATCAGTAATTTCAGAATTGCTCAAAGCATGATCATTGTTTGGGGTTTTCCTTCCTTCCTTGTTAGCTTGTTTCTATAAATCCATTAAATTGGGGGTGATGATCTTTTTATATATTCTAATGACTCAAATAGTTAGTTACCTTAGTAAGTAGTCACTCATCACTTAGGATCTACCCACATGCATGGAAGCAAACTGACACTAGCTCACTCTACTGAAGATTTGAGCTGAATATAAGTTATCCTGTTCTGCTTTGGAAGCAGTAACTACCTTAGCCTCAGCTTGGTTCCCACTGAGCTCTGACACTCCTGACATTCAACATTCAACCTTGTAGATATACCTAATATCTATTTAAAGTACTTCAGTACTATTTAATGGATTGTAGATCATAATAAATCTTTCTAACTATACAAATAAAAGATACACAAAAATTTAAAAGCTTTTTAAAGCGTATGTTTATAAAACTATTTAACAGAGTAGGAAAAGGAGTGATTTAGATACACTTAACATTGAGTTGAATATGTATTGAAAGAAACCTGGAATGTTAAGATACTGATTTTATGTTTAAATTCTGCTTTTTATTCTTGAAACACCCTCAAGTACTTTACAAACCGACAGATTGGAATGCTCCCACTTTATAGCAATAAAATAGTTACCTCTTGTGTGAGACATAGCAGATGTCTCTGTGCAGAGTGCTAAACTACAGAACAAAGCAGTATGCTCTTCTCCACCACACCACAGTTGATAGGAAAGAAGAAGCAGATTGTAATTATTTCAATTGGAATTTGGCAAAGAGCCCAGTATCAGCAATTCTGCTCTTCTGTAATGCTGCCATGAAACATGATTGTACTCCAGATTTTACAACTCATTGGAAAGGCTGGAATAATCACACTGGTTGGAAAACTGGTTATTTGTATCAAAGCTGTGAGCTCAAGTAGACAAAAGTAGATGTCTCAGTAAATCTACAATAGAATTTCTATACTAGAAATCTCTGGTATTTTAACTTTTATCTATAGCTTCTCTAGTCTTTTCCGCTTCTTTCGCTGTAATTATTTGTTAGTGTAATTACAGGTAAAATAAATAAAAATAAAATAGAGATAAGTGTAATTTCACCTGCACTTATGTAATATATGCATATATATGTGTGTATTTACAGATAAAAGCACATATATGCATAGGTATGTTTTTAAATATAAATTATACATTGAATGTATTTGCATATTATAATAGTTTTATTATTTTAGTCAACTAAAGAAGATTTTATGTTAAATTCTCTTGCACAAGCTACATACATATGCAAACAAATCTCAGATGACCTCAACTATACGCAAGATTTTCTTTTCTCGTGAAGGCTTTTGTGAGTTTTACATTAATGATAAAATTAAAAAAAAAATAGGCTAGTCCAATGTTTTATGCTTGTGTATAGGAATAGAGGTGTGTTTATATAAATACGTATCAAATTTATGTACATATGTGTGATTACTGCAGGCATCAGTTACCGAAATATAGCAGATTTGCACAGCATGTATATTGAGAACTCTTCAGCCTTACTGAGCAGACCACAAGAGCAGCAGCCTAAAGGAAGTTGTAGTAAAAACTGAACCACTTCATGGACCAGAGTCAGCCATCAACACCACACCATCAAATATACCTCCTCCTCAGTAGCTAGTATGAGTCAGTATTTGAGGAATGTAAACTACATGTATATCCTTGTTGCTACGTAAATTCTAGTATGTTTAGAAAACCAACAACAATCTGCACAGTTAATCCCCTAAATGAAACAGTCAAGACTGCAGTAGATAAAACTGAAGATGAGATCAAGAAAAGCAAATTGTAGCACGGGAGAGGAGCTGGGCTGTGAATGCTATGCTCTAAGTATATAAATCTGTCGGATTTTAAAAGAAATATGCAAACCTATAACCTTACTGAGGACCAGAGATGAAGGGAAAATAAATGAAGAGGTCAGGAGAGGTATTAAATAAAATGTTTACTTACAAGAGACTTCTTCTCTACAGGTGCTTCTGTTCCAGGCACAAGGAAGTAGAAACTATGTGATAAAAGTCCTGGGACCACAAGGAAAGGTAAATCTATAACAAATGTAGCAGGCCACCAACTAAACAGGAGGAAATGTAACTACTTAGAACCAAATGCCAATAACAGGAAATGTATTTTGCAAAGTAGAGATACTGCAAGCATGAAAATTTATATATTTGAACAACAGAATATTTAGATTGATATAATTTTCCACAGCTTTACAGAAGGTAAATTGAAATATGCATGCAATTACGGTCATCATACAAAGTGGGTGATGGCTTTCATGAGGCTTATTCCAGTATAGAATGCATACATATCTGAAGTTTCATGCTTTTTTTGTTATGCCCCTACCACAGGAGGATTTCTGACTATATATGGGTATGTAGAGAGATTGCAACTGGCATTTTGAGCAAAAACAAGCACAGCAAAGATAGGCATGACTGATTGTTTTAACAAACAATTTTGCAATGCGTATGCAAGTCTGAACTCTTTCCAATTTTCAACTAGCAGTACAAAGATATCCTGACCAAAGGCAGTTTTTAATTCTGAAATACTTACTTCTTTCTTACCTGCCACTGTCAAACAATTGAGACCTCAGAGAAGAAATAAGATCAGAAACATGTTTTAATGAATCCAAATTTTGAATATTTTATTGATAATTTCATTTGTTTACACTGTCTAAACCACAAGAGTTCCTATTTTGAGAGACCACGGAAGATGAAATAAAGAATTATTTTACAAAGCTATACAAAACAATAAAAAAAAGTCCTTTCAACATTATTTCAATGCAAACAACATTTTCTTGCTAAGCCTACTGTATCTTAATCAACAAAGAAGCATTTGGGACACTGAAATACAACAGCTCACAGTAGATGCTCCATAACCATTGCCTTTTCCATTAGTATCTCCGAGGTGTAGTACCAGTGCGTCAGTTCAGTCCACCCAGTCTGGAATTTGCTCTCCTAACTCAGAGAGCTGTATGCAGGCAGAATTCAGAGTAGCGGCAAAGTAACATCTAACTGCCATCTGAAGGCCAAAGCATAGAGTTGTGTTGTAGCTTCTTCCAAGTTCATTTGTTTTCATGATGTGTCAGCTCTTCAGTCCACTGCGACCAATGACTCTTACTCTCTCACACCACACTGAACTCCTCTCTGCAGTTTTTCTGCTACCTGCAACACCCTGTCTGAGGCTGAAATGAGCCGTACATGGGCTGCTTTAACTCAACAACTGATTTTACCCTCTTTCTCCTTTTAGCTTTTCAACTCCCTTGTCCAGAAAAGAGAGTATTTAACTTTTTTTCTTCAAGGCAGCAAATTTCAGGTATGTGTTTTTTAAAAAGTTCTTCTGCCTTAACTCTGCTCCAATTGAATTGAATGTTTAACATTCATTAATTTCAGTGGACGTACAAATAGACCTCTGCTGAGGACTTTACAAAATGTCAGTGTTCACTATTAGAGAAATAATTTTATCTAGAACACAATTGCATTTGATCTCTTCTGTGTATTCTTTTAAGAATATGAAAGCAGAATTCTTGAAAAAATTTTTATAGAAAATGAGACTTTCAGAAAAAATACTGCTTTGAAAAATACTGCAAAAAAAAAAAAAAGAAAAAGGCAAAAAAGTGTACTAATATGTACATACTACTTAGAAAAGTGGGCAATATATATGATCCTTATTTGCAAAACCTATATGTCTCACTTAGCAAGACTTGTCTTAAAGAGTTAGTCCAAGAAAAATGAAAAATATTACATACACGCCAATACAATAGCTACATTTTAAACACAAATAACAATCATATACATGTACAATATTGTAATGATATAAAACTTGATGAAAATAACACTGACCAGTATAGAACTTAGGATTTCACTAATTATCCATTCTTAACAGATAAAACACACTTCACAGAAATAGCTGCAGGCAGGGTGAAGTGATAGTCATGGCTTCCCACAAGAGAGTTACCATGAAAATGAAGGCAGAAGTGTTTTATAAATATGAATGTATTAAAAGTTTTGTTCTTCAAAATTTCAGTATTATAGCAATTTGTGCTGCAGAGAAAGGTAGTAACAGCAACCTAATGGCAGAAAATAAACGCGCACACACACACACACATACACACAGACAAGTACACATGCTCAAATGCATGTGCTTAGGTCCTCAGCTTGTTTACACAGACATAAACTTACTAATTCTTCATGGGGCAACACCAGGGATGGGGTTCACCTCTCCTGTTTTCAGTTGCCTTCAAGGTATCGAGTACCTCAAAGTCCAGTGAGATGAACCCCATCCAAAGCAACATCAGCTGAACATTTTATGAAAGCTGTTTTCATCCCGATCATATTTAAGGCACTTTATGGAAAAAAATCTGAAGTCAATTAAGGCTGGACTAAAAAGGTAAAAATCCTTATATGTGAAATTTGGAAATTAAAAAAAAATTCCTGAGTTTTGATAAATAATTTTATTATAATAAAATACCATGCCTACTGAAAAAATGTCTTTTATAAAAGCATATTATATGATACTTTCTTCTTGAAAAACTCATGCCTTAGTGCACAAAATATGTTAATAAGTCTTTGGGGACATCTTTAACAAATTCATAGGAAGTGAAAAGCCAAAGAATGACCTGTTATGTATGTACAAAATGTGTATTGCTCCTGGCAACACACACCATGTTTACTACAGGCATCTTTACTTTCTGCTTTTTACAGGGTCCTGCCCATATTTTAATACTTTATAATTAATTAAGCTTCACTAAACTATTTACAGAAGCAGAAACTAATCACACATCTTCTTAAGCCCATAAACGTGGCACTACAGAAATAGAACATTTTAAAACAATATTGAGTGTGCTACATAATACTGTTCTTTTGAAGCATGATTTGTGAATTTTCTTTGTGAAGACTTAAATCCACATGAAAACAAATGTTCAAGTTCTCCTGCTATTTTGCTTTGTTACATTTTTTTTTCACCTGCTGTTTCTGAAGGACAGTATTCAAATTGCAGTTTTGATTGTCTCAAATCTATCTTGAGAAAGCTGTCACGGCTCCTGAATGCCCACTCATTACAAGGGATACAACCAATTTGTTTTCATTTAAAAGTTGATCGTTTCCGATACTAACCAATGTTTGTATGGATCTATTACTCAATGCTTTTGCTTTTGGCGTGTTTTTTCTCTCTTCTGCTGCCATTCAAAACAAATAACATGGAAATAGTTAAATGGACCATACCCAAGTGCTGCCAAACACAGTGAACAAGCAAAGAGGCTACAGAATGGTATTTAAACAGACCTTGGAGGTTCCTTCTACTATAGTGGGTAAAAACAATCGTCTGAGTGAAATACACTTTCACTGTGACTGCATCCTTTAATAGTTCATTAACTATGTCTACAAACCCTGATAAAAAGTTCTAATTTTTTATATTTAAATGTGTATTACAACATATCTTAGGTTTTATTTTAAAAAAACAACAACAACAAAACAATAGTGATGGTGGTTAATCTGCTTTATAAAAGATAATATATTGAGTTATATATAATACTGGCTTTGACCCAATTAAAATTATATTATTATACTGCTTAGTAATTACTGTGACTCCAGTTCCTACAACTGTTACAGTGAATACAAATGATCATTTAATATACAGGAAGTAGGGATTGTTTGGAAGTGCTGATTCAGAAGGATTCAAGTGCTAACAATGACTTTTTATGCTTTTCTTCATGTTTTATAAATGACAATATCATAAATGTCCATGATTTTGAGAGTTACGCAGATTTGGGGCAATTATTTTTATGAAGTCTTCTTTGTGCAAAAACAAAACTAAAGTTTTCTGAATGCTACCGTCTCATTAAAAGTAATTGCCACATCTTCTTCAAAAGGCACCAGTGTTAATACACGAGAATATACCTTTTATGCCTGTTTTATGAAGAGCTGTACTTGTTACTGGAACGGAAGTTATCATATCCATGATCATTAGCTTTGAACTTTAAACAGGACTGTCTTTCCTCCAGAGACAGCAGATCTTTGGATTGGCACCAGCAACACAAACATGACTGTAAAAATAAAAGGAATGAACAGTGAACATTTTGCATTATTTTGTTTTGCACATGTTGCAGAATGCACAAAAACACTGCCCTTCTTCAGCGGTACTCTAGGAAAGGTAAAGTGTGTAAACTTCCATTTTGACATAGCAGTGTAAGCAAAAAGTAACAAAGCTATGCTCTGCATTGCTCAGATCACAACTAGCCACAGCAACCTGAGTGCTGGATGGCATGGAGAGCAATGCTCTGGCCACATATATACCACTTGAGTCTCGTGTGCAATTCTACCTGCATCCGAAAATAAAATCACTTCTTTTCTTTCATAATCTTTCTTGTAAGAAAGTTACGCAGAGTAATCTGTACTTCCTAAATGAAGTGCTGTTTAGTTCATTTTTAGAGGGAAAAAAAAAAGAGAACTACATAGGAGAATGGTGAAAAACTACACAAATTGTAGCAGATGTACTTGTTGTGTGTTCTTAGCCCTAGTTATTCTTTCAGTGTGCCAGCAACGTAGACAGGAAAGATGAGGCCAACACTTCAAGCTTTTGCAACATGTTGCTGTAATCATGAGGGAGATATCACAGCACTACTAGATGTAGAGCTGACTTACATCAGATTGAAAAATATAGCCACTAAAGAATTTACACAACTAAGCAATGGGCCTAGTGATGATCAACTGTTAAATGTTCTGCAACAAAAGGAAAATCTAAGAATTTCTGTAAGAATCTTGATAACAACCTCATTGTCTGAAGACAATGAGGGACCTCTAAAAAGCTCAAAGAACACTGGTGCTGTTTGGTGCTGCTGGACATCAGATCTACACATTTTCTGAGCAGACGTGGTAGATCTGGCTGGCTGGAAGGCTGTAGGACTGATGGGAGAAGGGCTGTGATCCAGAGCCTCAAGTCCTCTGTGGAGAACGAGTGCCCAGGGCTATTGACTCAAAGAAAGACAAAACTATGAGCAGGTCAGGCCTTTCCCTTGGCATTTGAAAGTGACAAGGGAATATTCGTACCCTCTTTGTTACCTAAGTGCCTACTGAACCAAGTGCTCAGTCAGGATCTGAGGAATAGGGTAGGGTGTCAATGTGTCCTCCCTGTTGGGTTGCAGAGGATATGGCTACATGAATCTCTGCAGAGCAGCCTGAGACTGCTTTGTCAGGGCTCTCAAAGTGGCCACATGCCAGATCCAGT
Organism: Numida meleagris; assembly: GCF_002078875.1. NCBI lineage: Eukaryota > Metazoa > Chordata > Aves > Galliformes > Numididae > Numida > Numida meleagris. The sequence goes on along the minus strand of NC_034409.1, from coordinate 152,013,457 downwards.
CAGGAAACGATGTAGCCTGATGATCACTGTGCCAGAAGGGTTTATTATACACTCTGCTATTTTTCTTCCTTTTTTTAACTCTATGAATCCTTGCTACTTTTCTACACAGCTCCAGAAGGAGAGGGTGAGAATACTTACTGTAATCCAACTGAAATTTGAAGTAAACTTTAATGAAGGTTTAAAACACTTTCTATGTGTTAGAGAACGCGTTTTTTAGATGACATCATCTCTTAACCAGAGGTGCAACTCTCAACAGTCTCTTACCTTAAAGCAGTTTTGGAATCTCTTGCTCACCAAATACAGAGCAATTGGATTGATGCAGGAATTCAGTGAGGCCATGTTAATGCCAATGTAGTCCATCACAAGAAAAAAGCTGTGTGGAAATTAAAGTAAATGAGACATTTCATTTTCTCATAAAATGTTTACAGTTATAAAGATTGGATTCAGCTATATTCAACAAAGAAAAACTATTAAATGTGATAGTAAAGGGACCTCTATTGATAAGATTAACTCATGCAGGAAATGATTGTGCTTAATGACAAATTTTGAATCAGTAGACCATTCTCATGAAAGTAATTTCAAAAGATCCAGTCGCCTTAACTTGTGGAAGGAAATATTCCCAAGGTTTTCTTCATAGGTTTAGACCTCACTATTCAGTCAAAAGGGAAAATGGGGAAAGAATTTCCCATACATCCACATAATGTCACAAGACCGAACAACAGTCCCAAAAGGGATCAGGAAAAGACTGGCCAAACAGGATAGAAGCCCTCTGTTTGTGGGCTTCCTCATAATTTCCCAACTGCTAATGGAGTAAAACATGAATGTTCTGGATGAGAAAAGAGAGAAAACTTCAGACATACAGAAGAAGTTAATTCACTGGGAAATCCAAATATCCTCATGGAGAATGCCAGCAGCACACACGTATTTTATTTGTATAGTCTCACCTTAAAAGTTCACATCTATTGGGGTCCTTTTGGTCATAAATAGTGAGTTTCAATATTCTGCTTAAATGAAGTGGGAGCCAACATAAGGCAAAAACAAGTACCAGGCAGAACACAGTTTTGGCCACCTCACGTCTCTGAAAATGAAAATTGGAAAGAACATCATTACAGTTTCTGTGTCTCTCTTGATTGTTGCTGGCTTCTAATATCCAAATGTTTAATAAATAAAATAAAAACCCTATAAAAATAGGAGTTAGGAGAACATCAGAGTACTATATTTTCTTGGAATATGTACTTAATGTTCTCTGTTGTTTTAGATGTCTTGCACCAATTCTCTGTATCTCTAATTTACTGAAGTATGAGTAATAATATGAAAAATCATAGACATAAAAAACAGTCCTTTAAATCAAAACGAAGAAGATAGTCATCAGCTCAATCACTTTCAAAGGCTAGCTAGTTTTCAGCTGCATTTTATTGTGCTTTGATCTCAGTCCTTCCTTTCAAGGTTCCAAGAGATCAAAATTATAGCTTTATCAAGGTAAGAAGATCACTCTTATTTACACCACCACTGCGAATTAGCATGCAAAATAAAAGGCTATTTAAAAAAGCAAGGATCACAAATACATTTTACAGTACAAATGTAAATTCATTTTTGTTTGTAGAATTAAATTCATGACACACGATGTTTCCCTCCGGTGTACTACTAACTTGGAATGTATTTTGGAATGTTTTGTTCTGATACGCTGATAACCTCACGACAGTTCGGCATGAAATTAATTCAAAATAATATAAAATTCTACAGCACCAGCCTCTATATCATGGAATTATCTTAGTTTCAATCACAAAATACCCAGCTCTCAGTATTATAAAGAAGAAATGAAGCCTATAAAATCTGGAGGATTAACAGCAGATAAGAAAAAGCGTCTTGTGATCTTCACTGAACTTCTTAGGTTTCTAACAGCTTTGATATATATATGAGTTTATTAGCACGGCTGCAATGGAAATACTCCTCGGTAGTAATCTTGAAGCTATCATAAAAGAGTAAGACAATGACACAGCAGTAAAGTCAACAAAGTTGCCAGGGATAAATTTTTACCTGCTTTAAGTGATCATTTAAAGCAATCTGCATCCCACTTTTCTTTCGTAACATCTCACAGGTCATGAGAGTATAGAAAAGTGCTGTGATAGCCAGCGGCAAACAGAAATAAAAGCTGAACAGCCACCAGTCTTTAGCTTGCTTGTAAAACTAGAATAGGGGAAAAAAAAGAAAAAAAGCATTGTTAAGAGTTAACCGTTGACAATTTTGAAAAGTATACTATAACTAATTGGTCAGTCTGTCCTGAAAGAATATCCATTTAAGGCGTACGATACAGCTGAGAAAACAGGACAAGAAGATAATATGCCCTCAACTCACAAAAAGACATAGTCTTCTGGAAGCACTTATTTAACTAACATACCTCAGAAATTTGCCAGTATTTCATTTGAACATTATGTTCAACTGCATTTTGCATACACTCGTGAGCATTGTGATCCACAGAACACTGGGAAGACTGAAGGAACTGTTCCAGAGAGCTGTGATACCAACTTTGGTGTCTTACCATCATGAAGGATGTTTTCTGTGTGGGGTGAAGCAAGCAGATTCTGAGATCCTTTCCCCTGTACTCCATTGTAATCATGTCAAATGCGATAGCTTCAGGAACAGCCAATACCACCGATATAACCCAGATCAGTACAATTTCAACAGCAGTCCACTTTGGCACTCCAATTCCTTTAATTCGACTCCAAGAAGCAACTGCTCGGTACCTGAAGTAACAGCATACATTTGCAGATTAAAAGCATAAAGAAAAAAAAGCCATCTGGTTTGACTGGCTTAAACTCAGCTTCTTAGCTGAATGGAAAGGAGAATTTGGGGCAATGCCCTTATTTAAGAGAAAGTATAGAGTTTGATGAAAAAATGGGTCTCACCTGTCTATACTGAGGGCACACAAACTCAACACTGTGATGCCCACTGATGCCTTTTGAATGAAGGGCACTAATTTACACATTTCAACACCAAACGGCCAGTCCTCTGCAAGTAGCTGTGAAAGGAAAACAGCCATTAGAACTGAACAATTTTTTAAAAATAATTCCCTTAGATGCAACATATTGTCTTTCTCTTTTTTTTTTCTAGCTTGTAAAACTTAATTAGAACCACTTCACAAAGGAGTCCAGAAAGTGCATGTCCTAAAAACTAAACAGTAGCAAAACAGCCACAGGCTGAGCATGAATATGCGTAAAGGCCTAATCCTGACTTTTCAAGCCCTGCAAATTCAACTCATTTTGCTTCCAACTTCACTGCTTCAGTGTTTATGGTGAAAAAATGAGGTTCTTCCTCTTCCTCGTATTGGTTTTATCTGTCTTGAGTGTTCATGGCTTTTCCTGCAAGTAACTCTTAATTTACTAGAAATAGAGAAAACAACTCGAGGCTGATTGGAACAGAGACACAATCAACAGCTGCACACCTGGGTCGGGGGCTATTTGAAACCTGAGTGTTGAGGCTCCCTCACCTGAGAAGGTGAGCAATACTGGAGGGCAATGTGTCCCACAGTTTTTCGCTGACCATCTGATGATGAAAGGAGGAGCCTTCCTGAGGGTCCTCCTTCCTTCCACTCAAGGAACATAACCAAATAGTTTGAAGTAAACATTTCATAGCACATAAGGTAGATCAGATGAATTCTGTACTGAAGATCTTTATTCATCAGTTTTGCAATTGACCAATAATTTCCAGTACTACACTTTGGGTCTTACACTTGCATGGAAATCTTCTTACACATCCCCAGTGCTACGCTGTAGCTAATTTAGAGGACAAGACTTACTGGGCACAGAAAGCACTTTCCTCATGGCTGAAACTATGAACTGTTTGCCTGTAGCTTCAGTTTAGAAATATTTAATTTCTGTACCCTGCTGCAAGCTGCTCTAATGGCTCAAACACATCACAGCCGCAGCCAAATCTTCCAATTCCTCATAAAAACAAGGCTCTCCAGAACAGGGGTTATGCCAAGAAATAGTCGCAATTGTTTTATACGAAAGTAAACCTTCTGAGTTTCTGTAATTAGTTACATTATCTAAGCTCATCTCTACAGATCTGTTTTTCATAACTTTCTTCAAATGAGGCCTTTTGGATCTACTGCAGAGAGAAAACTTCAAAATGTAAAAAGAGAGGGAAGAAGAATGGGATTACAAAATCCTTCCCTCAGCTCAGGTCCCCTCGCACAACTTTTTTAAGGGGAATGTAAGAAAAAAAAATAGATCACCATGCAGCATGGACTCCTCTGAGGATCAAAATGACTGAAAATAGCCATGGCATCGCCCGCTGATGCTAGTTTGGTTTAGGGAAGTCCTCAAGCACACCTACGTATGTATCTAAGGACAACCAGTTACATGGGCCAGACAGTTTTTCAAGAGCCCTAGTATAATTTAAATATCATTTTATTTCCACATGAAGGAAGTTAAGTACATTTCATGACCATGTGCTTTTGGAAATCCCTATGAAGTGACCAGAATACCGTCAAAACCCCGCTTTAGTCAAATGTTGAAATGGGATCTTTGAAAGAACAGCAGTAAGAAAATTGTAATACAACCCTGCTTTGATCTACTTTTTCCATGATCTGCTTAAGTCGGATGACGAGTGTAATGCTTCTGCAGAAACAAAGCAGAAAAATAAATTCTAAGGATTTATGTTTCTTGAGTTTCATGGAAAGCAATAAAGCAGAGGAAGTAGGGAGAAGGCTGTAAGGACTGTACAGTATGTTTTGCTTCTGTGATGTGGGAAAATAACTCAGACTGTAATTAAAGTATTTGCAGCAAAGCCTCTCCCTGAGACTTCTTTTTAATTGCTGAAAGGGGTTGAGAGTAACAAACTCCTATTAAAATTGCAATGTGAATAATTACAGCTTTTCTAAATGTACACTCTACAGAATCAAATGACACCTGGACTAATTTATAAATATCAATTAGCCAGTGAATTTCCACCCTACCACACACCAAGCTGCTACAGAAATCAAAGACCTAATAGAAAGTACAGCGTATACTTCTTTATAATATCTATTGCATATTGTACCTTTGTATATACTACGTCAGTATTGTTTCATAAAAAAGCATGTTAAAAAGGAAATATTTTGCTCTTCACCAAACAGAAATTCAGAGCATTGATCAAGTTTCTGTTGATAGATCCTACCAGAGAATTTCAGCTACAGGTAGCTGGTGTCTGTACAAGACACTCCCTCTCTCTCTTCCTAAAATCACAACCGTTTAGCCACGCATGAGACTTGCCATAACTAATGCTTATCTCTCAGGTGCAGACAGTCACACCTGTGCTCTGAGCTGCCTGGATCGGAGCCAGCTCCAGTTTGGGAGCCATATGGCTGGATTATAACTGGACTGCACATGAGTGAATGTGCACTTCTGAGAGAAAGGGGGAATTAGTTTGGGTTTAGCATCACATCAAAATATTACTTGCATTCAGCCAGCTTTTAAATCAGGGGCAGAATGGATGCACAGCTGTCTGCCTTGGATTGGAAAAGCATGTCCTTTATCTCTTGCAGCTGATGTATTATGAAATTTGAGCATTTTAACGCATGAGTCATCCATTTCCCTATCACGGTATTGCGACTACCTAATGATACACTTTGCAGCAAAAGCTAAAAAATACAGATAGTAAAAGGAAGAAGTATTTTAACTGCTGAATTATGTATGCTTCCTTGCTGTTTATTTGTCCTCCATATTGCCATCTCTTCAAAATATTGCCTTAAAGCATAGTGAAAAACTTTTTAAAGCATTCAGTAAGAAATTCTTGTAAAGCATTTGCAGACAAGAACAACTGATTACTCTTAGTTTAGAACTGAAGCAGCCTAATACAATTTCATATGGGTATAACAATTTTCTTATGATTCATGGCAGGGTATCTGTAACAACAAGAGTCCCATTTTACAAATGAAAAATAACTCTGAGTCGTGAGATACTGCCAAATGGCAGAAAAGGGAAAAATAATATTGCATTTTCAGAAGTAAAATGTCAAAAGAACTCTATCACTGGCTGTATTCAGAGTGGCGTTTTCCAGTGTTTTATTGTCACTTGTTTTTGCACGGGCAGTTTCATCTGCTAAGACACATAGAAGAGTTGAAAATCAGTGCAGGGGAGTTGCACTAGATGACCTGTAATGGTCTCTTCCGAGACAAATGACTCTGTGACTCTATGAAACAGCACATTGAAGAATGATGTGAAATTAAATTGAAATGAACTAGTTCTATCACAGTCCCTGTTTCTACATCCCACACACTCCTAGCAAATACTTTCTCAGGCCAGGCACGGATCTGAGCCTCAGCTGATGTGAAAGTTGCTCAGCAATGAAAGTAGCCCCAAGAGATACTGTGACTCAGAGACACACCTGCGAGTTATAGTTCCTGCCCTGCTTCCTCTTGATCGTGTAGAAAGAGAGGGATGTTAGCAATCTGCTATGGAATATGCCAGCATGTGAGAGTGACGAACTGCTCCTCATGGCCCAGCAGCTGCAGCCAGCAGCCAGAGGGCTGATGCCACAGCTCCAGCCCAACACTGTTGGCTTTCCACAGACATACATGAAGTAGCAGCAAGGTGCGCTTGTTTACATCCCTGTCCTAATCCAAAGTAATGAATGCACATGGAAATGCAAAGCAGAACTTCTTACTTCATCCTGGCTGAGCATTCGCACTAAGTTTAGTTCACAGTGGGGTAGGACTTGATTTTCATATTTATGAATTGCAGAGCTACACGTGAAATCAGGCATGCAAGTGTATGACTAATTCACAAGCAACACTTTTCATTACATTGGTGAAATGATTTAATTAATTTCACTCTCTGCAGTTAAGCTAAGAATGTCTTACTGATCCATCCAATAAACAGTCTAAATCTTAATATGTGACACATTATTATTTTCTTTCCTGTGCCTTTAGTGATAACTTTTGCTTACTAACTGTATTTTTTGGGAAAAAAACGCTGAATTAAGATGAAGCAATATCAAACAGACATCTCGAAAATGACAAAGCTTTGTAACCTCTTGTCAAAGTCAAAAGTTTCTGCAATCTCACAAACCTAGGGTAAGGACTGCGACAAAAGTAACCATAAACAAAGCCTTGCTACTGTCAGACCGGGGAGCATAAAGACAGAGCAAAGCTAAAAAAAAAAAAACAAGTGAGAATATGAAAACTTGTTTTGAAATTTATCACGTGTACCTTTAAGTGAATGTATACATAACAAATGTATGCACAGTGAAAAAATTACTCTAAATTTACAAATCCATGCTGATGTTGTTTGATGTACTCTGGTTTGGAGACCCAGAGTGAAAACAGTTTGCATGCACTTTCAATATATAGACATTTCTGCTACTCCATTTATTGGATCTCAGTGTAGACTGTTCCCCTAACTACAGAACAAAGTTACCCCCACTGTCTGTGGAGTCCAGACAGGTTCCTCTGCTGGACTATTCAAAATAGTTTCAAACTTAAAGAGGGTAGATTTAGGCTGGATTTAAGGAAGAAGTATTTTGCAGTGAGGTGAGGTACTAGAACAGGTTGCCCAGAGAGGTGGTGGATGTCCTTCCCTGTAGACATTCAAAACCAGGCTGGATGGGGCCCCGGGCAACCTGATCTAGCTGTAATGTCCCTGTTCATTGCAAGGGAGTTGGACTAGATGACCTTTGAAGATCCCTTCCAACTCTAAGGATTCTATGATTTGCCAAGTGCCTGCAATCTGCACTTGTTAACAATTAAGAGATCCTAAACCGACTAAACACCCTACAAAGCTGAATTTGGCCTTTGATCATTTTCTTGGACAAACATCAATTTTCGCTTCTTCTCTGAAATTCCTTTTCTCTACTCTGAAATTGTACTCTATGATAAAGGAATCCATCACAGTATTTCCAGGTAGACATTCTTCCTCATTTATTTATGTCATAGTAAATTGATAACCAGAGTTCAGAAAGCCACACAAGACTGTGCAAAGGCTCAGATCTTTTCCCTGTTAAAAATCCATGGGAACATGACAATACATTTAGTCTAATATATGAGAATTTATATTAAAAATAAGAGAAAGAGAGAGGTCTATGTAAGAAGAGACAGCAGGGTGTTATATAAATTGATTAGTTTTTAAAACTACATGTTCTGATATCATTACAGATATATGCACGAGAAGTAGAGCTACTGTTGTGGAACAGCATTAAGTTTGGAGTTTTCAGTCCTGATATTGATATCTGACACATGAGATTTATCACCTTTGTCAATATGAGAAGCTGAGTGTCAGCCTCCCAGATGCAGATCTGCACCATCTGAAGGACAAACTGCCACCGTTTTCCATTTTCCATAGATTAAGTGAAGAGAAAGTCGAACAATTAACGAAGACATGGTGATGGAGCTGAACTAGGCGTAAGAGCATCTTTGCAGCCGCTACAACCGGCAGCAATTTGGCAGAGAATTTTGTTGCAGAATAATAGTCTCAGGCTTTTCTGTCTTACATTCTGCAGCTTCGGGGATACAGCCAAAGCTAGCTTGTTTCCCAGGACCCTGAAAGCTGAAACATCTTCCAGGTTCTGCCTGCTAAAACACAGTGCTCCTCTTTCCTTAATTTCATACCCGTTTTGCTGATTGTGTGAAGGATTCCAATGCTTCCCATCTTCCACTGAATGTATTCATCACGTTTATCAGCCGCAATGGACTAATTAGTGTGTTACACATTGGACTGCATTTATCTCACAGTATACAGAAAACCTGGTTTTCTTCAGATACCCTCAACTGAGTGGCGTAAATGTTCATTTGTGTATTTTTTCAGATACTTGGACAGCACTCACTTAACTTACATACTCACAGGGGACACCTTTCACAATTATCACATTTAATAGCTAATAAAATGATGCTCCTGGAGTGAATTCTGAGTTCTCTCTTACAGATCTGTCTGGAAAGTGCTCAGAGACATTGCCACGCTTTCTACTCTGAGAGCAGTTGAGGAAGCTGATGGCATTTTCTGAACAGAAGAAATCCTTTCACATTCTTGTTCATGTCGCTGGCTAAGCGAGGATCTGGTAGCAATTCTGAACATCTGTTTCATTCAGTTGGAAACTGTTTCAGCTTGCAAATTACAACAGTGAAGCACACTTGTTTTACAAACTACGTCCTTGCTAGCCTTTGTTTTTCCCACATTGCTGGGTGATTACGGCAGCGCGACTGCTTTGCTGTACTGTGGGCGCTCTGTGGGTGGAATTAAATGGATGCAGAACTGATAAAAAAAAAAAACTTATCACCTTAAATTGAACACAAGCTAATATATAAGGTCTGCCTTCATTTTTACTTGCATTTATTTAAAAGTCCTGTTTTAAAACAGCCAGTATTTCACTTGCTGTCCTAATGGATAACACAGTTCTGTTACGGGCTGCTCACCAAGATGAGCAGACACACAGCAGATTCAGCACCTGCGAGCCACTGCTCAGCTCCCAGCATTATCCTCCCAGCACAACAAAGCCCTGGGCTTGCAGCTGGTATAATATTTACCAGTTTGCATCTGACCTTTTATTCCTCCCACTCCAACCTACCCACGCTGATATACTTGATGGCATTCAATCAAGATAAGGACAGCAGCGTATTATTGAGCTTTATCATTGATTTAATTCGGAAATCGTGTCACTGAGATTGCAAAGTCTTGTGCTGAGCAACTGTTGCCTCCATACTCTTTCTTGAAAACAGAAGGGAAGCAAAGTGGTTAGTCTGCTCTAGAAAAATACAATTTTTCAAAACAGTTTGTTTTGTTTCGTGAATTCCAGACTCACACAGCTCTCACAAGAACTATGATAAACACACCATATGGGAAATACACTACAAACTGAGGAACTCTCACGTAACCCAAAATACCCAGCTCAGGAATATAACGCAATCAGGATGCGCTCTAAGTTCCCTGCTTTGTTATACTGCATGCAGCACTTCAGAAGGATAAAATATCCAGCATTCTCTCATTTCAACGGCTTCTGCAACTCATCACTGCAGACACAAAAGACTAAACTCTAAACTTGTCCCCCCAACAGGTTTTTCCAAAGATAAAAGTAACGCAGCCCAGAGCTTTAAACCACGCACATGAGGAGAAACGAGAGATGAAGGCTCTGCTCACTTTATGCAGCACCTGATCAAAGAATCAGACTTGTTTGAGCTGGAAGGGACTCTCTAAAAGGTCATCAGGTCCACCCCCCCAGTGGGTGCCCAGGGACCTGCATGCTGTCCATGCAGAAGGTGCCCTGTTTTTCCAGCATCCCCTCTAAGAGAGCTCATCCTGCTAGAGGCTGGATTCACAGAGACAACGAATCCTTAAGGACACATGGGCTGTTCAAGCTAGTAAATGAGACAGACTGTGCTCCTGTGCCAAGCCGCATCGCATTAAAGAGTGGAGTGCAGCAGGTGTGGCTGTGTCCTGCAGCTCGTGCTGCAGCACTGGGAAAGAGCTCACAGCTCGGATGGGACAGCACTGCACTCACCACCACCGCTCGTACGGAACAAATGTTTCAAAGCCCCCATTTGCTGACTGTGTGAGTCCTTGTGAAGAAGGACACAACCAGCTCTACCCCAGTGGAACGGATGGGTCTGAGCAGTACACACTTCTGTGTCTTCCCTATGTTCCTCCAGGGGAAGGAGAGCTGTGCCTTCCAGTACTTAAAAGAAGATTAAAGCAGGAGGGAAACTGACTTGTAACATGGGCAGACAGTGATAGGACAAGGGCGAATGGCTTCTTTCTGAAAGAAGGCAAATTTAAGTTAGATGTTAGGGGGAAATTTTCTACTCAGAGGGTGGTTAGCTGCTGGAACAGGTTGCCCACAGAAGCTGAGAGTGTCCCATCCCTGGAGGCGTTCAAGGCCAGGTTGGATGGGGCCCTGGGCAGCCTGACCTGGTTAGCGGGTGGCAGCCCTGCCCACGGCAGCAGGTTGGAACCAGAAGGGTATTAAGGTCCCTTCCAACCTAAGCCATTCCACGATTCTATGACTCTATGGAACAGAGCATTCACCTGCTGCACGACCATTCTTCATCCCTAGGACAGCACCGGCTTCCAGGTGACTTTGTTGCCCGCCCACCTTTAGGCGCAAACCTCTGCCCTATTTCCAGCCAGGACAGCGCCCGTCCGGCTGTGAAAGGACCACATCTGCCTCGCACGCGGCAGGCCGTGCCCCCGGCGTGTCCCCCCGTCTTACCTTGTAGACGCTGATGGGGATGTCGATGATGATATGCAGCAGGTCACCCAGCGCCAGGCTGGCGATGAGGATGTTGGGGCCGTTTCTCATGCACTTGTTCTTATAGATGATCCGCAGCAGCGTGGAGTTGCCGATGATGCCCAGGACGAAGACCAGGCAGGACACCACTGTGTTGATGTACTTGAACGTCTCCTTGATCTCCGTCTGCCCGGTGCACATCGGGGGCGAAGCCGAGCGCGGCCGCCCGCCGACCGCTCCCCCGCCGCCCTGGGGCAGCGCGGCCGCCCGGGATGCGTTGGGCTCGGCGCCGCGCGGCGCTGGGGGCGCGGCCGTCGGGGGGGTTCCGTCGGCCGCCGCCGCCGGGCTCAGCCGCCCGGGACCCGGCGGGCGAAGGGCTCCGTCGTCCTCGGCGGCGGCGGGGCGGCGACCAAGCAGCAGCAGCAGCAAAAGGGCGGGCAGCAGCCAGCGGCGGGCGGCGGGCATGGCCCCGAGCCGCGCGGTGAGCGGGGCCGGGAAGCGAGCGCGGGACCGCAGCGAGCCCCGCCGGAGCGAAGGGAAAAGGCGCGACCGGGAGGACCCGCTCTGTCCCCGCGCCTCCCGCTCCGCTCTCCCTCGCCGCGCCGGGTCGGGCCGGGCCGGGTCTCCCCGCCCGCCGCCTACGGGGCTGCGGCTGCCGAGCGAGGGAAACGCGCTCCGCCGGTCGCTCCCCGCCCCGGCCGGCTGCCGCCGCTCGCTCCGCGCCGAAGCCGGAGTGACACGGCGGCTGTCAGCGACGCAGCCAAAGCCGGAGGCTAAAACCCAGGCGGCTGGGCAGAACCCCCCCTTTTCAAAAACATAGGGCCGCATCTGACCCGTCCGTCACGGCCAGACCCCACCCGCGTCTCCCGCCCCTCTCACCGCCCTCCGCCTGCCCCGGTGGGGGCTGCCCGTCCGCCCCGCGCCTCTCTGCGTCCGTCCTCCGCCTCCTGCACCAGGTGCGTCAGCCTCAGCCACAGGAGCGCTGAGGTGTCAAAGCAGTTTTCAAAGCGACGCAGTTTTTGGCGTTGTCACTGGTCGCCTGTGGGAAGGAGGAGGGTTTTTCCCTGCCGGTCTCCCCGGGACCCCTCCCCAGTATCTAGGGAGAGGCGTTTCCCTCCGCGTTTTATTCCTCCTGCAACAGCGTTGTGACCGCTACGAACCCGCGCGATGTAGCGCGGTTATCTCACCGCTGCGTGCAGCCTCAGCGATGCCTCTGATCTCACCTCCTTCCAGTTACGGGGCCATTCCTTCAGCGAAGCATAAGGGAAGGAGAAGAGCTCTGTGCAGGGTCTTGTGTAAGCGAGAGCTGCTTCTGAAGGTTGGAAACAACTGCACGTCCAACTGAAATGGATGTGAAGCTGTTCCCAAAAGACCTACGTAGGTCTCCCCGAGGTCTTCTTAACCACGCTGGAAGCTAAGTCATATGCAGAAAGTGAATGTGTCAACACTGCGTTTGTGTCCAACTCACCTACATCACTGTCGTAGCCAAAGGGAAAAACAACAAAAAAAACAAATGTTTCTTTCAAGCTCACTACAATAGCTGGTCTGATCTCTCATCTTTCCAGCATCTCCTGCTAACATCTCCTCGAGCCACAGTAGCAGACAGCCTTTTCCCTTCCTCGTTTAACTGCACTTTCATATGTCCGTCTCTGCTGAAGTTGGCCATATCCAGCATCTTTTCCATTTAATCGCTCTTGATCCATTTCCTTATGTAGAAGCACTTTCATTTTTCCTCCCATTTTGCATTTGTGAAATGAAGGCACCACACTCCCTTCTCAGCTGCAGGAGTGTAGCTGCAGGTTAATTGCACTCCAGCTGGAAAAGTGATCTTTCCAGGTTCAGCCTTTTTCCAATTATATTTTGCAGTAGGATATATCAGCTCTGCATGACACAAGTGTAAAATTGAAAGAACCCTGAGAAATGTGTTCTCCAAGTCTTTTGGTTTTCATTTCTGCATTTCCAGTTCTGCAGTCTGTGTTCGCAGCACTGATTTTTATTACAAGTTCTTGCCAATTAGCATAGCATTGACTTTTAGTTGGAAATAAGTTCTGAAGACCTGAGAGCGGACTTTCGGTATCTAAAGGGGGGCAGTAAGAAAGAAGGGCACAGACTCTTTAGCAGGGTCTGGTGTGATAGGACAAGGCAAAATGGTTTCGAACCAAAAGAGGGGAGATTTTGGTTGGATGTAAGGAAGAAGTCTTTGACAGTGAGGATGGTGAAGCACTGGAACAGGTTGCTCAGAGAGGTGGTAGAAGTCCTGTCCCTGGAGACATCCAAGATCAGGCTGGACGGGGCTCTGAGCAACCTGATGCAGCTGCAGGTGTCCCTGTTCATTGCAGGGGAGTTGGACTAGATGGCCTTTAAAGGTCCCTTCCAACTCAAACAATTCTGTGATTCTATGAAATGCTTCTCACTAGCAATATTGTTTTCCACATCTCGAAGGTTTCTATGCTGATCCTGACCATCAAAAAAATAGATGTAGAGTGGTTGCACTGAGATATGTTTGCCAACTTTTTTGTTAGCTCAGTTCCACTGGATATGTTTCTTACTGTTTGGGAGTGTTTCTTTCAGTTTCAGAGTTATTAGTAATAGCAATTTAGCTTCAGAAAATTTTAGTAGTAGCATTAGTGCACGCAGAACTCCAGACAGCTACTGATACCCGAGACAGAATTACTCTGTAGCATTGCACAAAAAAGCACCTGATATCTGTCTGGATGCCAGCAGTTTTCATGGACCAGGTCTTTTCATAATTATGGTTTGTAATCAGTAATGACAAAATTCACTGGTCTTCAGAAGTAAAGGGATAGACGGGGAAATACAAGGTCACTCCGAAAGTAATCCTCCTGTTTATTCCTATGGAAACCACAACAGATACAAAGAGCACAATAACATTATGTGATAGAGCAAATGCTCAGCTACAAAAAATGATTTTTCAACAGAGTTACCTCCATTAGGAATACATTTTCACCAGTGATGAACAAGAGCCTACATGCCATGCTCATAAAATCTGCACCAGTGTAGATGACATGTTGTCTCCGTCATCACTGCTGAAACGCACCATCCACTGCCTCACTATGCTCACATCCACTGCTTGGTCTCCATCAACGTTCACCAAGCATTGAAGAATGTTAATGGATGCCATTTTTTCTGCATGGAGGAATTCAGTGATGCCCACTTTGCTCATACACACTTCCATGTCAGACGCCATTTTTTCAAGACTGCCCCTGTGCTGCCATCTGTCACACAGCAACAACATGTGATGGAATATTGGTGGGAAGGTTCAACATCTACCTCCATACCACCAACATCCACCTCTGACATTGTGGGCCAACATAATAGAATAAGAGGCATTACCTTCGGAGCAGCCAAAAGGCTGCTACATTTGCCTCTTTTTTTTTCATGCCCTGACTTTATAGAATTTGGAACACTTGAGAAATTAAAAAAAGTATCATACAAGTCTCCTTGAATTAGTAAAAAAGAAAAGGAAACAGTTCCACATAATGTATAGACTGGCAAATCAACTGTAGCTTAAATGAAGAAGCACCTAACAACATTAATATAGATTGTAAGGAGAAAAACATCTGTAAATACAAAAGATAAAAATAAAATACTAATTAAGTAATTGCTGATTAATGTTGCTAATTGTGAAATAAATTCTATATTGAAGGCTCTGGGGAGCCTGGTCTAGAGGTTGGCAACCCTGCCCACAGCAGGGGCATTGAAACTAGATGATCTTTGAGGTCCTTTTCAATCCAGGCCACTCTATGATTCTGAACTATATGAAATTCATCACATCAGATGATGCAAACTTCTGCTCATGTATCTGAGTAGCTTTTCTTTTCTTTTCTTTTCTTTTCTTTTCTTTTCTTTTCTTTTCTTTTCTTTTCTTTTCTTTTCTTTTCTTTTCTTTTCTTTTCTTTTCTTTT
>NC_034409.1:151993633-151997618 GCF_002078875.1 Numida meleagris | reverse complement strand
TCTTCTCTTCTCTTCTCTTCTCTTCTCTTCTCTTCTCTTCTCTTCTCTTCTCTTCTCTTCTCTTCTCTTCTCTTCTCTTCTCTTCTCTTCTCTTCTTTCTCTTCTCTTCTCTTCGTTTCCAGAAAGCAGAAATACTCCTGACCTACCTAAAGTTCATTTTTGTATGAAGTGAGGAAAGTTCAATCACTATCTAATATATCCTCCAAGCTCCCCAACACTTGTTTAAATATTTTCTGTACTTCCACTTCATTTTCTGCTAACAATTTATGAACTACAACCAGTGACTCTCTTAACTGTAAGTCAGATGTAACATGTTCATCAATGTCTGATCACAGAATCGCAGGGGTTGGAAGGGATCTCAAGAGGTCATCGAGTCCAATCCCCTGCTAAAGCAGGTGCCCTACAAAATAATGGCTGATTATGCTCTGACATTTGTTTTGGAACCTCATACACAAACTAGATAGACTGGATAACTTGTAGCCACCACCGGGATGATTTTCAACAACAGAAAGATTTTCAGAATGATGCCATTATGTGTGGAATAAATCATGCAAAGTGGTCAAGATTGTGGCGTCAGAAATTCCTTTTATAAAGATGATGAGACACACCTCAGGAATGTGTATTTTAATACACACTGTATTCACTGAACCAGTGCATGAGCTTGCCGGTATTTTTGCAAATCTCATTCATTTTTTGTTTATATTGTTGAGTAACTAAGTGGCTTTGGAAATCTGCCGCATCAGGTCTGCTTTTGTTTTTATTGAGTCCAGTGGAAAGTGGCCTGCTAACTGGGCAAGTTCCGGAAGAACAGAAAGAATAGCCGCTGCTGTGTGAGCTGCTCATTGGGTTCATGTGGTCAGTTAAAGTCAGAAAATTGTTTTCTGTGTTTTCAAAATGACCGTAGAAACATTACCAATGTCAATTTTAGAAGAATAAATACAACTTACTTTGAGAAGTTCAGAAATTAGGACACAGCTGTTTTGTAACTGCACATGGTTATATATTGGACAGATGGCACAAAAGAGTGACATTAACTGTCTTATTTTTTTCCCCTTGGTATAAATTCATGCCAAAATGTTAAATTCTTTTTTTTGAGTGATGTACGGCTGTTCTTTGTCTCTTCTTTTAGAAGCTAAGCAGCTTGTATAAGTTGTAGTGTTGGCTGTCAGCTGCAGTGTATTGATGTTACATTTAATTCTTGAAATGGTGAAGCATTATTTATTTTAACACTATAATGAAACAATATCAGAAGATATCGCAAATGAAACATGAAATCTGAGTGCAGATACCTATTTTGAGATGAGAGTTTTCACCTTAAATAATTCCGTAATTTCTCTTACTACATTAAGAGGCAAAACGATGAAAGACAATCAGATCTGTACTAGGAAGAAAAGAACTGTCAGTCCTTATTGATAGGAGTTCAAGAATTTTTAGATTAAATACAGTTTGAGCCCTTAAGCCAAACTGAAATATTTTTTCCCCTCTATATCAAAGATAAAAAATATTATGGAACATAGTAAAGCTTACCCACCTCATCCTTTCTATTGAGCATCAGCAGAGGAATTCGCAAGGTAAATTAAAGCTAAGTTTACAATTAACATTTCATGTTAATAGCATGTAATTGATACGTGATAAAATACACTGAATCAATGTCTTCTAAGGAAAAAGCCACAAAGGAGCGCTGACAATGTAGCTGTGGGTTTGAATGGATTTGTATGAGCAGTAGTTTTGAATTTTACTGAAGTGATCAAAGATATTTTCCATCGTATTTCAAGAAGGAAAGTGACCATGTTTACATGTAAATTCCAGTTTTAATTGGAACAGATTCTCCCAGGAAACCTAGATAAGGTAGATAAGATCTAGCCAGGAAAAAAAAAAAAAGCAGAAAAAAACATTTTTTTTCTGTTGCTGAGCAATGTATGGGTTTGTACATGGGAGGTGATTACTGACCATACATTAATTACGCTGTTGCACAGAAATCACTCCAGGCAAACCTTTGAAGTCTGCATTAAATTCATTTCCAGACAAAATGCCTGAGCTCAACTAGAGGTGCAGTGATTCACTCATCCATACTTTTCTACACGTGTGGCCATGTAGCACAAACACAACATTCATCTAGATAGAATGAATCCGCCAGCACATACTGAATTTAAATTGCACTGATACAACTATGCAGCAGTAAACTCATAGAATCAAAGAATTTTTTGAATTGGAAGGGACCCTTAAAGGCCGTTTAGTCCAACTCCCCTGCAATGAACAGGGACACCTGTAGCTCCATCAGGTTGCTCAGAGCCCATCCAGCCTGACCCTGAGTGTCTCCAGGGATGGGGCATTCACCACCCCTCTGGGCAACCCTTATTATAAGTGCCCTTACTGTAAAAAACTTCTTCCTTATATCCAGTCTAAATCTCCTCTCTATTAGTTTTTTGTTTCAAATCTCTAGAATGAGGAAAACCAAATTGTGAAATAAAAGAGAGTCAGTGAGAGATCTTCAGGTTGACAGACTCTATTTTTCTCCATGCATCCCCCTGTTTGGATTGTTCCAGCTGCCTCCACACCAAATCTGTTATTGCGGGGGCAGTCCTACACAGGGTTGAGGAGAGCCGGTCCTTGACACCAAACCTTCTTCTGTACAGTAGCATGGAGGCCCATCCTAACAGCTGAAATAAACTTCTGCATGGCTTGAAGAGTCACCTCCATTTCTAAGACAACAGTTTTTCCTTCACGGGGACTTTTATCAACCCCTATCAATATATACATATGTACGTGCATAAAATGTGCAAAAGTCTTACAAGTCT
Source organism: Numida meleagris (assembly GCF_002078875.1). NCBI lineage: Eukaryota > Metazoa > Chordata > Aves > Galliformes > Numididae > Numida > Numida meleagris. The sequence continues at coordinate 151,994,820 of NC_034409.1, read as the reverse complement.
AAATAGGTCCCCACTGTTCAGACATTTGGAGAAGCTCCTCACTTTTATTTCAACAAGCATTGGACTGTAGGTGAAAAATGGTACTTAGTGATTTTCTCAGTCTTGGATACTGGCAATGTATTTCTATGGGAAAAACTGGGTAGCTCATCAGCTCTCAGTGCAGAGAAGGGTAGGGCAGTCTCTTCTGTCCCACTGGTGAAGACTGAAGCTGCTTGATACTTTTTAGGAATCTCTCGATTCTACCTGCCCTACTGATAATACTTTTCGTAGGAGTAGTTTGGGAGACCTAGATCATCACCTCATTAATTGAAACCACCTTTTGTCACATCTGTGCAGATATTTGCTGAGATTGCCACTTCAACTGTACTTTTCAAGGTACTATTGAAGGATTTGTATTCTACTTAGATGTTCTGTAGTTACTACAGATGCATTACTTCTTAGGGACTCAAATCCAAGTCCTTACAATACTGAATACTGATATATGTTTTTGTTAAATTGTGTGTTTTACAGCAAAATGTAGTCTTCACAAGTTAAAAAATGTAGTCATGAAATAAGATCTCCTTTTCCCTTTATATTATAAAGACAAAAACTGAATGTCAGTTTTACACACATCTGTGGTTAGTGCTAACAGATCCTATGCCGTTAGCTAAAAGAAAACTAGAATTCTATTTTCAGATGTTGCTGGTGTGGGGTTTTTTGTTTTGCTTTGTTTTGCTTTGCTTTTTTTGCTGTTGGTTTTTTTTTTTGCTTTTGTTTTTGTTTTGTTTGTTTTGTTTTATAGAATGTGGCCTCTGTAAGAAGTCTCAAATTGTGACTTTATTATTGATGTTACCAAGATGATTCTAGCTTCAAAGTTCTTGTCTTCACTCTAGACATGTTTCTCATTATTTCAGCACATTGAGAGCTTAAAGAGCAAAGTGGATTCTTTTGCTTGGGTGCATTGCCACTATTAAAATAATCCTTTAATATAACCTGTATAGGTATTGATTCACAACAAGTCCTCTATAAAGAGAGATCACCCTGTTGCTGCACAAAATACGTTTATTTAGTTTACTGTCCTTTCTTCCCCCAGGTGCATTGAAACCAACTCTTTCTCTTTCTCTTTCTCTTTCTCTTTCTCTTTCTCTTTCTCTTTCTCTTTCTCTTTCTCTTTCTCTTTCTCTTTCTCTTTCTCTTTCTCTTTCTCT
>NC_034409.1:151944365-151993483 GCF_002078875.1 Numida meleagris | reverse complement strand
TCTTTCTCTTTCTCTTTCTCTTTCTCTTTCTCTTTCTCTCTTTCTCTTTCTCTTTCTCTTTCTCTTTCTCTTTCTCTTTCTCTTTCTCTTTCTCTTTCTCTTTCTCTTTCTCTTTCTCTTTCTCTTTCTTTCTCTCTTTCTCTTTCTTTCCCTTTCCTTTCCCCCTTTCTCCCTTCCCCCTTCTCCCCTTTCCCCTTTCCCCTTTCTCCCTCTCTCCCTTTTCTTTTTTTTTTTTTTCTGGAATCCATTTTGTTTTCTAAATGTTATGACTTTATGTGGCATCTCCTGGAGTCTCTGGTCCTTCAGATGAGCCAGCTTAGTAGCCATTGGTACCATCATGACAACACTTCACAGAATTACAGAATTGCTGAGGTTGTAAGGGACTCCTGCTTCCAGCTTGTCCAACCCCCTCTCAAGCAGAGACGCCCATAGTAGGGTGCCCAGTCCAGGTGGCTTTTAAATATCTCCAAGGTGGCAGACTTCATGTCTCTGGGAAACCTATGCCAGTGCTCAGATGCCCTCACTATAAACTGTTTCATGGTGTTCAGAGGGAACAACCTGTTTGCTCCCATCGCCTCTTGTCCTGGCACTGGGCACCAATGAAAAGGGCCTGGCACCTTCCCTTCAGATTTTTATACATATTGTCAAGATTCTCCTCTGAGCATCCTCTTCGTCAGCTAACAGTCCCAGCTCTCTCAGCCTCTCCTCGTATGAAAGATTCTCCAACACTTTAATCATCTTTGTGGCCCTTCACTGAACTCTATCTGGTAGCTCCATATCTCTCTTCTACTGGGGAGCCCAGAACTCTCCATCTGCCTTGCACAGACTTGTGCCCAATGATAACCACTCCACTATGTAGCCATTAACAGAACATTGCCTTGCTTGTTTCTGAATCTGCAGACTTAACGGTAAATATCTGTAGATTCATTTGCTTATGTATTTGTTCTCGGGTCAAGCCACTGTTCTCTGAAGTGGATCTCTTTGCTCCTAATGGCAATCTATTTTTTTTTCTCCAGGAAGTAGCATATTCTTGTTTCAGGAGAATTTTCCAAAGTTACTTCCCGCTCAAAAATACATTCTGATTTCTCCAAGGAAAAGTTCCCCCTACTTATTTTTAGCTCACTCATCCTTGACCTTTACATATCATCTTTTAGTGACCTTCCCTTCATGACCCTTCCTTCCTCCTCTTCTTTGCTAGAGAAATGTCCCTAATCCTCTTTTAAGCTTCCAGGCCAGAACGATCATATTCTCCTGAGCATCAATTAGAAATGAGCTCCTTACCACTCCTCTCACACCTTTCTGAGCTGAAGACATTCTGCAGCTGGCATTCATCTTTCCAAATACACTTCTCTAATATGGCACTGTCTCCATTCTAACTTCATTTTTCCATTGTTTACATTGGGTACAAATATAGTATTCAAGGTTCTGTACTATCTCTTTTCTTTTGTTAGCTATACTCTGAAGCTGAATTTTTTTCCACTTTTCCCTGATCTTTTTTGGCTTTTTCATCCAGTCATTGAAACTGTCCTTCTGGCATATCTCTTCCTGTGATACCTCATGTATTTTCTGTAGCCTTGACCTCATCTACTGAAATTTTTCCATAGAAGAATTTGAACTTTCCCAGAAGCCAAAGACACAGAATACTGTTTCTTCTCAGAGCAACCCTCTGGTTTCTTCTCCAGTTCTCCTTCCTCAAAGCTTCTGAGTATGACATGAAACTATTACAAGACCCAGAGAGACCTCCACATTCACATTCATATGTGCAAGCTAACAGCATGATCCAGATATCTGTTCTGGAAAAAAAAAGTATTCAAACTTTACTGCTGTACTCTCACTTGTTCTTCATAAGTTAGATTTCACAGAATCATAGAATCATAGAATGGCCTGGGTTGAAAAGGACCATAATGATCATCCAGTTTCAACCCCCTGCTGTGTGCAGGGTTGCCAGCCACTAGACCAGGCTGCCCAGAGCCACATCCAGCCGGGTCTTGAATGCCTCCAGATTTGTTGATCTTTCTTCTATTATGTCAGTTTTTACCTGTGGAATTTTGATTTTGCTCATTTTTTTATTTTCAGAGGCTTGAAACTCCTCTGAGTCCTTCACAAAGCCAGTGTCTTCTTATAGACATATTTATTGTTTATTGATTGTCTTCTCCACCATAATTGAATAAGTGTTGTAATTCTACCATAAGCAGGCAGAATGAAGTTCTTCTAATTCTCTACTGAAATTTCAGCTTTAGATTCTGGGAGGACTCTACACCTAGGTGACAAAGCCTTAGATAGGTAGTTCTAAGCTTAACTTCAGTCCAAATGAGTCTCTCTTGATACTCTCTGCACTCAAGGAATAAATTCTCCATGTAAACAGTTCACATCTTCAAAAATGACAAGTAGTTGTGGTTTTCATGATTCTTCTGCCTCATATCATTCTCACCATTCTGAGTTTTGACCACCATTCATTTCTCATTTTCCACTATGCCAGTGGCTTACAAACCCAACTCTAGCTCACCTTTGTCTCCCTATATTCATTAGTTTGCACAGTAGAGCAAATAGTTAATGAAGTTATTCCTTTGCCTTGTTTGCCTCTTCTCTGGTGTGTCTGACATTTATATGTGACTGATTTTTAGAATGAGACCATGTAAAAAGTGCATGGAAACTGAACAGAAATTCACAGCATTGCATCACATCAAATTACCTGCAGTATGCATTTGGTTTGATTAAGTGAATTCAGCTGAGTTTTTTTTTGGAAACAGCTTTAATTTACAGAAAACTCAGTCTATGGTCACTTCTACAATTTTCATTTCTAGTCAAGACAATAACTGCAATAGGTATGTTTCACTTGTTTCCTTGTCACTTCTGTGGTTGTTTTTTTGTTGTTGGGATTAGAGGCAGAAACTTAAGTGATAATAAAGAAAAGCAAGTGTAAATATTGCAGATTCCAAAGGGTCATTCTAATTTGGGAGAAATGTCAGAGAAGGTTTTCTTATATCTGAGCCATTTCCCCTATTTCTGCTCATTGTCAGCAGAAAGAACTTGCTCCTGTTATGTTAAAAATAAAGTGCCAAAGTTGTATTTTTAGTTAAATATAAGAGAATGATAACCCTTTAGCCCATGTCCTCACTACAGATGCGTTGCCTGCTTATTCTGATGACGTGAATGAGGATCACTGCTTCCTCTATTTTAGACACAGAATGCCCTTGCAAACAAGACACTTTATTTTAGTGGGAATTTCCTGGATAAATACAAGTTGCATCCCTCAGACATGATTCCTGTGCATTAAGATTGATGCAGCCCTTCCTTTGAATCACTTAACTGAAATGCACATTTCTTTCATAGCTGTCTTACACCAGAAGCCCAGATGCAAAGGGCAAAAAGCCATGAGAATTAGGGCAAAGAAGATATAATACCATAATATTTAAGAATGTAATTGCAATTTTCTCTGTTGTATGATTCCTTTTTAGTGACACTCAATTTGCCAGAAGTTACTTGTTGGTGCCAATGGAAAAAAACTTAATTTCTAATAAATTTGTATCTCTTTTAGGGATTGATAAATGTAGCAGTGCAGATTTACTGCTGCTTGTTTATGGTATGAGACAGTTAGGGCTAGTTAGTACTGATAAACATCAGACCAGCAATGTGTCTGTCAGTGTAGCTCTGTGCTTGCCCTCACTGCTAAGAAAAGAGACAGTTCGCTGCCTTTCTCATCACTCTTTCTTTTGGCTGCTACGTTAAGGAACACTTTTACCCCTTTTAACATTTAAACCCCAACAAACTCAACAGGCCAAAGAGAAAATTGATGTGTACTTTTCCTGAGTTGGGAACAAAAAAGTAGGTAACAGAGAAATTTGTTCCTTCCCTAACTTTTTTTCTGGTAGCTGCAAACATGTAGATCTGTGGTTCCCACATATCAGTGGCTGAATGTTGAAAACGGTCTTAAGAATGTGAGTCAGATGACATCTAGGAGGGCTTCACACCCCACTTATTGCCTTCCCCTTGGCAGGTGATTTGCTTCAAGAGCACGTTAGTCTGTTAAGTACAGAACTTAATGAACAGTTACATATCTAAACACTGTAGTGTAAGAGCAAGATTTGGCAAACAAGAAGGAGTAATTCCATGTATTTCTTATGAACTAATGTATGGGTAAAACTATTTAGAGAACCCCCACACAGCAGTGTTGTTATGCCTGTGGTAGCTAGTGCTGTGCTAAATAATGCTGGGTGCTTTATGGAGATAATGTGTGATACAGACTGTTAGAGTAAGAAATCTGGACACAACCATCTTGGTTTGGGTGTGAAGAGAGAGTGTTTAGATGCCTATAAGCTGGGTCACACCAGGTTGCAGGATAATTCTATTTATTGATGCAGGCATGATCTGCAAGTTCCAGGGAAGCCTCAAAGACAGGGTTATGGTTGAGATTGGTATTGTGTTCTGCTTAGGGAGGAATGACATGCAGTTGCGAGCCACTCATCTCAAATATAAGCAGGTGGAGCTTTCACAGTCAGATCTGGATCAACTTATAACACGCACAATGTTACTTATAGAAGAGCAGCTGAAAGAAAAGGGTCATCTGGCAAAAAAAAAAAAGGAGTTTCAGCCTCAACTGAGGGGATTGGTGGCTGTGGAATAGGAAAGATATAAAGTTTTTAGATCTAGGTGCAAAGCCATCTAAATAGGTTAATGGGTCACTGTAGGCTAGCCATAGGATATTTGTGCATTGCTGTGTTGTGTCTCAAAGAGTCTGATGCAAATTAGGCCTTCAGCAATTACTAGGCAACTGTGGACAGATTCTGGCTAAATGGAGCTCTGTTTTTTCCTGATTTCCTTGTTTCTCTACAAAATGTATGCTGGAGGCTGTAAGCCACATGAGAATAATTTCAGAGCTAGACATCTGCATGAATGGTTATGAGCATGAAGTAGCTTCTATTTCTCTGCTTGAATGAAACAGGTGCCTCTGAAGGTGATTAATTGCATCTGGAGATTAGGGCATAAAATTGCTCAGGAGATTTATCTTCTGGATTACCTACTATTCTCTTTCTGTTGAGTCTATTGAGAGCACAGTGACTAGATTAGAAATAATTGTCAAGATTCTAGATATTTCAAACTAGGTGAGATGAACACCAGTGTCTGAGCATGAGGTCAGGAGGAATGTTTGGGACAGGATACATAAGTTAAAAAAAGAATGAGTTTTTTCCCAGCATCTGTTAGTTGAACTTCTTGAGATTCCCCATCTTTCCACATTTTATCACATAAATTTTATACTCGATCAAAAGCAAATTACATGACAGAGCCTCTTTTATCATTAAAACCTCTGCTCAATATCTGTGTCCTAACACACTAATTAGCCATGTGTAACTTCAGTCACCACTAGTAAATTAGGATTATTTTTTCTCAAAAACAGCTTATTGCCTGTTTCTTACAGTTTCCATTTCTAAAATGGCTGTCAGAGTGTGACATATACTTTGATTAAAATGGGTTAATATTCATGACCAAGAGGAAACATTTCCTTTATCTCTATTTCTGGTGGTAGAAACTAGCCAAAAGTTCAGATGAAAACCAACTTTTTATTGGCATTGATTCAGATAATTTTGATGCAATCTGACGCTCCTGGAAATCAATAGTATCTCTCTCATTGGGCTTCTGGAGGGACAGGATAGGATCATTAATAATAAATATCTTTGATTAATTCAATTAACTTAGTTAAAAATTATGATACCAAAAGAAATAAATCAGCAGCAGTGATATATTTTCTGGACAAAATCCAGGTTTAATAAACATGTAATGAGTAAAGGAGACAGGATACTCTACATTATGGAAAAAAATGATTTTTTTTTAATATTTGAAAAGTCAATGTTCACGGATAAATTGTATTGAATATTATAATGATCAAACTGTTTCAGAAGATTTGAAAATCTTTCAGAAGGTCAGAAAATGTAAAAATCATTACTGTACAAAAACTAAGTTGAATGGATTAGATGACCTAAACTATCTCTATTGGGATGTCACAAATAACACTGAAAAGAGGTTTTAACTGGAAAATCTTAAATTGTCATGCAAACGATGCAAGTAGTTTGAAATATTTATAATGAAAGTCATTTGAATTTAGAATTTGTTTTCATAGAACTCCTAGATTCAGTAGGAAAAAAACAAAATCTGCAAAGAGAGATCTGGGAAATCAATGTCTGCTGAGAGAAGTTTGGGCGATCCGCAGGACCTCTCTCTATTGATAACAAAGGAAGCTTAGAGCAATAATGGTCTTAATTTAGATACCTCTTTAATCATACATCTATTAGAAAGCTAAACAGTGTGAGAACAGTGTGTTTTGATATCATCGGTCCAATTTAACTGTCTAGTGACAAGAAGGAGGGAAAGATACCAGAAAGGAAATTATGGAATTGATGTTTTTGCAAGGCTTGAGACATCATCACTTTGGACTGACCAGAAGCTTAACAATGAAATTATCATTATCACAGTGCAGCACAGTTATTTTCTAGTAAAAAATACTGTGGGAAATCTTTCACTTTCCCACTGCATTTCTGTTACCACATACATAGGTTTTTTAAATTCTGGTTTATTGAAGGTCTCTCTCTCTGTGTCCCTTTCACAGAAGAAAAAAAGAAGAAAAAAAAGAATGAAAGAAAAAGATTTCTTTCAACTATACATCAGTGCTTGTGTATGACCCCAGATATGATAACCTTAGGCATATGTTGTACATTTTCATCTCAGGCAACTGATTCTCAAAGCACAATGACAGGAATTCAAGTTAGTAAGTAACAGGGCCTTTATTTCCCCAGAGATACAAGTGTGGAAGTCAAGGGAAATACAATGACGTTGTTAATGTTGTATTTATAACTGTTAGTAGTCCCACCCTCGGCTTCATTGTCTGAAGTGCTACTGTTATTTTCATAAAAAGCACAGCAGGCATTTTCTATTTTATACAAATGATTTATTTCTACATGCGAGGAAAAAAACATTTTTATTGGCTGTTTGTGATCTACTGAAAGAATCTTGTCACAATATTTTATGCTTTAAAGCTCTATTAAGCTAGTTAATAATTGGACATCCTTTTGAAGGCTTAAGATTCCAAGCATTAATTTTAATCTCACAAAAGATAATCTAACTTTAACCATTACTTCTGTGCTGACAAGTGTTCTTGTTAAAGGTGGAAAAACTGATACAAAGGTGTTAGTGACTTCAACAAATCCAACGCTGGATTTGGCTGTTAATACAACAAATCAGCTCCCAATTCCTAACATGATTCTAGGCATTTGAATTTGAATCATAAGCTTCCTTTTTTTTAAATTTGTGTGGATTTCTTTTCAATTTTTTATTCTTTTATTGTTCTTCTTTCTTAATTTCTTTCTGCTGCCATTCCTTTTGCTGTGTTTAAGTGTAACGTAAAGAGGAAATACAGTCACTATAACATGTGTTGTAAGTATAATGTCTTACTTTAGCATAACTGATTTATAATTTTTCATTAGAATTCCTAATACTTTTATAAAATATTTTGTTATTAAAAAAGAATGACATTATAGGAAACACAGTTAGTCCCATCATTGAAATAAATTGAACTAAAACCCTTTCCAAAATCAAAACAATCAAATTGGCTTAATTTTATTTTTAAATTGTTACAGGGTGTTATTTGCTAGTGGATCATTTATGTGTCTGTCAGTATATTCTAAGGAATTTTCATATATTTTTGTCCCAGCCAAAGATAAGAATCTTTTGAGAGAAGCTTATAACATGAGGTTGTCATGAAACACAACTTAATCAAGTTCAAAAGACTTCTAAATAATCATTTGGACATTTGTTGGTTTATCCAAGCTCACCAAAGTTCACCCATGATTTTCTATATGAAAACACTTCATTAAGTACTTAAGTAGTTCCCAAGTCTGAAATGAATGCAACCTGACAGAAACATCACAAATCTTTGTTATGTGGCTTTAAATATCCAACCAAAGTAAGTGCATTCATAGCAAATTATAGGATTCAGCTGCTGATTAACTAAACTGTAATTTGGGTATGTAACAGAAAAAAGGGAGTTTTACAGATCATGCAATGTTTTTCCTTCATGAGACCACTCAAAATAAAGGAAATCTTCTTGTTCCTTCTCAAAAGACTCCTGTGAACTCCAGTTAGATAAATTCTTACTGGGATTATAAAATACAGCTGATGTCTGAACTGATGTGTGATTGTAGGGTTGGAAGGTTTTTTTGAATGCTATCAGAAGAAAAGTACTTAATAAATAATCAGGAAGCTGAAAAAAGTGTGTAAGGTATTTTAAGTTATGCAGTTAGGGACTTCAGACATCACCACAAATAACCACAGCTGAATATAAGAAGATTCATTCTGAATTCCTTCTTAAAATCTTGAGAGCTTCTTGAGAGCTATGGACTGAAAAGTGGAATAATATCTCACTGGGCAAAAACTTCTTTGGACTTTTCACCTGAAACATTAATCAACCTAGAAAGGAGAATTTGTCTTTACCAGAGAATTAAGTTATTAAAGAGGGAATATGAAACAGCTTCTACATCTGACACGAACAGGTAAATCTCACTGATAGAGAGACTTTGAGTAACCAATCACAAAAATAGAAATGTAAGGTGGCAGGAGTTTCATGTTTGCTGTGGATCATTTTGGATTACCATGTAGGAATTCCAATGACCTGTGTTTTGCTCTCTTCCCACATTCTCAGTAGTTAGAGTTAGCAAAAGAAAATGACTGAAGTTTAGAGGGCTTGTGGAAAAACATATGGTGAATATGAAATGTTGAAAAGCTATGTGAGATGTAGCCTGAGGTATTCTTTCATAGTAAATATTTGGAATTTACCTACATTCTCTATTCTGTCCCAGCTTCTTTCTTATACTTACCCAGTTACTTATCGTCCTTCCTTTGAAAGCCTTAACTTATGAGGCTTCATTTGTTATCATCAAAGATCTTAAATCACAGAATGGCTGAGACTGGAGGAGACCTCTGGAGGCTGTCTGGTCCAACCCCCCTTCTCAAGCAAGGCCATCTGGAGAAGGTTGCCCAAGATGATGCCTAGATGGCTTTTAGGTATCTTCAGGCTAGGAGATTCCACAACATCTCTGGGCGACCTGTGCCAATAGTCAGTTACTTTCACAGCAAATAAGTGTTTTCTGATATAGAGAAGGAACAGAGATGAAGAGAGTAACCTGGACTTCATACTTGAAGTGTTTGAAGGCAATAAAGTAGAAACATAAATGACATGATACAATCTCATTATTAGGAGATGAGATGAGATAAAGAGGAGAGGATAGAATGGAATGGAACGGAACGGAATAGAACAGAACAGAATAGAGTGCAGTAGAGTAAAGTAGAATAGAATAGTCTGGTTGAAAGGGACCTACAAAGATCATCAAGTCCATCTACCTGACCACTTCAAGGCTAACTGAAAGTTAAAGTGTATTATTGAGGGCATTATCCAAATGCTTCTTGAACACTGACAGGCTTGGGGAATCAACCGCTTCATCAGGAAGCCTGTTCCAGTGTTTGACCACCCTTACGATAAACACATTTTTCTTAATATCTTGTCTGAATATTTATCCTCTGGTGCAGCTCTGTGGCGTTTCTGCATATCCTATCATTAGTTACATACAGTTGTGTGGCTTTCCAGTGCTCTGAGATTAATACTTCAGTAAGAGGCTACAGAGATGGTAGAAAATCAAAGCCTATTTTAGTTAATTCATCAGTATGAACATATTGTCTGAATGAGAATTAGTATTAGTCTCAATATATATGGCTGTGTGGACAGAATTGAATAGATGAAAATTATACTCCTCCTGTAAAATATATTTGTGCCATTTATACAGAGATAAGACTTTAATGGGTACTTTTCAGTGCATAGTTCAGGGTCTGTTCAGCAGTAATAAATTTGCTGTCTGAGGAAAAGTCATATGGTAACAAATGCTAAGTTTAGAGCATCTGAAAGATCTTTTCTATGCCTGCTGAGATCACACTGATTCCTGCCTAATAAATACATGAAAACATTTTCTATCACCAGCAGTAGTGCCAACAACATCATTTTTTAGTGTTAAAAGCATGTTAGAAGTGATCCATACATGACTAAATAAGTCTAGACTTGATTATCCTTTGTACTACTGATGATTATTTAATTACATGATTTTATGAGCAAAAAATTGGCCTAAAGGTTTCTAATAGTTCATTTAATACACTGTCAATATGGCTCTTTCTGTTCTGAATTCTGAACATTTAAACTTACTTGATTCTATTGTGCTTTTTGTCCTTTTTTTCCCTTTAACTATGGCTGAAATGAAGAAAACAGCAAAAGAATTAAAAGTCCCAAATAGTTATATATTAATAATTTTTGAGTCAAGAAGGAGTTGTTAAAATATATTAAAATGCTGGTGATACTATACGCTCAATTCTTTATCTTTCAGAAGTGACTTGGATTCTTCATGAGACATCTAGGATTTCATACAACTTTTCTTTCTCCATGACAAATTGTTCATTTGCTGTTCCTTGAGATTTGTTCTTCTCTCTCTCAATAATATAGGAGATAAATTGCTGCCTTGATCTTCCTACAGCAAATCCTGAGTGCTTGTTTGTTCCAAATGCTTAATGTACACAATACCTTTAGAAGTCTCATAAGATTTTTTTTGATCAGTGATAGCATCGCACAGGTGGACTTGATCTTCAGATATGCTGGTCACTCTTTTCCTCATTCAGTATAACACTTAAACATATGCTTCAGTGGATTCCTATTTGACCCCTCCTTAACTGAAGGCAGTATGAAGGACTAAATCCTTGTTAATGTACACTGATGAGCCTATTTCAATGCAGATAAACATCTGATGCTGTTTTAGCTAAAAAACAAGACAAGCAAAAGAATAAATGAACAGCTCATTATCTAATCCAAAGTGACCTTTGTCAGTGTAAAATGCTGACTACTTACATATCCTTTTGATTTTAATAATCTAACATTTATTGTTTTGAATAAACAATCTCCAAAGACAAAAATATATATAAAACCAGACCACAGAAGTGGGTGAAGCAATTTTTGTGGCAAGCTGTAAATTGTTCAGGAGAGACAACAGAGTAATAACTCATTCTAAATTTGAGTTAATTTGATTTTTTTTCTCTTAATATCATTTCTCTGAAGAAGCTAAAATATGTATGCTCTCTTTTTCCTACCCAAGCTAGTCTGACTTCCAAGAGACCACTAAAAAAAGACTAGATTTCTACAATGAATTAATTGTCTGAGGAGCATACAGATCATCCTAATGTTTCATGAACTTTTGATGTAATTTCATAGTTTTCTTTGGGAAAGTGACATTTGAAAGAAATAAGGTTTTTAATATCGGCAACATCATTGTCAAATGTATTGTCATTTCATTGAACCTGGCTATGGAACCAGCATGGTCGTTTCAGAATGTGGTGTTAAAGAGATTTTTTTATAAAAATCAGTCACTGCTGACTGAGAGTTATAGATTCATGTCTTGCTAAAGAAAGACATTTTGTCTCTCTAGGTTTAATAGCCATTGTCTTTGCGTCTTCTGTGCATGTCTTTTAACCTGGTGAAGATCTGACTTTTAACTTAGACTCAGTATTGCAGTTTTATCTTTCTGTCACTCATACTTCCAGTTTTCCTCTTGATAAAACAACTGTAAGATGTAGATGTAGCCCAATTCAAATAGAAGGAAGATAGGAAGAATATTTTTGTCCACTACAGTTATGATTTTATTAAAGTTTCTGAATATTTTAATAAAACAAAAAATATGAGTTAAGTTTTTGAATGCACTTCTTTCACAAAGAGTATACTTGTACATACTACTCTAGTAAATTCCATTTAACTTGTCAACGGAGCTGGGGTTAAATTGCTTTTCCTGAAGAGTGCCACGCAGCCAGAGCTTCCAGAGCACTGAGCTATCTGCATGCTAGAAAGCCACTGAATATGGTGTAACTCTCTTCCCTGGAATGTTATTACTTGGCATGGCTTAAAAATACCACTTGAAAAAGAAAAAAAGGAAGTGTGATTTAGGGCCAGATTCACTGACACATTCCAGTTGCTTTGTGCTTGTCTGGTGATAGAAAACAGCAGTAAACTAACAAGCTAAAGTGGATTTATGATTGCTTTGCATATCTAACATGGCATGGGGCTATTAGAGCATACCAGAGGGAGTGTTCTCTTCTTTAATGATGGACTGGAGATAAAGAGAGAGGGTGTTTGCTTGCAGTAGGATTCCTGGTGATATGAAACAAAATCCAGCTTAGTTGTATATTCTACTACTGCTTAAATTGTGTTCCTCTGCACATTATGCACTGATGAGAGAGCAGAAATGACTAAAAATGACAATCAGGTAGAATAGCAACCCACAGACATGAGAAATATTTGAAAGCTTTTTTAAGCAAAGACCCTGTATATTGCACACGGTAAACTGCACTCAGTATGGGGTTCACATCCTTCTCGCTCGCATAACTTTAACAGATCCAGCCTAAATGAAAGTCCATTGCTATCAAAAAGGAATGTCACCAATGTCATGCAGAGCAGATACATTTGAGTATGTCTGTCCGACTGGGACATAAAAGGTTTCACTGAAGCACAGCAGCGTGAATTGCACAGTGGAGGGCCTTTGTCATCTCAGTTGCAGAATGCCTCAGACGTTCAATTGGCCCTGACATCTCTGACACAATGATAAGTGTGCACAAATATTTCACCAAGTACCAATTATTTAGAAAATAAAGTGCTTGTATGTTTTGTCAGGCAAGAGTTTTTCGTGGCTAGCCTCAGTGTTCATGCTGTCAAAGTTCCCCCATTACAGTTTTTCTTCACAGCATATGGAGTATCTTCCTTGTGACAATGTCACTGCTGACTGAGAGTTATAGATTCATGTATTAAGAGTTTCATACTCCGAAGTATGGCTTTTGTCTGACACCTGCATGGTTTCCTCTAGAAAACAACTGAGGACTTGGACTCTGTGCAGATATGCAGAGCTATTCTTCTGACAACTTCATGAAGTGAGTCTTCCAGCTGAGAGTGTGTTAGGCTGCAATGTTTCCCAAAGGAGAAGGAACTACAGAAGCAAGGACAAAGTCATTCTGTGAAGGACCATACTGAAGCTGTGGTGCGTAGGCACAGTTAGGACTTGTGTACTGAGGAAATATGTAAGCAAGAAAGATACCAGCTGCTTAGTAATTGTAGTTAAAGAAAGAAGAAGGTAATGTAACTGTGTACTCAACTGTATTCACTTGGATCCCTCAGCTCCCTCTATGTCTATATGCTGTCAGAAAGAGAGGTATATTTCTGACACTGGTACTGGTCAGATTATTATTGGCTGGATGGCATGCTCCACTCTTTTCCCTAATCTTGTTTGAGTGAGAGATGTTAACATGGACAGATACCTCCAGATGAAACCCAGGGTACTTTATTGTACTTGTCTGGTGGCTGTCTCCACTAGTAACTAAAATCAAACCAACTTCAAACCTGAAGACTCCAATTTGAGCATAGTTGTCCTTACCAAGGCCTCAGTAATTAGATTACAGATTTTCTGGCATTTTACAAGAAAATTCTGATTCAACATTTAAAAAGTTAATTGTCGGATTGCTTCTTGAAAACCAAGTAAACTTAAAATTCATTTGAAAAGAATTATTTAATCAACAGTTCTTGGAGGCAAAAATAAATACCTCAAGTCTCCTATGAAAACACAGATAGAAGTATCTCCAGGCCAATTCATTGTGAAACAGCTGAATGGTATGATGTACATAAACATCTACAGCATTTTTGGCCTGTTTTCCAAGACCTTCTCTGTCTTGTCAGAATGTTCAGAGTGATATATCATTAATCTAAATGAAAATGTATTGCTGTTACTGATCATAAAATTTAATTATAGTAGAACTTTAATCCTAGATAAACTTGAATGTCTCTGATGGGAAATAAGTGACCACCAAAGCAGACTGACCACCCAAGCCAGCACTGATGTATTTTCAAATACTTTGTTGAAAACCAGATATAACAAAATAAATTAATTCTCTTGTGTCAGATAAGCTTGTTGTGAACAACATTTTCAGACTCAGATATTCAACAGATATTCTACACATTTTACAAATACTCTGTCAGTTGTGGGCTCTTTCTCCAGCTTCCTCCCTTTTTTCTCTTGTAAACACACGTCTTCCTAGAGTTTCCATCATACTTCTCTTTCTTGTTCATTGAATTGCCACCACATCAAATTCACACTTTGCTCACAGTTCTTGAGGGCTACTTAAATTTATATTGTTGGCCAGTAGTATAGCTCTGCCCATAAGTACAGCATGTAGCTTTTATGATAAATGTCTTCCATTACTTTCATATAGGTTGGTTTAGCAATAGGGATCAGTGTATCTGTTTAAGGACCATTGTATTGCATATGTATGTCTTAACTGCTTAAATGTAGAACTTGAACTCCAAGTGCACGTGCTTGTTTTGTTAAGTTGCCCAGTACATATCATGAGGAATAAAGGAATGCTGCTGTCTAACACCACATTGGAGTTAGAGAGTTTTCTTCTCGGATTTCAGATGACAATTTGGAGATTTTGTCATTTGCATTTATGTTAAATATTAGCAAGCTACGATCAAAACAGCCCACAGCTATGACTATTTCAGTCATAGCTTCTGATTCTTAGAAGTTATTTATTTCCCATTGAGCATATGATGTTTCATTTGTAATAGAAAAGTAAAGGATAAACTGCTGTCTGGATCACTGGAGGAAAAGTATTAGACAAATGACTTAGACTCAAGTGGATTGTGAAAGTGGTTAATCTTTGCCTGTGAAAAACTTGGTGGAACTGATTTGATGTTCAAAGGAAGTGGAAATATAATGTGCAATTCTGACTCAGTTACCCGGAAGAGCCACTGCCTTAAATTCAAATGTGGAGCTGTTTATGGTGAATGTGGCCAAGACTTCCACAAATGAGTTTTTGAGACAAAAATCTAAAGACTCAGAATATGCAAGAAAAGAGGCCTGACATATTTTTGGCACCAGAGGTGAATAATATTGATTATTTAATTGGTAGGAGGATTACTGACAACAGTAAAAGTTTCTAGGAGCATGCCTAGGTCTGGGTTCAAGGCAGCAGAGATGCTGCATATTTTTGAACATGCTGTGTCTTCTGATTGTCAAGCCAACCACCCATTTGCTAGATAAAAATAACTTTAACATGATATGATGGGCATTGAATGTTTAAAAATTGTAAATATGATCTGTGAGACGGAGTAGAAATCATGGGAATAAAACAAACAAAATATTCACTGTAATTCCAAATTTCATGTATCTGCTTTATTCTGAGTTTTGAGTATAATTAAAATTCTGCAGTTTTCTAACTTCGTTTTGCTAGAGAAGGGATAAGAACTTCCCAGAGAATACCACTATAAGATCTTCTGCAACGCCATGTCCAAATGAACAAGATTAGTTACTGGAAGGACAACATACATACTGCATTCTGTCCACCATAATGCACCTTGTTTCTCCATTCTCCCAATAATGTATTTCATATTGAAATGCAGTCACTGATTTGTAGCAAATGTGCTCATCCACTGGAGGGATAGTGTTGCAGATTGTACCCTTATGGCCTGGGTAAATTTGGGGAGAAGAGTAGAGGAGGCACACACATCTTGGAAATGTAGGCTGCAAAACCACGTATCCGCTTGTCGCACCTCTTGCTGTAAGGCATGGGCAGGAGATTGCCCCTCGCCCACTCCATATGTTTCAGACCACAGATATAAAGCAGTTTACTCAAGCTTTCATTATGTAAACTACATCATTCAGGGAATCTTTTTGTTTCCCTGAACCTCCCAGTGCTTAGCCTGGGGCAAAGCAACTCGCACCACACAGTGCTGTGCTTAATCGCACAGTTGAGACCATGGAGGAAGAGAACACAGGAAACCTTTATTTTTCTACAGAACTGATACAGTACAGGCAGAGTCTGCACAATAATGCTTCATTTACTGCCTTTCTCCTGTTATTTACCTCCTTGTGACCTAGCAGAACCAGAGGTCACTTAGCTGCATGGTAGCTCTGAGTTCTGAAGCAACTGTAAGAGACTGCCAATTATTCATTGTTTTCCCACAGTTTATCATGGTCCCAGAATATGAATCTCAGCAGTGTTCTGAGAGAGGGAGAGACTGTCTAGGGGAATTGTCTTTCCTCTCACTTGTATTCAGACAGACCATCTCTCTTCACATCTGTAACTACATTGCATTCCTGTAGCAACAACTGTGGGAGTATTCAGAGTATTTCTTATTATCTTGTAATGCAATTTAGGTATCAGAAAGGGCAAGGAAGAGCCAGCAAGCTGTATCTGTGTAGCTTTAGATGGACAACCAGAAAGCAGGACTTTCCTTGTGTTGTCTTTCCTTTACAGTATATAGAACTACTGCTAGAAATATTTATTTCAGCAAGCTTCTCATTTCATGCAAAAAAGATAATAAAATACAAGAACCACTCATTCCTGATTCCTGTGGTAAGGCATTGAGGAAAGACACAGAGCTGATAAGAAAGAATCTTCCAGGGCAGATTGCCACCATGCAAAATTATTGCAGAATTTCTGTTTGCCTCAGCATTACCTTAAAACTGAATGATGAATGATAATCAGAAGATGGTCACAGTCCCTGTGGGATGGGCTATTTCAGAACAATTATACTGCATATTTTTCTCTGAAAAGTATACCTCAGAAAAGTTTAGTAAACCTCTTTTTTTCCTTAAAAATCTTCTATAGGAAGGCAATAGGAACAGTAACTGCCCTCTTTTCTCTTTTGTGGGTTTTCTGAAGTAGATGATTAAGTCAGGCTGACTATGAAATTATCTACATATTTCAGTGTTCTTCCAAACTAACATGTTCTGACTAAACATTTTCTGTAGATGACATACACTGTGCATTATCAGCTATCTGCATTTGTTCTGGCCATTCCTCAAAGGGCATCTGATGAGTCAGAGCACTTTTGCTGGTAGGCCCTTCACCTGCTATGGTACACTCATCTGCTGTGGGTAAAAAGGCACAGAACACAAGGCATATTTGGTTTTGTTATTGTCAATGGTTTACGGGCGTTCGGCCCGGTTCCGTGACGAAGGGGACGGGGGATCCACGGGTCCAAGCCCCGGGAAAAAGGGAAAGGGAAAAAGGGTAAGGAGATGGCCCTGAGAGCAAAGAAGAGCAGCAACAATCTGAGGAGAAACAAACTAATTTACTAAATAAAATATCGGAATGCAAAACAATACACTATAATACAATATAATTACAATTTAAGCTGATAAATCCAATACAGAGAGAGAGAATGTCCCAAAATCAAGGTAGGCCTTACTCTACTACCGACGATAAGATGGCTGGAGAGCAAGGTGCTGCCAAGACGAGAGACGGCGGAAAAAGGGACGAGGTCTTGTGATCTGCAACTTTTTATACTGCGAGCTTTTATCTTTTCCCTCCGGCTGGAAAATGGTAACAGAGGAGCAAAGTGCCGTGGGGATTGTAGTAGTCCTTCTCTTCTGAGAACCAGGTACATTCACTATATGATGTTATGATGTGGAGTACCAATAACCGAAAATCATAAAACCATGACAGTTATTATGCATCTTGTTTTACATTTACAACCTTTCCATTTTGATTCCTTCTTCAGAGTGGACCTTCATGCTTCGTGGTCTGTATCTGGGGTTATTCCCCATATGGAAGATCCGTAGCTGTCTTCTTCCATGCCATATCTTCTCTTGTATTCCCCAGGAATCTCTCAATTTAGGAATCCTTAAGCCTGTCTCTCATGCAGTCACACTCTAAGGGACATACCACACATTCTCAGTTCCCTGCTGCCAAATGGCCATCGTGCTGGGCTGCAGTTTGGGCACTTCAAACACAAGAATGCAAAAGATAGCAATTACCTGGATCTTCTGAATATGGACTCTGTAACATACAATACATTTTTTTCCTGCTTTTCATAGCCACTGATTTCACACTGAGAGCTGCAGTCAGAAGCTATGACCCCATGCATAGACCCTAAGTGGCCCTGTTCATTATATTCGTATTAATGTATGTCATTTTCCAGGTTGACAGAAAAATATTTGTTGCTCTGCTTGGCTGAGCACTGGATTTGGCTGGAGCATTTAACAAAGCTCCGATGATTTAAACTTACATAGGTCTTGAAATTACCTTGGGAGAATTTTCATCAGGCTCCATTTATTTGGAAAGTCATGTAAATTCTGGGTGCCTAATCTTGACAGCCTCAGCAGGAAGGTAATTCTTATGGGAATGTATGTTGCTTAGATCAATGTCTTGCTCTTTTTAAATACACTGAGTGTGATTAATCTCTCAGTGATATAAATATATCATTAATGTAAATACACCGCTTTCACTAGTCCTTTTATGAATGCATTCTGGCACAAGTGAGTGCAAAATCTGACCTTCTGATGATTAATTATGTGGTATTTAATTCTTAAATCTCTAGCTTGTAGAAGTGAAAAAAAAAAAGATGACTTACAGTGTCAGCCATATTTCAGCTTAAAATTGATTCCATGCTTAAATTCTCTTGCTTAAAGACATGAATGTTAGGTCATTTATTTTTATTTGGCAAGAAGACAGAGGTAAGATAGCTCAGTCTTCTGAGGTTTAGATTGTGTTACATGTGTATACTGTACTATAAAATTTGTGTAGATTAGTTATTTTCAATAGACCAAACATCTATTTGCCTCTCAGATATGTAAGCATTTGTCTGGTTTTCAGAGTAGAAATGGAAGACCAAATCTGCGCTCTCACAATGTATCAGTACCCCTACCTCAGAATATTAAACTGATCTGTTCAGTTTGCAGTTTGTCACTTGGCTTCTTTTAAGTTGTGTAGTTTAATGAGCACATTAGATAGAACAAATGAGAGAGAAAAATTACTCATGGTGTGAAAGAAATCCTAAAAATTTTTACAACATTTGTACTTTGTATAAAATGTATTGAATTTGACAACAGCTCAAGGATTTTTTTGTTCCTATTGCACAGTATTTAAAGCTGTTTTTTTTTTTCAACATTATTGCACATGATTATGAAGTAGAGCTGGCTTCAAATGAAGGTCACTGTACAGGGCCATTAATATATACGACTTAATATTTAACAGTTTAGAGGCAAGATGGAAGTACAGAAATACTAGAGATGTCCTCTATCATCATGTTGGCTGGTGTAAAATTTGAGTTTCAAGTTATATGGCATTGTACTACTGCTACTCCTGTACAGTCTTACATCAAATATTTGGAAGCACTCTAACCAGACACATTAATTAATTGATTTAATTTCAACATCAGATTCAGTCACACAAATTTAGGTGTCCATTTTATAAACATCGGTATGCAATGCAAGATCCCACTGCAGTCAAAAAATTCTATTACAGACAGCACTGAGCTACTCAGCTCAACTAACAAGGAGATGTACCTTGTTGCATGCTGATAGGCAATTAGGGTCATTTTAGGCTCAGTGAAGTATCAGCTGCAACTTCAGAAGAGCACAAGATGTGCTCTCATACCTTGCCTAACTAGTGAAGATTTCTCAAATACCACAAGGAATCTCAAATATCACACCTATTTTTATCAAAATGAATCTTACCCCAGGATGTCTACTCCAATAGCTCTTCAGACTACGTTTGCAGTTTCTTAAACTTGTATCTTCCGTGCCATTTCAGACTCTACAGTTTTACATGTAGAATACAGACACTTTTGTGGAAAATCACCAATCTTCCACTGGTCTTGAATCATATCCGTCAGATCTGTACAGAAATTTTAACATCCTTGGAATGTCTAATGCCACTTGATACTTCTTTCAGCAAAGAGAATTATGAGTGTGGACTGGCCAAGGCTCGACTCCACTGTCTAGGTTATTCTGCTTGGCTTTTTGCTATTAATTAGATGAACTCAGCTGTTACGTAGGTCCTGTCTCATATTTGTCAGCACTATGTGGAGTCTCAGATACCCTTAGATATTATAGAGGACACCAGACATCTATGTTTAGGCAGTTGAATAGGGTGCTGTGTCTATAATGCAAGAGCAAATAAATACATTGCTCACAGATACGTTGTAATGAACACCTGAATTTAAGTGCTTTAACTGGAAACTAAATCCTGCTCAGAGGCATACTCATTGTCAACAGTTTACGGGCGTTCGGCCCGGTTCCATGACGAAGGGGACGGGGGACCCACGGGCCCATGCCCTGGGAAAAGGGAAAAAGGGGAAAAGGGTAAGGAAATGGCCCTGAGAGCAAAGAACAGCAGCAACAATCTGAGGAGAAACAAACTAATTTACTAAATAAAATATCGGAATACAAAACAATACACTATAATACAATATAATTACAATTTAA
Organism: Numida meleagris; assembly: GCF_002078875.1. Classification (NCBI taxonomy): domain Eukaryota; kingdom Metazoa; phylum Chordata; class Aves; order Galliformes; family Numididae; genus Numida; species Numida meleagris. The sequence continues at coordinate 151,973,156 of NC_034409.1, read as the reverse complement.
GCTGATAAATCCAATACAGAGAGAGAGAGAATGTCCCAAAATCAAGGTAGGCCTTACTCTACTACCGACAATAAGACGGCTGGAGAGCGAGGTGCTGCCAAGACGAGAGACGGCGGAAAAAGGGACGAGGTCTTGTGATCTGCAACTTTTTATACTGTGAGCTTTTATCTTTTCCCTCCGGCTGGAAAATGGTAACAGAGGAGCAAAGTGCCGTGGGGATTGTAGTAGTCCTTCTCTTCTGAGAACCAGGTACATTCACTATATGATGTTATGATGTGGAGTACCAATAACCGAAAATCATAAAACCATGACACTCATATCACCAGTACAAGGCTGAGAACTGGAGAAATAGCAATTTTATTCCAACCTACAGCACTGATTACATCTTCTGTGAATGTCTTTTCTCATAGAGATACAGTCAAAGTAATTGTGAAAAAGAATTATTCTATTATACATTGTATTTGTGTCACTGGAAAAAGTAATATTGTGAAGAACATCTTTCTGATATTATCTCGTGGAACAGAACAAGAAATTAATTATTAGAAACCTTTAATATCTATTTCCTTGCTTCTCGATGAATCCTCTCAGTATGCACATTTTCCTGCATTCTGCCTTATAGTTTTTTAGCTTTCCTGTTTGGTTTGTTTTGACATTGGCAAGAAATACTGTCCCTGATAAGACAGGTAGTGTAACAGAATACTAACACTGAGATGTTTTGTAAAATAAAAAATAATTAGCCCAAATATTTACATATTGTGGTTTGCATGACACTAATTCATTGAAATTCTGGTTGCACCTGAAGAACAAGTTTTTTAATGTGATATGATTACAAATCTTAAGCCAAACCCTTTTCTCTCGTGCATAAGAATAAATTCTAATGAAACCAGTGGGAGTCATGAAAATGTATCTATGCATAAAATCTGGCAAAAAAAAAAAAAAAAAAAAGACAACCAGTTCCTCATTTTAATGATAAATCTACAAATTTTGTCACATTGTGGCAGTGGCAGTAGATTTGGCTTCTCATTTTACTTTCGTTTTGCATCCTCCTTATGCAGTTTATGCCGTATGTGTTGCTGTAGAAAACATACTGAAGAATGGTCAGTGATTGTTAAGGAAACTGAGTCTGTGGGTTTGGATTAAGCAAGAAGATTTTGGAATACACAGATTCAATCAACTAGGGAGAATGTGCAGGAAAACAAAACAAAACAACAACAAAAAAAGAATCCATATAGATGATTTCACTGTGCATTAGACATGGATAAGGCTATATCATTGTTGCTGGATTAAAATCTCATGCTTTCTCTAACTCTTAGTGGCATTATTTTTATGTCATGCTGTGACTGGTCTCAAGATTAAGGCTATGAATTATTGAATATGTTAAAGTACATATGTAACTTTAAGCTACTGAAACAGAGATCAGAAAGGAAATATTCTTTGGTGTACTGTTGATCTCTACCCTCAAAGCTTTAAACTATTTATTGTATAAAAAGATCCAGGAATATATTTTTGTGTGCTCCATTATATCTGTGCTAATTTAAGTTTGTAAAGCTCTGAGGACATACAGATTCTGTATTTAAGTTTGCATATTCAGACACACATCCACCCATATTGCTTCTATGAGTATATATATATATAAACACAGAAGAAAACTCCTTCTGTGCAGAACAATACAATACCTGCATTATGTACTGAAATTATATTATATATGGGATATGACTGACCTCACCTGCTTTAAGCTCTACTGACATTAAGCATTTAATCTAAGGTAGTCATCTAGACTTCTATAGTCAATGGAAAAGTTAGGCATTTTCAAAGTATTTGACCAAGATTGCTTGCATAAATTGTCCTTTGCATGTTCTCTACTGATGACAGAGAGAGGTTGCTTCATACCTAAAATTTGTCTTATACCTGTCAAAAGTAAGCTGAGAAGAATCCAGTTCAACTTTACTTAATAAAATAACTGGAACAGTTCTCCCAGCATAGTCAAGAAACTGGTAAACATTCAATTTCTATGCAATAATATCTCACATGATGAAGATCATTTTGATCTTATACAGATTACTGCAAGCTTGATTGCACTTTTTTCTTCATGAGAAAATGGATTAGTGGACATAATGATGGGAAAAGTAGAAGTTACCAGTTTGTCCCCATTAGAACCATTACTGCTGCAACAGAGTTAGTATTGGCTCCAATATGAATTTTTTAGAATTCTCTAATGCAGTCACAGGCCAGATGCACACCAATGCTTCAGTTATAAAAAGGGAATAAAAACTGTCTTAATTGAGACTGAAACTGATGTGGGTAATTTGTCTTTTCCATTTAAATAACTCTTAGAAACAAGAGTTGGCATAGGTGTCCCTAGATTCTTCCATGCTTATGGAATAATGCAAGCAAATTAATGTAAAGGAGAAGCCAGATAATCCCCTTACCTTCCCAGACTAAAAACAGAGACACAACAACCCTGCTTTGTTATGAAATCTTGGTGAAGATGATTTAAGAATGCCATAAGCATGGTGCACAGAGACAGCTGAAGAAGTGAACTATTAAAATATTGTTTTTACTTGACATCAAAAATAAGTCATCTAAGAGCTGCAACATGGTACTTTTCCCTTGTGAGTCACTGACTTTGCCTAAAGCACAGTGAATTTATTCAATTATGATGAGTAATTTTTTGAAAGGAGGAATAATCTATATTGGGGAGATGCTGTTTCCAGTATGCATTGAACTTCTTGCTCTTTTTCATTTTGGGTCCATGAAAATATTTGTCTGGGCAGACTGTCTGACTTATTACTTTTCATGAAGTAGGAACAGAAGAAATTAAAGAGAGTTTTCTAGTCTGTTTTGATTTTACATTCACCAAATGATGGCTCATTTATTTGTTCCTGTTTCTTCTAGAACTATTGCTCACTTACTTTAAATTATCTGTATTATATTCCACGCTTCAAAATATTGAGATAATTTCTTACATTTATCAATGTCTAAACTTAAAGACTGGCCAACTCATTTTGAGATTTCTATTTATCTTTACATTTTCCTTTGTCAAATAAATACTGAGTCTCCAACTAACGTTCATTCTCTAAATTATCTGATAAACAAGAATCCTTCTGGTGGATATCGTTCCTACTAAAATAATGATGTGTGGAATTTTTTGGTCTTTACTAACATTTGAGCTTTCAAATAGTTTCTCATTTTGATTTGTGATGTGTAAAGTTCAGTTCTAAAGTTTTTCCAAATGATCATACTCATATTTTTTCAGATTCAAGGGCAACATTTTATTACATATGACTTTTCAGAGCGCAGGTTAGAGATATCATAGAATGATAGAATGACAGAATCATAGAACGATAGGATCACAGAATTATAGAATCATAGAATGGCTTGGGTTGGAAACCAACCTCTTCCAGCTTCTTCTGCCACATAACTAGCAATAGGAATAGAGGGAAGGACCTCAAGTTGCACCAGGGGAAGTTCAAGTTGGATATTAGGAGCAATTTCTTCTCTGAAAGAGCGGTCAGGCACTGGAACAGGCTGCCCAGGGAAGTGATGGAGTCACTGTCCCTGGAGATGTTTAAGAAATGTTTAGATGTGGCAGGAAGGGACATGGTTTAGTAGGGAAATATTGGTGGTAGGTGGAGAGTTAGACTGGATGATCTGGGAGGTCTTTTCTAAATTTGGTGATCTTATGATGCTATGATTTTATGATTGAATGTTGACATTAGACATTTTCAAGGTATGTAATTTAACATAATTTTCAATATTTAATTTTCCACAACTTTGTAGTTTAGTATATTGTAAAATAATTCTATTTTTGTACAGTTAAAAAGTGAACGTATTTTGAATTTTGCTTCACATATTTGAAATATTTTGTTCAAGGAATCTTCCTGCCAAGATATATATGTATGACTAAGCTATGAACTGCTTGAAGTTTCTCTTTTTATCCAAACATTCAGTCTCATATGTGATACTGGTAATTTGTGTAGTAAGATTTTTAACAATCATCCTCCATTATGTTTGTTTGATAAATGGTGCATTTTGTTTAAAAAATCTCTGCTTCCTTTAACTAGATCTAGATCTAGATCTTGGTTGGCCTGTGACCAGGGCTTTGTGAAAAGCCTGTTTTACAACTTACTTTGCGATACACCTTTCTTTTAATCCATCTTTTGAAAATATTTTCATTTAATTATTAATAGAAAACTAGAGACTTTCAAAACAATTGTACTAATTTCTTGCTTTATTTATTTTTTCCTTTGATAAGAGATCTTTCAATGAATAGAGTGATGGTATCACTGTTGCTTATTATTAATTTCATAGAATTTCATAGAAGAAATTTGTACTTGAATAATTTTAATTAAAGGCTATTTAACAATAAAAAAATAAAAATTATTGGCCATAAGTAAATAAATAAATGAAAAAATTGGACAAGTATGTTTCTTGAATTTCAAACGCTTCCCTTGAAAGTACCAGATGAAGGTCTTGCTGACTGTGCAAATCTTGGGCAGGGTTACAGCCAGAGTGTGGGATATCGCAAAAGAGAGTCCTTGGCTTCGTAAAGCTGACTAGAGGTGAACGGTTGCATGCTGTTTTTTCTTCAAAATCAGTCTGATTCAAATCTTTAACACCTACAAAGGAGAACTTGGTGAACTTGGGTTGTCATACAATATTTTTCTTCATTCTGGAACAAAAACTCTTCCATTTAAAAGGAGTTATGGCAGAATGATTTGGTCTCTGCTTTTTAATTCCAGCTTTGGTCCCACACTTACCTTAGCCTGTGGTGGCAACTGATTGAGCTATTTTGGTTTTACAGTTTTCCAGCCTTTATAGTTTGCTTTAGAGAAGTTTAAGATAATCAAGCGTGCTTGGATTTGTCCCTGCTTTTTGAATAGGAAGATGTGCTTTAGGAAGTTGTGCCTACAATTTGTAAAGTATTATTTATGCAAATAGAATTACAACCTCTGCTCCTTTTCCTACTACTAGTTAAGAAACTGTACTTACTACTCTGCTGGACAACTGTTACCAAAATATCAGAAAACTTATCTTAAACATTAGACAAGTATGAAAGACCTGTAGAAAGTAGAATGCATAACATTTTAGAGTAATATTGTACAAGAGATGATAGGCTTGCCTAAACCTTAACATTTACTAAAGCTGAGTATTAAATTACAAGGAAACAAGGCCATTTTACATCTAAATAAGAATATCCACAAAAAGAATTTAGTTCACTTGAGTGCAGTCCATCGTGCCTTTAGCTAGTTTGAATTTATCTGCAAGTTTCTCCATGATCATCTTCTAAGAAAGCAAATTAATGAAGAGAATGTAGGCAACAAGTGAATCCTGACAGAGTTTGATGCAGACATCTTTAGTACAGATTTGTCTCAAGGACACTTCAAGCTTCGGCTAAGAAACCAGATAGTAAGCATTGATTTTTCAAGGCAGTGCCTGGTAGTAAGGGAACTTTCTCAACTTTTATTTTACATATAAAGCTCACTGTCTTTAGAACAGAGTATCAAAAAAAGAGTTTGTCTCATGACTCTTTGACATCTCTTGTTCCCTTCTGCCCCATACCAGTTTCTATGTTGCATATGTTTAATTGTGCATTGTTCTCTGAACAGCAATTAAAGCCCAATCTGACTTGTTGCTGAGCAAGATTATAAGAGCTCTGGCTGTCATCACGGTCAAAGATCAACCATTACCCCACAGAGAGCTTACTGCTGCTTCATAATTTATTCTGCTGAAAGCTCCTCTGAGAACAGGACAGACTTTGCAGCTGTTGGTGTTGTTCCTCTCCAGATGTAACTCTTCTGTAGAAAGTACAAAATCCAGTTATATTACAGCTATTTCTGATTTTTTTTTACTTATATTTGACAATACAAGGGTTTCTTTTTTGTTTTGTTCTATCTTTTAAATCTTAAGCTAGTATTAGATGACACTCACTTATACTTACAAGTTTATATGTGCAGTTAAGGGAAATCAGAGAAACATCACTGATGCTAAACCCATCACTGAAAGACCCTGTCTTCCTTCAGATGCACATAAGTGAAATAGGGTCTGAAAGACCATTTATATGTATAGATTCAATTGAACTGTCATACATTTTTTTGGCACTAACAGAGAATGAACAATAAAGGACCAGGCTGCAAAGAATGTGTAGAGTGTAATGTGCAGTCAGTAATTATGAATTGTCTAGTCATTCCTAGAGAAAAGATTCAAGTCTGGCATTCTCTGTAAAATAAAGAAGCCATAGAATTCATCAGAGATGGAAACATGTTATTAAGTCATCAATGGCAAATGTTGAAATTATCTTTTTCTGTAGCTTTTCTACAACGTTGTCCTATCACATTTTACCATTTAGCCATTGGACATTTACCATTCTTCTCAAGACACAGTTCCAGATGCATCTCCGTTCAAAAAGCAAGTAACTTCTACTAACAATCTGAATGAAAAAATAAGGCAAACAACCTTCTCTGATTTTTTAAAATTATTATTATTAATTTGTTGTAGAGGACAAGATCAGCTCACCCATTCTGAGGCTTTGCCTGGTGATGCTTTTGTCTTACATCTTGCGGAATTTTTCATTCCAACTTTGAGTAACTCATCTGTGAGATGTCCATTTACTTATTCATTCTGACAACCACAACTCATGAAGGTACTTCGAAGCAGTGGTTCTCACGGGAAATGACATCGGTCATTCCCCCAAAGCCTGGATAACTTTAATGCCCTGACAGAGTTCTCAGAGTGCTTCTCATACACGCACACAAACTCCCTTCCCTTACATAAGCTAGAGAATAGTTATAACATTTTTCTTTGCACAATTCCTTTCTGTCAAATTTCAGGATAATCTCCAGTAATCCCCATTACTCCATTTCAATAATCTGCTGACAATGTTCTTTTTTTTCCATTTTCTGTTTTTCCTTAGTGCATCAACCTTACTTAGATGCCTTCAGTACTTTCCCAGCTTTCATATTATCAGACAACAATCTGCACAACAAAAATATTGAATTAGAGAAACCAGAATGGCTATGTAAAATCTGTTTTACTCTCAAAAATCCAGGATTTCACCTTTAGTTACATGAGCCAAAGATTATGATAAACACCGTGTTTTGTTTGCATTCAAAATGGCAACAAACTAGGGATGTAAAGTAATGTGTCCTTAAACAAGATTATGAAATAACCCTGTTGATCATTTGTGCATTCAAGGATTCACTGTTGTTCACACTGAAATTTTTATACTGACCTTTATTTCATAAAGGCAAATGAAGTTTTAGTCTAAGATATTTATCCAAATTTCAAAGCATCACTTTTTGTCAGAATGAAGTTACAGTCTTGAGCTTTCAAATTTTGTTTTGTGCACGTTAGTTCACATTCTTGACTTACTTTTGATTGTTAAAATATTAGTGCCAGCAACAGCAGAGCTTTGTAAACGAAGTCTTTCCTTCCTTCCTTTTAGCCTGATGAAAGAAGTTGATACTAGAGGTTGTCATGCCAAATAAATACAACTAAAGGAAAAAAGAATAGATAGAAGTAAATATTCTTTTTTTTGCTAAGTATTAGTATTCTTTTACATATGCTGAAGTGACTGGGATGTACTAGAAAGGAAAAAAATATGAAAACATTTTAATCGCTGTTAAAAACTGTTCTAAAAAAAACCTGTTTTACATCTGATATACAAAGGAAGGTAAAGAAAGAGGCAATTGGATATTTGAGGTTTACATTTCCAGAAAATCTAGCTTACTGGTTTAAGCATTCATTTGAAATAGAATCCTTGGATGTGAAAAAATGTTGCTCTTTATTATTCTAACACAGATAATCTGAGCTCTATGGAGTTTATTATGTGTAACTGTTTTGAATGAGGTCTTAAAAAATAGATCCTGCAGGATAATTTTGTTTGTTGCAATGTTTAATTTATACATGTTTATATACAATTATAAATTGTATATAAATTATATGTATATTATTATACAATTTATATATATAATTTATATCTCTTTTTTTTTGCATTGACATTATGGCATTTCAAATGAGAGCTAGATTTTATAATTATATTTTTAAAATTCATTACCAAGCTGTACAGGTTTCGGAACAACTTTCCTGAATAAAGGTTTTCACACAGTATCCTTAAAAGGATTTTCCATTCCTATGTGATTGGGTCAAATTATCTACTTGTTATCCACCCGTTTATGCCAGTTGTCAATTACAGAACTCCACCACACACAAAACCTATGTTGTGTTTGCCTGTTGTTTTTAGCTTTGAACAAAATTGTCAGTATTAAAATAGTTGTGCCTCATTCTAGTGAGGCATATAAAAGTATTTCACAAAATATTTTCATGTTTCAGGTATGCTAACCAGCTCACAGCAAGATTCAATGCTACACTAAGTAAAGAAGCTTTGTCTGAAAAATATTTATGAGATTCATAAAGCTGTTATTCATGGTCATGCTCTGTGCAAATGGAGACAGAAGAGGAGAAGAAACTTCTTTGTTGAGGTTATTTATTATTGGTTGGGGAATTTTCCCCCAAGCAGTACTCTAATAATTTTGCTCAGATTGTGGGTATTTCTGTGTGACCAGGTTGCAGGCTACACAGTGAGTCTCTAATCCCTGAAGCATAGTGAGGTCAAGCATTTCCCTGCTTATTTAGTAAGCAAGAGGCAGTGAACAGCATTCTAAAATCCAGTTGCCTGTTGTTTTCAATGTTTGATTTGCATGAAGAACACAAATACATAAAGTATTACTCAGTATCAAATTTAAAATATTTATTTTAATGGAAGATTATGGCCCCAGTTTAATGTAGTATTTGAACACATGCATTTAGAGATGGGGACGTATTTAATCCTTCACCAGAAATTAATTTCCTCAGTCATTATTGCCTTGTGTCTTATAAGATGATTCTAAGCTAAATATACCCTTCAACTTCATTGTTTGATGAAGTGTTTCAGAAGTGATAATACATTCAGTATGAAAGATGTTGTGTGTTGTGGCAAAAAAATCTAGGGACATACAAGATAAATCCAAGGATGGATTATATACCTGGTAAGATCGTAAAGAAAATGCCGTGATTTTTTCTAATAAAAGAACCACATTACTTTTGTGCATCAACAATTGCAATTTTTAGTATTTTTTATTTTCAAAGACCTGCTGAGTCCTGTCACTAAACCATGCCTCTTAGCAGAACACATCCACAGATCTCTTCAGTATCTCCAGGGATGGGGACTCCACCACTTCCCTGGGCAGCCCACTGCAACACTTGACCACCCTCTCCATGAATAAATTCTTCATAATGTCCAATCTAATCCTCGCCTGGCATAATTTGAGATCATTTGTGTGCATCCTGTCACTTGTCATGTGAGAAAAGTGACTGATACAATTCTTGCTGTAACCTTACAGGTAGTTGCAGAGAGCAATGAGGGTAATGAGGCCAAATGGAAATCCCACAGCATTTGCTGTCATGCTCAGTTATATGCCTGGAGGAGTTGGCCAGAGGGCATTGTACAGGGACTGGCTGGGCTTCAATCAGCAGGCGGGAAGCAATTGTGTTGTACATCACCTGTTTTGTGTATTCTTATTCTTCTTATTTTCTCTTCTCTTTTATTAAACTGACTTCATCTCAACACACGTTTTAACACTTTTCCAGTTCTCTCTTCCAAATTCAATAAATATTCAAATAAATATTCAAGATGTTCCTATATCCTCAAATTAAAATCACCGTTCTGCCCAAGTGACCATCCTCTACTGGCTTTTCTGTATTATTACAAACTGAGCAACATTTCTTAAAATAGTTTTTTTTAAGAACACGCTTATTATTGACCTTAACAGCTGGCATTACTGTTGTTAATGTATGGCACATTTGATCACCTCATCAAGGCTGAAGATTTGCAAAGAATTTGTTAAAAAGATCTCCTGAGGAAGATTTAACAAAGATCACAAGTCATTTATTTCTCTATTTCAGGATACAAATACACCGATAGAGGATTGTATGAAATCTTATGCTCCCGCTTCCTTTACTGCTTACTATCTGGAGGATGTCTTTCATCCAGACTCTCATCTTGGCAATTTTCATGAGCACTAAACTAATTCTGACAACAAAATTCAGAAAGGTTTGCGTAGGGCAAGAGCAGATACAACAAAATAAAGGATGATTTTGAGTGGTAAAAAATAAAGCAGTTTGTCGTTCTGTCACAAAGCCTATTCTTTCAAATTGTTTGGCCCTTAACTGTACTGAAAATACTGCCTGTAGTAGTTACTGACTGTTCCATTCTAAATTTATATCTGAAACTCAATGCCTATGAGATTCATTTTCTTTCTTCAACTGTTGTAGAAAAGGTGCTACATCCTGCGTTTGGCAAAGCTTGAACCTAAGAAGATAATCTTATAACAGAGACGTGCTATGTTTGCTCATTCTCTGGATTCTGCTGGCATGTAATAATACCTCCTTTTAAAAATAATTATATATACATATATTTTTTCCATGCTTCATTTTTAAGCATCAGATTTGGTGCTGTGCCATAGTTAGAAGTGAAAGAGCTGTATGAGGAGTTCTGCTGTTAGATGGAATTCTGTTTCTCATGTAGGAAATTGGACCATCCAAAGGAAACACCTGCTTTGTCTTGAACACCCACACTTCTCCTCTGCAATATTGTTCCATGATTTCCCACATTTCCATTTAGTAGAACACCCAGCTGCACTTCAAGGTCAAGACTTAACTAAGATTCAAAACTTGTTATTTAAGTGTAGTTTAGACAAGACTGGGCAAGCATGCTGACATTTAACATCACATCAAAAGAAAGTGACAGCACATGCAAAGATGTCACTTCAATAGGACGAAGAAACAACTGCAACTAGATGGATTCGTTTTCAAATGTACTATTCATAGACATGCAAGCCAGAAGTACTTGAGCTATTATCACAGATAAATAGTGACTAAATCATCAGCAGCCAGTCATCACTTTTTTGGAAGGTTGTTATTATAGACAAGACAATAGCTTTCTTACACGTGTTTCCACAAGTTCTTTTCAAAAGGAAGCTACTCTTTTTCCTAGTTATAAAAGACACTTGCTTCTACATGCCATAGTTTATCCCAGGTAAAAAGATGTCAAAAATAACACAGAATTAGTAAAGAACAAATATTGATATAATTTCACAGCAGAAAAAGAAAACAACATAGTAATTGATCTAAAATAAATATCTACATTGGAGTTTTGTGCTGCAGCACAATTATCTAAAGGTCTGAAATGTAAAGTCAACAAGAAAAGGGATGTCCCTTGAAGGTTTCCTGGAGATTCTGTCACAAATACAAAACCTGCCTGAGCAGGTTCATTCTTTCTCTGTTTTCCTTTTTGAATCAGAGCTTTACTGATACTAGGAGAATGAAAGGATTTTGAATTGCATCATTTCTGTGGGGAATCCTTTCTTACAGCTTTACTTGTGTGAAATAATTCTGTTACTATAAAGTTTTTTTTATAGTAAAAGATATTCAGTCAGTCAAATTCTCTGAAACATTTAATTTTTAGTCAATGTATTTTCCATGAGTAAAAATGTTGAGTGTTCCATATAGTTAGCATAGCACTGTTTTATAATTACCATTATATATATAAGACATCATTTTTAATCTTGACACTGATACTGGCCTAGACAACAAGCTCTTTATAGCATTTTTTTTTTCTCTGAGCATTACCCAGAGAAAGGCAAGAATCCAAATGACCTTGCCAGTATGCAATACCATATACACACACATATATTTATTTCATGCTTTCAAAAAATATCTGAATTCTTCTGCTCCATCTGAAAAATACAAAACTATGTAATTTATGCTACTTGTAGGTATTCTCCTGGACCCGCAACTTTTACCATAAATTCATAAATGGAAAGATTGCGATAACTGCATCAGTTTCAGTAAAGGTCTATTTATCAGAGGTGAACTATGATTAGAAGTTTTTACAAACTTTTTATCCTACAAGATGTTTCTTATATTGTCGTTATAATTCCTACACCCATGGTTTTATACCAGATTATGTTTCACCATTTTTTTAGTGACTGCATTTAAAATCTGTTCACTATCTATATGTGCTGCATATGGAAAACTAATGAAACTTTAATGATAAGGCCACTCCTGTAAAATTTCAAGTATTGAGAGTAGAATTACCAGTCTACACAATATATCTATGTGATTCTTTCAAAAGCAGTGAAGTATCACATCTTTAGAGACCTTATTTTGGTGTCCTTCCTGCATCTTTGTCTATGTCGGAGAACAAGAACAACATGGGTGGGATTCATGAGATCACAGAATAACAGAATCACAGAATTGTAGGGACTGGAAGGGACCTCTAGAGATCAGAGTCCAATCCCCTGCCAAAGCAGGCTCCCTACAGCAGGCTGCACAGGTAGGCATCCAGGCAGATCTTGAATATCTCGAGAGAGGGAGATTCCACAACCACCCAGGGCAGCCTGTTCCAGTGCTCCGTCACCCCTACCGTGAAGAACTTCTTGTGCACATTTGTGTGGAACTTCCTATGCTTCAGTTTGTGGCCGTTTCCCCTTGTCCTATCACCACACGCTGCTGTAAAGAGTCTGGCCTTGTCCCATTGATATTTATAGACATTGATCCGATCCCCACTCAGTCTTCTTTTCTCAAGGTTGAACAGACCCACGTCGCTCAGCCTTTCCTCATAAGAGAGGTGCTCCAGGCCCTTTATCATCTTCGTGGCCATTTGCTGGACTCTTTCCTGGAGATAATCACATGCAGATATCTACCATGCTGCCTAAAATAGGACAGGTAAATCACACCTGTGTATTTCTCTCACTGCATTTGGAGAATCTCCGCTGTAGGTATCTATACCATGGATGCCTTAAGTTAGATAAACCTAATACTACTTCTGGTAATGTCACATATTCAGGATACACTTTGGTTGCTTTCCTAAAAGACCCAAGAATTTGGTATTCTTGGTTTCTCAGTCACTCTGTCTGTAAAGGACGAAGAGGAATCTCCATTCAAATTCTGTAGCCTTGTTCTTAGTCCACATCATTTTGGAAGAAAAATAAAATCAGGAACGAGTTATTTTCTCTCTAATATAGGAGAGGGAAAATGCACTTCCATATTTGTGTTCATGGTGAATACCTCAGGCCCCGCAGATTCATATAAATGTTTGCCTTTCTTTCAGTGGGCAAAGTTCTTAAATGGAAGAATGCAGAATCTAAGCACAGTAAAGTGTTTCAAGATGTAAAACCCAGGTTCATGTTCATCTCTATACCAACTGAGGCATGACTTTATAACTGGAAGACAGAGACAACACAAATATATTTTGTTATTTTCAACTGGTTAATTTAGAACAAAGCTTATTGTGAATCTCAGCCAAAGATGCTAACTTATTTTTAGGTAAAACAAGCACTTGTAACTATGCATTAAGCCATTAAATAACTTTTAACTTTGGATATGTCTTTTCATTTCCAGTCACAAAAGTCTCAGGTGCCAAACATCAGCAAGAATACGTACCTAAATGATGGCCTGATAACACATCGGTTAATGGTGAAGAAGGAGAAACCCCAACTGATTAATTTCTAAGTTCTGAGCTGTTATCTAAAATTTTCTTTATTTCCTGCAGAGAAATTGTTGCTAGAGTATCAGAGTATTTGAAACACGCCAATAATTTCTTAGGTGGAGGAGCAATGAACATGTTCTCAAGGCAATATATTATGTGCAGTGAAAAGCTTAACTATAACATAGCGCAGGAATATATATTCAAAGGAAGTCTGAAATATTTGGCATTCAGTGAACTTCTTTCCACAAAGACTGAGAAGGCTATTAGCTCATCTTTAACATAAGTACTTCTACTCTGGGTCCTTTTATAGGAATATTCTTGTTAATGTTATTTAGGCAAATCAGGAAATATCAGACCAAATATTTATGTCAGAAATTTTGGAGCCATTTATATCCCTTAATTGTATGTATTTTTAGCACATTGAAAACAATGATTAAAGAACTAGATTCCATAGTCTATCATAGGTAAAGTAGGAAGCAGGAAAAGGATTAGCATAGTAACTGAAGTAAAAGGCCTCTTGCAGGTCTTGCAGAAGGCATGATCTCAGAGCTTCTCTTTACCTCAGTAACCAAAGGCTGCCATACCTTATTTTTCATGCTTCTTTGTGCTGCAACAGGTGATCTACCCCATTTATTGCTGCCTGTGATAAATTCCACAGACTTTTACAATGGTAGCCTACTTTTCCAAAATCGTCTGACTATTCCTAAAATAGCTTGAAATCCTTATCAAGGATATTAGCAGTCTTCAGTTTTAGCAACATTTAACATTTGACCCATACTTATCAATATGTATTGTAAACCGTTTTAGACTTGTCAACAGAAACTCGAGTTGAAATGTAGGTAGATATAAATATAACTTCATAACCTGTTTCCCATGGTCCACCCATGAGCAATTTTTTTGAGGTTTGTGGCTTCTTCCTCAGAAAAAGCTCCTTCATTGTCTTCAAAGAATGATTGATTCAGTAAGTTGATATGAGCACAGAAGTCACAGGAGAGGTCTCTGCCCCAGTATCGTGACCTGGAAGAATGATGATAGGTTATCATTTTTCTTTTGTTGCGGTGAATTCAGCTCATGGGTATGGTACAGATAAACATCTAACAGGAACAGTCCATTTTAAATTGCTCTCAGACATGGCAGGCAGAAAAATCCTTGAGATTATTGTGAGCTGTACACTAGAAAGTTCACTGTGCTTCTTAGGAATTTATGTCATATTTCAAGAATATGTCAAAGTGTCATTCAATCAAGCTATTACAGAATAGATGAGCATTACAGTTTTGGTCAAGGCTTTGTTTAGTGAACACTAATTGTTAAGAAAATATAATTTATGTAGTGGAGCGAATGAATATAAATATACCCTTTGTCATTTATCTTTCATTGAAAACACATTGAAAACACGGTCAAGCTTAATGATTGCTATAATATATATATAAATACTCATATTTACCGTTTTTTGTGACTTCTGAATATCTGATTGGACAGACTTTTCCCACCTTGTCCCTTTTTCCAGTTCCTTTGTTGTTGCTATTTGTTACCAGCCTGAACAAACGATATCTCATTGATTCTCTGACAGTAATCTGTTCTTTTCTATAGTTCAGTGCAGATATATTTAAAACACATTATGAAATTAATCTTTCTCAAATATAGTTTAAAGTCTACATGAAGTCTGGTGTCTGAGTTACAAAAGGAAAAAGAACATGAATGAATACAGCCTCCTGATCTTTGCCTTTACAATGCCCTTTTGTTCCGTAAATTTCCATGTGCGAAGAGTAGGGAGGGGAGGGTCAGTAAACAAAAACCTCTTTGCGCTTCTTAAGAGAGGGAAGTACTCTGGCTGTAGAGTCAGCAATTTCCAATTGACTTTCAAATAATCTGAAATATGTGAGTTCCTTCCACAATATGAAAATTCTGGCTGGGGCGATGAATATTTTCTTCTCATTCCTTATTCTCAGATTAACAGCAATGTGAGTAAACCACCTGCTTATAGGGGGTTTACCACTTCTACTGTATCAAAAGTGGGGATTATCTCAACCAATACATGTACTATTGATTGCTCGTTTCAGTCTACAGATTTCCTTTATAATATTGTATGTCAGAAGTTCTGTAACAGATTCAAAGTGAGGTGTAACCTAATTCTCACATGTTCACTTCCAATAGCATTTTCTAGGACTGTGCAGAAGTAGAGCAAACTTGGAGGGATTATGGAAAAAGTACAAGGGATGCTCCTCATGGACTATGATTTGTCTTTCTGGATTTAAATTTCAAGGAGAGCAAAGGCTATGGGAGAATGTGACACAATTAAGTGGCTCACCCGTTATGCACTTCGGAAAATATGATCTGCAAGTCTGCAGCCTAGGCTTTGGCTAATGCACAAACTTCAGGATCACACCATAAGAAGATCATTTTGATATATCAAGTACAAATAAAAGTAATTAATGGGTTAATTTTCTACCTGTGCAATTTCCCATTATACACACTGTTAAATGGTTCTAAATAAAACAGATGTCCAAAATCCACATGCTTATAAGATCACTGAGATGAGCCAAAAAGTATACAGTGCTGTTCAGTTCATAACACAGAAGCTTTGAAAGGAATTTGGATACTAATAACTGACCTAAAGATGTGACTGTTTATTCCAATCATTTACAAACATTGGGAATTATGCAATGCTCTGACATCATTTCTGCTAGCAGCTGGAAACCCCTGCTGAACATCTGTTTGAAGTGCTGTTCTCATAATTCAGCTGCCAAAAATGGCTGAATAAATTATGATAATATTCCAATTTTTATTTCTTAATAACATTTTCTGTCCTTTTTGAAGACAAAGTACTTCTGTGAAAACTCTTTCAACAGCTCTTTGTGCCATTTGCAGAGCTTTTAGTCACATTTTGTCTCGTGAAAATACAGAATATTAAGATTTTTCAGTCTGTCAGAAATTTCATTTGATTCATTTGCTCTAGCTTTTATTTGTGTGTTGGCAGCTTGCTTTCAAATGGTTGCTTACCCCTCTTGAAAGCAGGGGCAACTTTGATGAGAAGCTTTAATTCTAAAAAGACAAAAATGCTGTGGGGACTACTAATTAACTTTAGCTTTCATTGAAATAATGGATGACCAACTCTCCCAAAATATAAAGAGTTAAAAAAATGTTTTGCCTTTTCATTGTACCTACAAATGTATGTATAAAAATAAGGTGGTAAATCTGGGTTTGCTATGTTAATGTATACTTTTAGACTACCTCCATTGCACTTGGCATCTATCCTGAATACAACATGGAACTGCATGAGAGGCAGTTTAATTTTCTCAACGGTGAACAAAGAACTCTAGTTCTGAACTCATTTTATCTATGTCTTTAACTCTTAGCACTGTGTTTAATTTCTCTTAATGTTTCTCAAAATAGGTTAATTGAATTGCACTCTGGAATTAACTGCTTCTGCTAATTGATTTGAACAGATTTTACTGCTCTGGACTTCTGACTGAGACATACCTTTTATTTATGTTTCTAAACTAGAAGCACATAATTCCCATGAGTCTTCACATTTTAGTTAATTTGTAAAATAAGGAATGTTATGATTTAATAGAGATTCTTTGGGAGGGCTACTTTTATGTGTTGAATTGTGGGTATAGAAAAGTACAAAAATTCCTATTTCAGCTTCACTTAACAGGTAACTAGGATTTAATTGTTTCTCCAAAATTTATGAACACTGAATTGTGAAGGGACAACTGGACAGTAAACTAATGTCTTTACAACCTCCACTTACTTTCTTCTGCAAAAAGAATCTGCAAGGCTTTATGTGTTGGGAATTACTAATTTATTTATAAGTAAGAAACACAGAATTTTCACAGTAATTTTTGTAGCTTCCATAAAAGCTGGGTTTTCGAATTGATTCCATCCTCAATCATCCTGCCTTTAACACAGTATCCAGAAAAATTATACTATGTAAAATGAATATAAGTGACAGCAGAACTGGGATTTGAGACACATCTCTCCCTCCACTGTTGACAACTGAAACTTCTGGCAGCTGGAAAAGCCATGTAGCTCATACACTGGAAAGAGCTGTTAACAGAACGTCCAGCTCCATGTAATTGGTTACCAATGCATCCTGACGCAATTGTTTTTTAAAATAATTTTGTCATTTGTAGGTCTTGTTAAGTCCACTCTGCCAAATAAGCCTTTAGGTCATCGGACCACGTAGTTTATTAAAGTGCTTTTTGTGAACAGGGAATTCATCTGTGAGGATATTGCCATTCCCAAGGAAGATAGGTAGAAATTTGCCAAAAAGGAACTAAAGTTAAAAAATCAACAGATATCCGCTTATCTGGCGTTCCTCTAAAAGACACTTCTGAATAGATGTGAGATAGAAGCATGCAGAAAACCTCTGGTGAAATGCTGAGTGAAGGGTACCTGCATGGTGAATTCTACCTCTGAAATGAAAAACACTTAAAACTGAATGCAAAACAAAAAAAACAAAACACAGAAAAACACCCTAAGCCCTTACAAACAGACAAAAGCCCTAGTACATAATTGTACTATATGGCAAAAGAAGAGCATTCAGCCCCTATGACTTTACAAGTTGAAGATTCTCAGTTTCCACACCTCAGCAGTTACCTCTCATGTTCCATATCACAGAATCACAGAATCACAGATGTCTATTCTAGATGTGTCTTGTGAGCTTCTTCAAGTGTATGTATCTTGGGAGTGCTAGGGCAGCTGGGCACACAGTTCATCCTTGTGTCTCAGGATATCCCTCGAGTATATATCCTACAAGTGCCTTGATGAGTAGGTCTCATCTGCTAGCTACTCATATTCTACATCATGCTTAGTACAGAAACCAGTCTGTGCAAAATATGGAGTAATCATCCTCTTCTTTACTCAATAAGTAGCTCAGATAGGATGCAATTTTACAAGCAACCTAGGTCAATATAAGTTCCCACTGCAACACTGATGAAAACACCGATTTTCCCTTAATACTGGCCACATGTTGTTACTTCTATGCCAGAAACTGTGTGATTTTGTATCAGTTTGGTAGCTTCCTGCTCAGTGTCTGGCTTAGTTTTCAAGCAGATATGCTTCCTTTTCCAGTTGTCAAAAGCCTGTTAAATCACTTTGGCCAATGCAGTGGGAGAAGACGAATTGCATATTTGGGGTGATGAGGTGTGCAAAGACAGGTTTCCACCATATGTATTCCCTTACATAAAGGAAGAATAAAATGATAATAGAGCAAAGCTGATGATTCTCTGCAACAAGAAAAAAATATATATATTTTTAGCACATTTTTTCTTAAGAGTCTATATTTGTAGGCACTCTAAATGCAATAAGCTGAATCAGCAGGAATCTCGTGTGTCAAGGCTGTTACTGGATTCATAATTTATACTTCTTGAGGCATGAATACTACATAAAGAAACTATTAAGGAATCTTTACGATTTATCGAAGTATTGGGTATGATAAAACAGTTGAGGAAAATCACTATCAGCTACATTTCAACCTCAATAAATTTAAACAAAAAGACAGAATATCAAATTTCTCTTTTATATGCAGAACAATATATCAACTAATAACAAGAAACAGATCACAACCCTTATGAGGATCTCATCTTATTTAGAGATAGTAGAATACAATGAAATATAAATAATTTGAAATGTGAGTGTAATGTAGATTTTGTCCGTTATGCTAAAGACCAGCTTAGGTTTATAAAGCAATCGAACCAACTTTTGTTGTATGTCTTACTGAACACCTGAGAGGCATTAGAAATGTTTGGTAATATAAATATTAAAATATTATTGCTACTTGTAACTAAGCATCCTGTCTGAATTGTAACATCCTAGCTATTTAGGAAGAATGGATTTTACAAAGATTCACTTACCAAAATAAGGTTAGTTGAATAAATAACAAAGATTTCTTGGTATAATGCCAATCATTATTTCCATCACCTTAGTGCAGCAAACTGTTCAATTTCAGTTAATTCATTTTAGGAGCAAATGTTTGAAGATACACTGAATCTATACAGTTTCTGTTTGTAAGTGAAACGATTGGCATCTCTTGGAATGTATGGTTGGAAATGGCAGATTGGTGCTAAACACAGGAAATTCTGCAAGGCTAACTGGACCACTGACCTAGCTGCGAAGTGCTGTGACTAGGTTACCTTGGAAATCATTCAGAAAATAAATTATTTGTAAAATAAATCCTCTATGCTCTGGGAACTTTTTTTTTTTTTTTACCAGAATGTTAAGATATTTCCTACATGTGTTTCATGCTAACCTTACATGTCCCCTGAGGGGCTCAAGTTTGCTTTGGTTTCTGAAGAGTGGAGGAATTTATTTCACAGATTATCAGAAATTGAATCATCTGATTATAGCAAAATCAGCTATTTAGACTATGTATACTTCAGGGAATAGGAAGTCTGTTCCTATGTATTTCTACAGTGTACCCTAAACTTGTGTGCATTCTCTATGTATAAACACTGACAAAAGTCAAGCATCTGTCACAGGCTCCAGAGTGTATCTGCTATGTGCTTCTTTACTGCCTACTGCTGCCAGCAGAAATGTGACTACTGCCATTATTTCCCAGTCCCCCAGTAAATCCAATCCTGTATTAGCCGTAATATAATAATGTCTTTACTCAGAAATCTCTAAGTGTGTTTATGTATCTCCTCACAGGAACAATGAAAGTGTTGCTATTAAAAACAGTGTCCTTTGGTTATTTAGGAAGAGATGAAATTGAACAATATCAAGTCCCCACTATTGTAGAAGTATATAACTAACGTAAAAAATAGTACAGATTGCATTCTGGATAAGAAATGTAGCTAGAACTGTGGACAAAGACATTGTGTTCTCCAGGGAAAAAAATTAAAAACTGAAGAAGGAAAATGAGAAAGAAAAAAAAAGGAAAATGGAAATAGGAATGAAAAGAGAAAGAAAACTAAAAAGATGAAGAGGAAAGGGAAAGGGAAAGGAAAGAGAAAAGGGGGGAAAAAAGGAAAAGGAAAAAAGGAAAAGGAAAAAAGGAAAAGGAAAAAGGGAAAAGTAAAACGGAAAATCTTCAAACAGTTGTGGAAAAGCTATTTAAAACTTAACAGTTGCTGACCTAGATGACTGTTGACTGCAGTGATATATATGAATTGGCTCATGTGCAGTGCTGGAAAGCACAAAGCTGAATGAGTCTTCTGTAAGGTTTTCAGTGTTTCACATATGAATGTTGTGGTTTTTGTCATGTTCGCTATACGGTGTTAGAAATTAAGCAAACATTTTCTCGGAGCCTCTAGTGACAGGGAGGAAATTGTACACGTTACTAAGGTACTAGTGTAAGTGCTCTGAACCTACAGACTATCACCAGATAATTTTTAAACAATGTAATATGAATATCTAGCAGAGGAAGTCCAACTGGGCGAGCACAGATGATTATCTTCTATGTTTGTACGGAAACATGGACTTTGATTTGTAAAGGTCTGAAATTTAAGTAATTTTTACTCAAAACTTGAGCAATAAACAGTTTTTTTTTATCAAGACCAATGTTAAATATATGTATCTTGAGTTGTGCTGAAAACCAGCACTGAACATCTGTATTTCTGTGTTTCTGTGTGTGATAGAAAGAAAGATAAAAGGAAAAGAGAAGGAAAAGGCAGAGGAAAATGCTTTCATGCACTTATTTAGTTTTCAAGGAAAACAAAAGCTTAGTTATTCTGCAGATTTTTAACTACTATTCATAAATAAGTACTACCTAACCTATCAGTTTCTCCAGGTCCGTTCAGTTTATCTTCCTTTTCCTTACATGTTAGATACAGCTTAGTAAATTATTCTTCTTATTATTCTTCTTACAATACAAACTGTAGACTAAATATGACTCTCCCCTGTCATAGCGGTTCTAATTGTCATGTGAACTGTGCATCTCCTCAGGGAGAACTGATAGGACCCTTAGCTTTCATTGAAGTGCGCTGTACACCTTGAAATGACTTAACGTAGTGCATCAGAAAACTGCACTCATGAAAAGCAAACATAATGCCATTTTCAAGTGCATTGGTTTTATTGTCACAGGATTGAAAGTACTTTATAAGTTTTCTTGCATTCTCTGCTCCTGGTTGCAAGAATCCTTCTAATGACTTCAGAAGGAGAAGCAGAGCATGGGTCCCTGTCACAGGCCTGGTGGCTTGGTCTCTGTGGCAGGATTGCCAACACATGAAGTAAAATAAGGTCAATCAATAACTTCTGCTAAGGAGCGGAGACCGAGGCATTAGCCACTTGTTTAAACATTATTGCAAAGACACTCCTGGAAGTCTGAAAAAAGAAAGGAACTGGATGCTATTTGCTTTGAGAGCTGTCAGACTTTTCCTGTCTTTCCTTTCTCTTACATTGTTGTGCCTACCTTGCCAGTTGGATCAGCAGAGTAATTAGTAGTGACACAAAGCCTGTGAAAGTAGCCAAGTCCTTCTTAAAATCTCCTGTTGATTGTGTAGAGAGGATACAGTCAGGCATGGAAAGTTATTTCCTGCACTTAATATCTGGTCAGTCAAATGAAATGTGGACATGAAAGGAGGAATAACAACTCTTAGAAATAAATGTGCCAGAACAGAATGGGTTTCCCTCTAATTTGGCAACTTGCTGCTAATCTTAGAAGCCTTGTAGTCGAAAAAAATGCTAATAATATATTTATAATGCTTTACTCAGAGTCTATACAGGGTTTGGAAAATCTCCATAAATAAATAAAATAATGTAAATTATCAAGATAACTAGCATCTGCAGTTTTACAAGTTTATTCAGGTGCTATCCAGATAGCTTGGCTTGTTCTTTAAAACATTACTAAGCCATTTGCACCAGTCACAACATTTAACATTCTTTGCTGAAGAATAAGTTAAAGATATAAGCTGTGTGAAAGACCAGGACAAGACATTCAAAAAGAAAGATCCTTTCTCAGATCTTAATGAAAATTAATGGAAAACCTAAAGCACAGAATTTATTTCAATAATATTGACTCTTAAGCTCACAGTAACTGATCACCTTTGTAATTTACAAGCCTTGTTTGTGTGATTCAAAGACATCCTCTGATTATGTACTAAGATGATACATGATCTCAGAGACTGTTTCTTGCTTAGAGTTCACCAGTGGAACAGCAGTACTGGAAAATTACATTATTCTATTATGCACTATTATTGCTGTGCAATCTCTTTCATGAGTTGATCAAGCTTTGCCTTATACCAAGATGATTTTATTGTTCTTTAGATGCTCCATCAAGAGCTAAATCCTTTAATGTTCTGAAAAAGTGTAATTTCCTGTATAATTTTATTGAAGACCAGTTATATGCATTTCAGTGTTCAGTTTTGGGTCCCTCACTACAAGAAAGACATCAAAGGTCTGGACCGTGTCCAGAGAAGGGCAACAAAGCTGGAGAGGGGTCTGGAGCACAAATCTTATGAGGAGCAGCTGAGGGAACTGGGATTGTTTAGTCTGGAGAAGAGGGGTCTCAGGAGAGACTGTAACACTCTTCAACTACCTGAAAGGAGGTTGTTATGATGTGAGGGTCAGCCTCTTCTCTCAGCTAACAGTGATAGGACGAGAGGGAATGTCCTCAAATTGCATCTGGGAAGGTTGTGGTTGGAGACTAGGAAAAATTTCTTCTCAGAAAGGGTGGTTAGGCATTGGAACAGGCTGCCCAGGGAAGTGGTGGAGTCATCATCCCTGGAGATGTTTAAGAAAAAGGTTAGATTTAAGGAAAGGGCAGATATAGCACTTAGGGACATGGTTTAGTAGGCAATATTGGTGGTAGCTGGACTGTTGGACTAGATGATTTAGAGCTACTCTCCAACCTATGATTCTCTGGTTCAGGACTCTATGATTCTATGACTCTATGATTAGGTGTTCAAGAAACGTTTAGATATAGCGTTGGGAGACATAGTTTAGTGGGGTTGTTGGTGGTAGGTGGATGGTTGGACTAGGTGATCTTGTAGGTCTTTTCCAACCTAGCTCATTTTATGATTCTATGATTCTATGATTCTATGATTCTATGATTCTATGATTCTATGATTCTATGATTCTATGATTTGTTCTTGTATCAACATTGATTTTAAGGATGGATAATTCTTATACTCTCCCCACCAAGTTCAACTCTCTTGTGTAATACAGAAAGCAAATGTACTGCCTTTCAGACTTCATTTTGCAAAGGCAAAAAAGCCAAAGTTCCCCTTAAAAGAAACTCTCCCTTATTGTTACCATTCCTGCAGATCTTCATCTTTCAGTCTGAATTCACCTTTCTTCAGAGGGGGATTGCCAGAATTATACAGAATCATGCAGATGAAGCTTTGTTATCATCCTGAACATCCTTTCTCTTCTGGAACAGATGTCTCATTTACATCTTTTTATTTGTTCATTTTACTGCTGGCTGAGTCAAGACTACTAAAGTAATGTCCCAATTTATTGGCGGAAGTTCTTGTTCTTCATCTCTGGATGCATTAAGTTTCATTCCATTTGATGACTCATTTCATTTTTATTGCATAATACCCCAGACCATTCATTTCTTCATTTAAAATACTTTTTTTTAACCTATATACGTGATGCTTGTCATGATGAAATTTTATGAGCATAGCCCCTGTTTTTGTACAAACATTCATAACTCATTCTTAAGGACAATGAAGTCATTAGTTTGTAGATAAATTGAGGGTGAAGTCTGTAATTTCTGATTTCTTATTGGCAATATAACTAAGAAAGGTAGAACCTTCTCCATAAAATAGCAGTAAAGCTTTTATCATATTAGTATCCTTTTAGCTCAATTATATGAGGGCTGATGTGAAAGTAATGTCTCCTATTTCATTATGTTGGCCCAAAACATCAGAGATGGATGTTAGGGGTGCAGCAGTAGAGGCTGAACCTTCCCACCAATATTTCATTACATTTTGTTGCCATGAAACAGCAGCAGAGGAGCCATCTGACAAAATGGTGTCTGACATGGAAGGGCGTATGAAGCAAAGGTATGTAATTGAATTCCACCATGAGGAATAAATGGCACCCACTGACATTCATCAATACTTGCTGAATGTTTATGGAGCCAAAACAGTGGGTGTGAGCACAGTGATGTGAGGGGTGGTATGTTTCAACAGTGGCAACAGCGATGCGAAAGAAAAGCAACATTCTGGACAGTCGTGCAGATTTTTAGAAGTGCAGCATGCAGGCTTTTCTTCATCACTAGTGAAAACGCATATAGTACATGGTGGTTTTCAACTGTATTGCAAAGTCGTGTTTTGTAGCTGAGAATTTGCTCTATCAAATACTGTTCCTGTGCTCTTTGTATCTGTTGTAGTTTCCATGGAAATAAATAGGTGGCATTACCTCCAGAGCAATCTACATATCTGTTTTGTCATATAGCAGCAGAGATTGAGCTGGTGAAGACATGGCTCTTGAAGTTGTCATGATACCAATATATCAGCTTCTGCAGGATAACTGTGATACTGATGAGTTCCTGTCCCTCGTGTAACTACTGGCCCCGCTTTCATTGTGTGAATTGTATATCTGAGTGGAGAATAAGCAGGAACATGACCTCCTTAATGATCTTTGTGTCAGCTGCAGTACAGTCAGACCCAGAGAGCAGTAACGCTAACATACAAGTGAGTAGATCAGGATGGCTGTGGATCAGGAACAGACATCCACGAAAATCTGAAGATAGTCCATACAGCTATTAACTTAGGCCTACAGTTAAAGGATTTGTCAGAGGCTGCACAATTGCTTAGAATGCTGGTTATCTATGCATGACCTTCTCTCTGGGTAAATTCATCTCACTTTTATAAAATAAAAAAGCTATAACAAAAGATCTGGCTGCATCCTTTAAAGCATGTGTGTCCAGCCTTCTGGGTTGCCTGGGCTGCACTGAGTGCAGAGGAATTGTCTTGGGCTGCATATAACACATATAATAGAGTTAATGTATATAAGTAACAAAACTTCTTTTATTTTTTATTCAATATTTTTTATTAAAACATAAAAAACAGAGGGCATCAAAAACATATAATCAGAGGGTTGGATGCATATGGTTTAAAGAGTCAAGAAACCTACGATCCTAGAAGCTGACATCAGGAAACAGTAACATGGATACTTCAGTCATTTTCTGCTTTTGGTGAAGGTCAAGATCACATGTTGTCACGTGCTGAGGAAGAAAACTCTATTGTAAAAAAGGGGAATCCTTCATTTATTGGGATTGGTTCAGGCATAGTGCTTAATTTTTTTCCTAATTAATTTCCTTATGATAGCATACTGATCTGATTCCTTCTACTATTAATGTAATAACTACATTATTTATAAACAAGTCATATCAGTAATCCTTGATTGTGATTATATAGAAGGATCTGGTGACTTTGAGTATAAGTGAAATCACTATTTGGGGACCCGCAGATCATAAGCCAGAAGTCCTATTCAAACAGTGTAATTCCTTATACATAATAAGACACCATAAACATGAAATAGGACATAAAACCTATGAACACAAGTGTACATGGAAGCCCTGTAGCTCCTCTAAGTCAGGGCCTGTCTGTCTTTACTGTTGATGTCACTTATCTGATCCTGGAACTGGTGTTTAGGATTCTCACTTCATCCAAGAAGAAATCAAGCAGTAGAGTGCAAATGACCAGAAAAGGCTAAATTCTTCTTGATTCTACTCTTACAAATGTTACAAAATCTCTTTCCTTTTGTGTTGCCACCGGAGAATTTTTGAGTCACCTAGAGCACCAAAAAGACTAATTGCTTCTGTTGCTATCCGAGATGATCACTGAGAGCTCATAAGGAATAGTTTTCGCATCACGTAGGTATACGAGACCCGGCAAAATTTAGGCTTGGAGTTCTTCATGTCAGATCTGAAAGACCCAAGTTTGCTTTTCTTTTTGTCTATTTTTCATTGCCCTGTGTTAACTCCCCTTTAATTTCCTTACCATAGTTGCCATAGTTGTTCATGCTTATCATCTTTTCTTTAGAAGAATCCATTTTCAGACAACAATATGATATATTCTGCTTACTTGAATTTATTGAAATGTGTGGGAAAAAAACAACTTGAGTCTTCAGATCTAATCCAGTTTCTACAGAGCCTGAGGTACAACTTCCATAGATTCAGCATAACTGATATAAAATCATAGAACCACCAAGGTTGGAAAATACCTCCAAGATCATCCAGTCCAACCATCCACATACCACCAATATTTCCCCACTAAACCACAACTCTTAGTGCAACATCTAAACGTTTCTTGAACACCTCCAGGGACAATGACTCAATCACTTGCCTGGGCAGCCCGTTCCAGTGCCCGACAACTCTTTCAGAGAGTAAGTTGTTCCTAATGTCTAACCTGAAAATATGCAGTCCAGACTTAGATGACTGTACTTGCAAACCTGTGAAAAAGACAGGCAGAAGCAGCAGAAAACACAGGTTTCTCCACCAGATAGAAGTAAATATTTGGTTGCTACTCTATGGGGAGTTATATAAAATCATAAGTGAAGAAGTGGAAAGAATTGAGAACTACCCTAGGAAAGAGACAGATAACTAGAGCTGTGAAAAAAAAGGGAAAAGAATGTTGATAATGATTGCATAGGAAAATGAATGATATGTACAGCACTTCAAAGGTACCCAGGACAGGAGGAATTGTGCCAACTTAGTTTCATACAGTATAAGAGTATAAAGAGGAAATAACCCCATCATGGATAATTAGGGACAGATCCATGGAGATCCTCCAGCTGCTTCTCACCATCCCACTGATGCAAAGCAGATGGACCTTTATTTGTAGCAGCTGGCTCTGACAGGTTTTGAGCACCTTTGTGCCACTGATGCAGATCAACTTTTGGCTTCTATTTTCTCCTTGTTACTTTTTGGGATGACATAAATGATCCACACTTTGATGTCACAGTTCTTGATAGGACCAAAAAAATAAGATTATAACATATTAATGCCTGAGTGTCTTATTTTTTATTTTGTTTCATTTTTAACAGTCTTCCACTGAGTGACCACAGACCTTTAGTGAGAAAGGAGAAGGGAAATGGTAACAATTAAAGAATGATTGAAGACATATTACTCTATAAAACAATCAAGTAAAGGGCAACTTTAGGCAAGATTTTATCTGCAAAATGATCAGCTGTATGCATGCAGTGTGGAGTACTTTGAAGGAACTAATTCAAATAACTGTTCTTTAGAAATAACCTGGTTTTGTTTTTCTATTGAGTAACTGATGCAAACATTCTAGCTTAAATGTTTGTTACTTATTTATATGTATTTATTTTAAACTTCTGGTCTAGAATCAGTTGCTCAAGCCAAGGTCATTTTGAGGCAATTTCCATGTGAGGAAGTCTCGAGTTAATTCTAAATGTCAAACAGAGTCACAATGTTGAGATGCTGGACAAGCAAATGCAACTTTGGAAAATGTTTTCCTGAGCAATTAACTGAGAAACTGCCATGGAAAGATTTTGTCTTGTCAAGCTTCCCTGACCCCATCTTTTCTTTCCAGATGCTGTGTTGTTTTTTTCTCTGACAGTGTCTGCACTGCAAAAAGCAAGAGGGCCAGGAAGAGAGTTCAAGAACTTTGCCCCATTATGCATCTGTTAGGTTGTACCTCGTTCTGCACAAAACAAGACAAATCTTGCCAAATTTCCAAGACAGATTTGTTGTACCAGAGACGGCTCCAAAGCACTGGGATGTGCGTCAATTGATGCCACTTAGGATCAGAGCAAGGAACAGGTCTCTGAGAGTTATTTACTTAGCAGCATGGTTATAACCATGGGTATCAAGATTAATTTGGGGAATAATGATGAATATAAATGCATCATAACAGAATGATGATGCAGATCTTTTCTTGAATCATCTACCACACAAAAAATAAATATGAATTAATATATCCGACAACTTTCTTGCTTAAGACTCCTCTACTTTAAGCCCTTTCACCACCAGCCGGGATGATTATATCCTTTTAAAGGGAGAGAGAGAAGAGTCCACGTACTATGTCAGTGAGGTAACGGAGGCTAAAAGAATAATGGGAATAAGTCATTTTCCAAAAATCGGTGTTTTTTTGGCCCTGACCCAATTAACAGACAGCAATTTCCCTCCTGTTTTGCTGCTAATTCTAAAAGTGAATAGAAGCAAGAAAGGCCTCAGGACTCTTAAGGGGGATCACAGGATTCAATTCACCTGTGAATTTGCCCAGTTATAAACTTGAGGCCATTTCAGTCTCGTATAGTCCAGTAGCCTGAGTGCCTGGTTAGTGGCAGCTACTGTGGCAAATTTCTTTGCTTTCTCAGTTGTTTTTCTTTTTTTTTTTTTTTTT
>NC_034409.1:151855562-151944312 GCF_002078875.1 Numida meleagris | reverse complement strand
TAACTCCTCGTGGAACCACAACTGAGAATGCTTAAATGGCTAACATCTGGCTTCATCTTCAGGACAAATACACCAGCCAAGTTGTCGGTTCCCTGTTTCAGAGGAGACTGGTGGATATAAGATGCATTTCTATGTTCTTTCTTCTCTAAACTTTCAGCAGTTTTCATGATCATTTGCATAACATTTAACCACTGTTTGCGTGGCTATTGTGTCCCTGAGGGTTGCTTTGTGTAAACACAATCTGTGTCACAGTCTTGGAATGGAGAAGAGAAAAACAGCTTTTTCCCTTCATGCAGATAACCGTCTCCATAGTAGCTCTGCAGCTGCCTGGATTATCTGTTGCAGTCAGCAGCAACTGGTAGTACTATTAGCTAAAGAGTAAAACTGTAAATCTATAGGGATGCGGTTATATGAGACAAGCAGAGCCTGTGTAACAGCTTACTGCTGGTGAAAGGAACAGTCTTGTTTCCTCCTGAACAGCTTTTTAACTTGCTTCTTATTCTCATCTGCTCCCCTTCCTTCCTATTGCACTCTCAGGCACTTCAGACTTTTGGGCTATCTATTTTCTAGTAAATTATATTTGCCTGGACCATATTCTGGCCAAGATGCAACTCTCTTCCCATTTGCCACTCTCTGGAACCTTCTAGCATTTGGTGGCCACACGCAAGCTGCCTATGGGGAATGGTTTGGTGATTTTGCAGCTGCATCTGGGAGTTGTTGGAAGAGAGGCAGCTAACCTGGGCCAGTACCACGCTGGGGTCATTATAACAATTTACTGTGGACAGTGTGAACAATTCAGTTTCAGAGCCTGGGAGTGTTTCTTGGTACTGTTTAATATATCACAATTGCTGTAAGACTGTAAGCTCATTCCTCTCACTGAAGTGGTGGGAAACCAGCTCGGCCAAAGTGGAAGAAGAAAAAGCATTTTGACTGGTTAGAGAGCTACATGAGTTCTTCATGGATCAGAGAAAGGGTAAGGGTGAGAGCAAAAGTACATGTCCAAGAACAGTGAGGGAGAGGTGGAAAAGAAAGCAAAGACTGACTTCTTCAGTATCAGTTCTGGCTGCCTTGTCTAATGACACTCTCTTTAATGGTATAATTATACATATAAAGGTACCTAGGGATGGATTCCTTGTCTTGCATGGAGATTGACTAAAGAGATCTGCAGCCCATTGCCAGCATCTCACTGCCATTTTTCTGGAGACTCTGACCTGCCGCCCACTTTGGTTTTGTAAGAAATTCCTTACTCTTTTCAGTCAAAATAAGCCCTACCATTGATAGCTGTAAAGTAATCTAGTGTGTTTTGCCTCAGATGAACTAGTGAGAGCTCATGCAAACACTTCAAATGGCAGCTGGAAGAGGTGATAGCATTCGGTAAGATGAGCAGAATGAGATGACCCTTCTTTAACCTTTTCATGTGACATATCTGCAACCGAAAGTGGTGTGTACACATCCTTCAGAAGAGTTTATACTCGGCTCTTCACTCTGAGTCAACAGTGATGCATTCAGCTGCAGTGCCACTTCCATTCGCATAGGCAGCTCCCAGGTCTGGGACACAGATGTTCAGATGGACTGTGGAACTGCTGAAAAACAAGCTTACATTCCTGCATAAAAATAGGTATTTTTTCAGCATCTTCAGTTTTTCAGTCTATGTCACCGTTTGACCACATAAGAATAAAGGCCTTAAGTAAAAGCTTTTAAGAGTACATTGTCCATGAGGCTGTGGGCTGAGAAAGCCTTTGTTGTGCTGCAAGATGACTCAAACACTTCTAAGACTGTTCTCAATCGCACCTATTTTCCATGCTGTTTAAAATAAACTTATGTGTAGATACAATTGGTATGGTGTCAGTAACAGAAAAAAAATTTTAGGGATTATTTCTCACAGTGCGGTTTAAAATCCCTTATCAGTTTATTTATAGTGAAAACTATACCGTCTTTGCAATTCACGTTTATTTTTACAATTTGTGTTTAAGATTTCGTTTAACTTTGTGACTATTGAGATTCTTGTTCTCATCCAATATAAAGATTCTCATTCCATTTATATTCCCCATTTTGTCCAAGTTCTTTTTTTTTTTTTTCCCTTACCCTGCACATTTTAGGTCTGTTGACTCATTTATGGAATTCAGGAGTATGGAGGCCTGCAGAGTAAGACAGTATGGAATGAAACTGCAAACAATATTTTGCTCTGTGGAGTAAGTCACTCAAGTCTTAACAGAATTAAAACGACCTTTCAGGTACACATGCTCCAATCACGTTAAAGCAGCATCCTCATGTCATTTTAAAGCACTTTTAATTTCCATTTTAAAGACCTGACTCTTCTGTCCTTACTCAAACTGCTTTAGTTCAAAGTTTTCTAGCAGTTGATATTGCAATTACAAGTTCTTCTGATTTGCAAATTCCCGTGAATTGTTTCGTGTTGTGGCTTTACAGTTGCAAAACAGCAGGAAACTTATTTTATATGCATACTCAAAAGATGAAGGATATTTTTTCCTTATGGCAAATGATCAAACAACTAAAGGAGATGTTCAATATTCATCTCATTTTCTATCGTAACTAGCAGAATCTCTTTCAGGTTTGTGTTTTGCTGTTTTGACAAAATATTAAATGAGAATCCCATTAATAGGTCTGACGATAGATTAATATTTCTTATTTCTTAAGAATCAATGGCAGCCTAGTGTTTAAATGAAATTACCTGCAGAGATTGCCTCTGACTTCAACCTCAGAACTCATTTTTGTAGACAACCATACAGATTTGCAGATCTTGCAGTTTGAGTGCATTCATTTTCAGTGGCTTCAGTAATAACATAATACGCATATGTTTTATGCATATCTGTTAGAAAGTGACATGGCAGAACTATTATGATATCTGATGCAGTTTGGCTAATTCCTTCCTAACTTTCACAGATCCATCATCTTCCTTCCTCTGTTGTCTCGTGTTACTTCAGTCCTTTTTGCTGTTTTCAGTATTATTATTATTTTTTTTGCCTGAGCATACTAAGAAAATAGTAAGCAGCAGAATCTGTATGGATGAGTTTAGCCTAGAAGTGAGCAGACTGAGCAGAAAATGGTATTTCAGATGCTATGACTGTGCCATCACCTAAATACATTCCTAAAACTTCCAGAGTCCCTGTCTTGGCTCATAGCACAGCTACAGGCGAATACGGATGAACTGGGAGAGACTTTGCAGAGTCCTGAGAAAACAGAGATAATGAGAAAGTAGTGGGGAATGTCAGCATTCCTCTAGTCTGGTGTCTCCTCTTCAAGGAACTTAAATACAGGTTTAGTGCAGTATTACTTTGGAATGAGAGGATTTTAGACGTGCCTGAGAGATGTGTTAGAAAAGATTAACTACAGAGCTGATGGTAAAAAAAGAATTTCCACTGCAGAAAAAAAAGAAATGTAGACACTTCGAATGAAAGAGAAAAAGTGAAAAGAAAATCATCACTTTCCTCCAGTCAGATTACAAAGTCACTGATGTATTTCCAGTGGAATGATATACTTCACAAAATGATTTGAAATAGAGGTTTAAAAAATTTTTTACCTCACTGAATTCTTAGCAGTTTTAGAGGCATTTTCCTTTTGAGTATATAAGGGAAAGCAAAATGATTTTATGAAAAAAAATCGTCCTGACGAAAATGTTTTTAAAATACCCCTTCAGTGGGCACAAATTCTATCCTGCTGTTTCTAGGTCTATGGTGAAAACAATATTTTAATATTGCTTTCCTTCTGCTCTGTTAGTAAAACATCTGTTACATAGAAGATTCTATGCAAAATAAAATACTGTTGCCTTGCAGTCTGATCCGAGAACCACTGTTTTCCTGATATATTTAGATAATAAAGCTCTTAATGTTAAGTGGTAGCTTCCCAAATTAGCAAAGATGCTTAGATATCGGTATGCAAAGCAAAATCGGTGGACCTCTTTGAATTGTTTGGCTTCATTCATGAGCAGAAGCTGAGGGTCGTTAGTTTAATGAGTAATTTCTGTGGATTGGCAGCAAGAAAAGAGAGGAAGAAAATAGGAGTTAATGGCATGGGAAGCCTGGAGCCAAGGAGTCCCTCACTGCGAAAGGCAAGGGAAAACAATCACCCTAATCTGAAGAGAATATGTTTAACAGATAAAGCTTAGAGGAACGAACAATTCGGTCACTTACTAAAGAGACAGGTAAAGTAATCACTGGCAGATTATGAGGTGCTGGCGTGTGGTTTAAGCAACTAAGGCTGGAGGAAACAGAGGAAATGGAAGATGAATTTACGAGCATGTAAGAGATGTACATATTTATGAAGATCTGGCTTTGTTATGATGAAGAAGAGAGGATGTTTCACTAGCATACTAAGATTTCTCAAAGAGAATAAAAGTTCCTATTTATATTCAAACGCAGAATCGAATCTGACTTCATTTCAAAACAGAACGTTTCACACTTCTTAAATATGTGTGAATTACAAAGTACCCAAGTCCTTATCTCTGCGAGGAACACAGTGCAAGTGTATTCCACCACGATGAAAAACATCTCCATGACTGATCATCTACCTTGTAAGCATCTGCTCAGAAAGAATTATACATCAGCGAAGACTGTTCCCATCAGAGACTTTTTTATTAACTGTGGGTACTTTTTAAAAGAGGCTGTGGGACAGCTTTAATAACTGGCCCTTTATGTGTAGAAAAAGTCAAGCCAAATTTCTAAAGAAGCACATGTTTTAGGTAAAAGCCATTAAGAATTTGGTTCTGGACCCTAAGGGATCAGAAACTGATAATCACAGCTAAGCTTTGCTCTTTTTTTTTCTACTCACTGCACAAGCAGAATCTGGGGATATGAAAATCAGAATCTAACTAGAATGAGAAGAAAAACTTACGCAGGCTCTTCTAAATCACAATTCTAAGAAATTTCCTAATTAATTATTTCAAACAAACTAGGAAATCTAAAATAATTACCATCTTGGCATTTAATTTTTGAATTTATACATCTTACAACTGCATAACATTTAGGCACAAGTTTATGAATATGTACATGTTACTAAAATAACCTGCCAATTTTGAAATCAAATTGTGATTGTTTTCTTGTTCTCTCACCATTTATTTCCACCCAGTGTCAATTATATTTCCATTTAGGGTTAGTTTTTTATTGGATAAGACTATTCTTTGATTCCACTTTCGGAAGCCCTCAGCTTGACAGTATGTGTTAATTTAAACAGCTCTAAACAACCATGGGGTTTTAGATATTTTCTCGAACCACAGACTCTTGTTGGAAAAACAGCGTTGTTTTAGAAATACTTCTACAGTTCAACAACCACTGGGACATGCTTCATTTCAGTGTAAGATTCTCTTTGCTATCTCATCTTTTTGTGTAAACTAATGCTGAAATTCTAGAAGAGACAACATCTTTAGCAAAAATGAAACTTAATTCCTGTGTTACATGACACAGCACAGAGCCTAAGGAGATCCAATTAAAATGCTGATTATTATTTAAAGGGCTTTAACTTAAATGCGATAGAGTTTGCTTATTTCTAGCACATCTGTATGTCAGAAAAAAAAAAAAAAACTGTAGTGGAACAAATTGTCATAACTTCATTTACACAGTCTCACTGGATTTTACATAACTCTTCTGTATCAAGAGACATAATAAACTTTCCACAGACTTCTGAGGACAAACATAGGGAAAGATAATCAGATGGTTGATAAGGAGCAGAACATAGGACAAACACAGACATTTTAGTTGTGTTAATCTACTTCTGTTCCTGGCCTGACAATGAAAATGAGGACAATTTATTGAAGTTTGTCATCTAAGTGGTGAGGTTATACAGGGAGAAGTAGAAGGAGGGTTGTTGTAGTTATTAAATTAACTGAAGTGGTAAGAATGTGTAAAATGAGGAAAGATCATTGGAGAGAGGTTACATTTTGGCTCCAGGTTTTTGATTAGTCACCTTCTTTCCACTTAGACCAAGATCAGGTTTTGTCTCTGTGACAAAGTAGCTGAGGCAGACAGCATGTTTTCCCCTCCCAGTCAAATGTCCTTGATGGGAGCTTAGATTAAGTTTTTGTCAATTTAGAAGTCACAAATAGTATGGCCAAATGCACATTGTACCATGAAGTTTTATTCTCCAACAGTCTGGAGCTGAGTATGAATTACAGGAAAGAACTTTCAGGATGCTGGAAGATGGCAGCTGTGAATCCTGGTTACTGGGTAATGAGCTTATCTACAAGAACAGCAACTAAACACAACGGATAATCTTTGATGACAGCTATCTGTCACAGAACATCACCAGCTTCTCATGAGCAAAAGGATTCCTGGATGCTATGAACGGTCTGGAAGTAAGCTGGAAAGGAAAAGAGGCAGAGAAACAAGGGCAAGCAATCACAGAATTAGTAGTGATTAATTTTGTGTAACATGCTGCCCAGTATTTCTAAATGGATTAAGAATATTACAGCTTACTGTGATAATTTGTGCATGTTGATGTGCAAGTGATGATTTGTGCATGTTGTCTTTCTTCATGCATGTTGAGACAATAGGCTTCCCGCAACCCATCCACGGAGACACTGTGTGTGGGACACTGGAAAGCAATGAAGAACTGCGTGCTATTCATTTGTTTTCTAAATAACATTCTTAATTACCAGTGTATCGGCTGAAGCACTGACAGTGACTTAATTTGGTTAACAAGAGAAAGGTCTTGGCCCTTGCTCTGCTCAATCACCTTTTATAATCAAGCTTCCCAAAATAAGACCATAACTGTCTCAAGCTGTGCATGGGCACTGTCTGAACAAATAAGGCTGCATCACTAAAATATAACCTTTGATGGTCTTTATTTGATTATAGACTGCGATTCTGAAATAACATGCAAAAACAGCTATTTTTCTCCAAGAACTTTTACATTTTAAACTATGTTATCAGTTCTTCTTTTTCCTGAAAATAATAAAACCCAACAAAATGCCCCCACTTTTAGTGTGTATCTTTCTGTGCATTGTCACCTCATTTTTTTTTTTCCCCCCACCATTTTCTGAAACAGCTTTGGCTGATGAGGAATGACAGCCTTTAGTTTCCAGTGTGAACCTCACAATAGCAAGCTGTGTTCATGGAACCAAAGGCTGATTTGCCATTAGGCGGATGACATGGTGAAATACCCTGTTGCTCAGGGCTGAAGGTGTTGCAGAGCGCTACAGTGTGCTGCCTCATTAAACTGTTCTTAAGGCACCCACTATGCCAGTGCTGTGTGTTGAACGGCTTTTAGTAGCTATCTAATGGACAGCTATGACACAGAATCACAGAATTGCAGGGGTTGGAAGGGACCTCAAGAGACCATTGAGTCCAACCCCCTGCTAAAGCAGGTACCCTACAGTAGGTTGCACAGGTAGACGTCCTAGAGTGTGTTTTTCCTATAAAATCAACACAGTCAAATTCAAATACATACAGAAAAAGTTCATGTTTTTCTAAATTTTAGAACTTCAAATGTGGTCAGAAGGGGCTACTGCTTCTCCTCCAGCTTTGATACGTAGACTTCACTCCCCAAAGTCCAGACTTATAAATCTCAAAAATAAGTAGCAGGTCCTTCCTCTGTCTTTTCCTCCTTGACAAAATGGCTTTGTTTGTGAGAAATTCTACATTCTCTTTTAGTTTTTCTTTTTCACATTTAAAAAAAAAAGTTTTTTTAAGACCTCAGAGTTCATGACATCCAAACCAAAACTGTAGAAAGCTTATTTGCTGCATTCTGTGATGGTATGACACACTGGCTGTTCAAATTTATCTATTTAACCTATTGTAATTCTTTTTGTTTTCTAGAGTTTAGGAAACCCTAACCTTAACTCTAACCCTAATTAGGAAACCCTAACTCCTTGAGTTTAGAAAGGGAACTCTGTACATTTTAAATTTGGTTTCTGATCTCTTTGTAAAATTATGCTTGGTTCAAAATGATCCAAATTTAGCAGTGAAACTAGATTTGAACTAACCAAACTAAAAACAAAACAAGGCTTTGAAAAAGTACCTGAAAAACTTCTGCTCCATATTAGTGTTATGGCTTATGCATTTAACATTTATATCTTTATTGTCCCCCTTTTTTTTATTCCACTCTGAGTTTAATTTCAAATTTTTAAATAAGCCAACTACATAGCGAGATGTATCTTTTCAATGCGGCTATCAACAAGTGCTGCTCTGAAAGTAATGCCTCCTATTTCATTACATTGGCCCATGGCATCAGAGGCAGATCCTGGTGGTACAACAGTAAAGATTGAACCTTCCCACCAATATTGTTGCTGTGACAGATGGCAGCAGAGGGCAGTCTTACAAAAAGGCATGATATGGAGCTGTGTATGAAGCAAAGGTGTGCCACTGAATTCCTCTATGCAGACAAAATTGAGGCCACTGACATTCATCGACTCTTGCCAAATGTTTATGGAGAACAAACAGTGGGTGTGAGCACAGTGAGGTGGTGCGTTTCAGCAGTGGTAACAGTGATGTAAAAGATAAGCCATGTTCCAGATGGCCATGCACAGCTGTCGCACCACCAAAATGAAGAGTGTTTTTATCAGCTCATCTGTGTGAACTGGTGGATTCCAAACTGGGAGCTGTGTGTGGAGCTGAATATTGGTATCAGTACATTGGCAATAACTGTGGCAATGTTGGAATATTGTAAAGTTTGCACAAGGTGTGTCTCACAAATGCTCACACAGGAACAGAAAAAACACTGTATACAAGTTTGTCAGGACCTACTGAACTAATACTGGCTGAAGGTGTCAGTTTCCTGGATTGCATCATTACCAGTGATGAGACAGGGTGTCACTGCTATGAACTAGAGTCAAAACAGCAGCCCATGGACTGATGGCATGTGAATTCCCCATCGAAGGAAAAGTTCAAGACACAGCTCTCAGCAGGTAAAGTGATGTGCACTGCCTTTAGGGATAGGAAAAGCATGATCCTTCTGAATTTCATGGAGGCCAAATAAACCATCAACTCTGACCACTACATTGTGACGCTGACTAAACTGAAGGCTCCAGCTTCCAGAGTCAGACCAGAGAAAAAGATAATCCTTCTCTTGCAACATGACAATGTCAGGTCCCATACCAGATTGAAGACTGTAGATCACATTGCCAATCTTGGTTGGTCTGTCCTACCACACCCACTGTATAGTCTGGATTTGGCACTTTCTGATTTCCATCTGTTTGGACTGTGTGAACAGCATGTTCTTAACAACAACGCTGTCATACTAGCTATGAAGCAGTGGATCATCTCCACTGGTGCAATTTTTTCTGAGTGTGGCATGCAGGCTCTTTTTCATTGCCAGTGAAAATGCAGAGCTAATGGTGGTGACTATGCTGAAAAAGAGTGTTTTGTAACTGAGAATTTTCTCTATCGAAAAGCATTATTGTGCTCTTTGTATCTCTAATTTCCATGCAAATAAATAGGAGGCATTACTTTCAGAGCAACCTACATACTTGCAAAGGTTCAAAACCTTTGCTCATTACCATGAGGTAATTCTTAAACTGGATTGTTTTTTCCCCATCTGATTTAATGATTTTCACAAAGGAATGAGAAATATGACATTACAGAAAGATTTTCCGATGGAGATAAACTGGCCCGTGCAGAGATGGGAAAAATAATCAAAAAGTTCTCATGAGGTACTTGCGCTCCTCATCAGTGTTACTCAGGGTCTTATCAGCCTGCAGTCCTCAGGTCTGTGAGTTGAATCAACTGACGTGCGTAATTCTAGTTGCAGGTATGCATACATTTAAGGACAGTAAATTAAGAAGATAAGTAATGTTTGTGTGTGAGTAACATTTCCTACTAGCTATTTTACAATCATTTGACAAGATAAGAGCAGGGATAAAATCTATCATCTAAATAAAAACCTTCTCCTTCTCTCTGAAAAGACACATAGTAATACAGTAGAGTTCATATTCATCCTTGTAAGCTTTTTTTGTACTTTGTCCTCTTTTCTTATTTCAATCCCTTTGCTTCCCCCTCCTCTTTTTTTTTTTTTTTTATCTGAAGAGATAAAATCACATAGCTAACTGCTATCAGGATCTGTTTGGTTGGTTGGTTATTTTCTGTTTTTTTTTTTCTTTAATGTTGGAAAATAGTAGGCATACCTTCCACAAAACAAATATGCTGCTTTATCTTGGTTTAAAAGGCTCATTTGATGAAATAAAAGAGGGTAAGATCTACACAGCTGGCTACAGGAATCTAACATTATTCTATCAATATGTATAGTGAGCGCTGAAAGCCAAGCCGGAAATTTGAGTGGAATTCCAGTAACATGCACTGTCTGAAAACGAGGAGTGAAAAATAGACTCCTAAAATGATATTTTTATTAAGTTTTTAATCTTTCATGCTTTGGAGAAAAATACTATGACTTTACATGAAATATCAGAAAGGACTACTTAGTAAATTTGAATATCATTTTTTTGTTATCATCTCAAGGTTTTGAATTACACTTTAAAAAGGAAAGTGATTATCCCTCTCTACTCACAGCTCAAGCAAAAACATCTATACTATTGCATCTGTATTGGTGCCCTGCAGTACAGGGAAGTTGGTAAACTGTAGTGAGTGCACTGAAGGGACAAGAGATGGTTGAGGATGGAGCACCTAGGGGATTCTGCTGTCTCTGTCCTTGGAGGTTTTCAAAATCTGTCTGGACACAGCCCTGAGTGGTATGGTCTGACCTCAGAGTTGCACCTGCTTTGAGTAAGAGGCTGGATTACAGACCTCCCAAGGTCCCTTCTATGCAGAAGTCTTCTGTGAACCTTTCATGATCCCCATCCCCATCACTGCAGAATGTTTTGGTTTCATTTCAAAACTCCAGATTTGGAAATAATTCCCTTTTCCCATTTATCCTTTTAGCTGGACCTGAGTGATTCACACCATAAATCTGCTTCATTATTAAAATGTAATCGAATATATTGAAAAATATTTGGGATCAACTGAATCAGTCTGAATTTTAGGTGCATTCATTATTTTATTTTAATTCAAAACTCAAATTCATAAGGTATGCGCCTTATGTTTAATACATAAAACCAATTAATGATTATTTTGCAGTATGATTTAGGTGATGGAAGATAATTAGCAGTGATTACAACAGATTGAATGATAATATCATTTTCACAGCACATAAATCAGATTTATCTAGGTAATTATGGTTCAGAATATCTATGAGTCACAGTCACAGAAGTTTGTTGATGCCTAGAATTTGTGAACAAACGTAAGTTCATCTTGCCTTACACATCTCAATATTTTACACTCTTTTAAGAAGAGCAGTATCTTCAGCAGCTAGCTCTAGCCAATCTCCATATGAGACAGTTTTTATTCCCAAGATTGGAAACCATCATTGTTTCTAACTCAACAGGTTTTGTGAATTAGAAACATATCCACTTCTCAGATTATGGACTGGTTCCTATATTTAATCTATTGCTTTCTTTCCTATTGATCTAAGCTGATATTCATGAACAGAAATAAGTCCAAACAAAAATGGAGTTTAGTGCACAAGGGCACATGTAACAAAAAAAGCCACAACTTACTTTTCTTATTCTTCTGATGATCTTCAGTATCAACTTCCTGACTCTCCTAGTTTTGCATTTTCCCAATATAGAGTTTTTACAAACTTTGGCTAATGCTATACGAGATTTCAGATTTCTAGTGTACTGACCTGCCAGGTGATTCAATCAGAATCCTAGAATGGCTTGAGTTGGAAGGGACCTTTAAGACCACATAGTTCCACCTCCACATAGTTCCCTCACTGCTGTGGGCAGTGTTGTCGTCTGCCAGATCAGACTGCCCAGGGCCCCATCTAACCTAGCCTTGAATACCTCCAGGAATGGGGCATCCACAGCTTCTCTGGGCAGCCTGTGTCAGTGCCTCACTGTTCTCATAGTGAATAATTTCTTCCCAACATCTATGAGGACTACTCTAAAAATTATGCCTTCCATTTTATGAACTTGGCCCACAATTGTCACAGGCAGATGTTGAAGCAGAAGAGGCTGAACCTTCCCACCAAGGTATGTAATTGTATTCCTCCATATGGAAAAAATGGCACCCATTTTCTGTCATCAACACTTGAAGCTTATGGAAACTAAACAGTGGATTTGAGCACGAGGCAGAGGGTGGTGCGTTTCAGCAGTGGTGAAAGCAACAGTGAGTCCCCTCCACTGGTTCAGGTTTTTACAAGCATAGCATGCAGGCTCTTGTTCATTGCTGGCAAAAATGCAGAGCTAATGGTTGCCACTGTGTCAAAAAAGAGTGTTTTTTATCTGAGAATTAGGCCTATCAAATAGTATTATATCAGTAGTGCTTTTTGTATCTGTTGTAGATTCCCTGGAAATAAATAGAATCATAGAATTGCTCAGGGTGGAAAATACCTTCGAGTCCAACCATTAACCTAACCATACTACCCAAATTCTAACAACCCACTGCTAAATCATGTCCCTGAGCACCACATCCAGTTTTAAACACATTCAGGGATGGTGACTCAACCACCTCCCTGGGGAGCCTGTTCCAGTGCTTTACAACCCTTTCTGTAAGGAAGTTTTTCCTGATATCCAACCCAAACCTCCCCTGGCGCAACTTGAGGCCATTTCCCCTTGTCCTGTCACCTGTCACCAGTGAGAAGAGACCAACCCCACTCTCACTGCTATCACCTTTCAGGTATTTGAAGAGAGCAATAAGGTCTCCCCTCAGCCTCCTCTTCCCCAGACTAAACAGCCCCAGTTCCTTTAGTCGCTCCTCATAAGACATATTCTCTAAGCCCTTCACAAGCCTTGTTGCCCTTCTTTGGACCTGCTCCAGCACCTCAATGTCCATTGTGTATTGAGGAGCCCAAAACTGAACA
Organism: Numida meleagris; assembly: GCF_002078875.1. Taxonomy (NCBI): domain Eukaryota; kingdom Metazoa; phylum Chordata; class Aves; order Galliformes; family Numididae; genus Numida; species Numida meleagris. The sequence goes on along the minus strand of NC_034409.1, from coordinate 151,931,508 downwards.
CAGTACTCAAGGTGGGGCCTCACCAATGCTGAGTACAGGGGCAGGATGACTTCCCTAGTCCTCCTCACCACACCATTCCTGATCCAAGCCAGGACGCCATTGGCCTTCTTGGCCACCTGGGCACACTGCTGGCTCATATTCAGGTGACTGTCCATCAACACACCAAGCTCCGTTTCCATCAGGCAGCTTTCCAGACACTCCTCCCCAAGCCTGGGGTTGTTGTGACCAAAGTGCAGGACCTGACACTTGGCCCTGTTGAAACTCATACGGTTTACCTTGGCCCATCAATGCAGTCTATCCAGGTCCCTCTGTAGTGCCTTTCTACCCTCTGGCAGATCAACACTCCCTCCCAACTTGGTGTCATCTGCAAACTGACTGAGGGGGCACTCAATCCCCCATCCAAACCATGGGCAGCCAGCTTCTCCATGAGGATGTTGTGAGGGGACAGTGTCAAAGGCCTTACTGAAGTCCAGGTAGACCACATCGACAGCCTTACCTTCATCTACTACGTGGGTCACCTTGTCATAGAACGAAATCAGGTTTGCCAGGCAGGATCTACCATTCATTGTGGGACCATATGAAAACAAAGACAGTCTCGCTTTGATGAGGAAAAGACCTTGGGATGAGTAAACAAGCTTGGCAGCTACTTGCGCCAGACGTAAACATGCACGAGGCACCTGGCTCATACACGTGACTAAGAGGTTGCTGCATGGGTATAAAAGGTTATGAGAACATACAATAAAGGTCTTCATCCTGCACTAGCAACAGAGCCTGTGCCTCAATTGCCACAGTTCATGAACCCATTCTGACTGGGCCTGATCCCCTCGTTGACCTTTAATTGATCCATGATGGCTCCTGAGATTATCCGTTCCATAACATTCCTTGGCACCGAGGTGAGACTGATAGGTCTGTAGCTACCAGGATCATCTTTCCGGCCCTTCTTGAAGATGGGCATCACACTTGCTAGTTTCCAGTCCACTGCGACATCCCTGGTTAGCCAGGACTGTTGAAGGACAATGGAGAGTGGCTTGCCAACCACATACGCTAACTCCCACAGAACTCTAGGGTGCAATCCATCTGGCTCCATGGACTTTCGAGTGTCCAACTTTTGGAGCAGGTCCAAGACCATCTCATCATGGATTATGCAGGGCCTGTTCTGTTCCCCATCCCTATCTACCAGCACAAGAGACTGTGTGCCTAGGGTGTAACTAGTCTTACTATTAAAGACTGAGGTGAAGAAGGCATTAAGTACCTCAGCCTTATCCTGATCCTTGGTCACCATGTTGCCCTCTGCATCCAACAAAGGATGGAGACTCTCCCTAGCCTTCCTCTTACAGTTGATGTATTTATAGAAATATTTATTGTTGTTTTTCACCTTAGTGGCCAAGTTCAGTTCTAGTGGGGCTTTGGCCTTTCTAATTTTCTCCCTGCACAGCTTCACTACATATTTGTAATCCTCATAAATTGCTTGCCCCCTCTTCCGAAGACCATAAACTTTCCTTTTGTTCCTGAGTTCCAACCAAAGGTCTCTGTTCAACCAGCTCGTCTTCCATGACTTGGGGATGGTCAGCTCCCGCACCTTTAAAATAACTTCCTTAACGTATTCCCAGTCTTCCTGGGCTCCCATGCCCTCCAAGGGAATCCTTCAACCATGGTCTAAAAGAGACCAAAGTCTGCCCTCTGGAAGTCCACAGTGGCTGTTCTGCTCAATCCTTGTTGAACCTCCATGGTTCAACAAGGATTGAGAAATCTATCATTTCGTGATCACTTCACCCCAGATGGCCTCCAACCTTTACATCCCCCACAAGACCTTCCCTGTTAACAAACAGCAGGTCCAGGACTTTTCTTCCCCTTGTTGGCTCCTTCACCAGCTGTGTCAGGAAGTCGTCTCCCACACACTCCAGGAACCTCCGGGACTGTTCCCTTTCTGCTATATTACAATTCCAGCAGATGTCTGGGAAGTTGAAATCCCACACAAGAACAAGAGGTAGAAAGCTCAAGACCTCACCCAACTATCTATGAAGTATCTTATCCACCTTTTCATCCTGGTTGGGTGGCCTGTAGCAGATTCCCATGATAATGTCAGTCTTATTGGCCTTCGCTGTTATTCTGACCCACAAGTTCTCAACCCTATCATCACCATCATTAATTTCCACACATTTGCATTCTTTCTTAATTTAGAGGGCTACACCACCGCCTTTCCTGCCTTGCCTATCTCTCCTGAAAAGTTGGAAACCTTTGATCACAGAGCTCCAGATGTGTGAGTCATCCCACCACGTTTCCGTGATGGCGACTATATCATAGTTTTCCAGCTGCACAATGGCCTCCAGCTCCTCCTGTTTGTTACCCATGCTGCATGCATTAGTGTCATCAATAAAGATATTGAAAAGGACAGCCCCCAGCACTGACCCCCGGGGAACACCACTCGTGACCGGTCACCAGCTGGATTTAACTCCATTAATCACTCTCTGAACAGTGAGATAACAGCCTCCTCACTATGCAGTCACGTGAACGGGTGGCAAATGGTTGGTCCATGTTTAAACAGCCCGCAGTAGCTCCAGAACACACACCCCTGCTCGTGTGGGACAGACATAGCCCAGCCCGCTGCCCCACACTTATCGGGCTGACACCTCCACACGGTGTAGCCACGTGACCGGGCGGCTTGCTGTTTCCCCGCGTTGGAACGGCCCACGTGACACGCGCACACCGACTCCTCCTCTCCGTGCCTGGTGACACGTCGCCGCCCTCCCCGAGGCTTTTTGTAAAGGCGTGGCTGCGGTCGCCGTTGCCTCGGCAAGGCCCACACCACGTCAGCCTCTCTCGCGAGAGCTGGCGGCCGCTGCTGGGTCGTTCTCCTCTCCCCGGTTTCCTCAGGGCAAGGAAAGCTGCTGAACCTCCCTGTACCTTGGGATTCGTTGCCGCGGCTCTGGCTGCACCGGCTCCAAAGCAGCAGACCTCGGTTACTGTCAAATAGGAGGCATTCCTCTCAGAGTAACCTACATAATCTAGATTTACCCTCTTTTAATTTAAAATCGTTCCCTCCTGTTCTATTACTATTAGACTGTAAAAAGTCAGGATCCCTCATGTTTGTAACTCCCCTTAAATACTTGAAAAGCTGCAATGAGGTCTTCTTTTTTTTTCCAGGCTAAAGAAGCCCACCTCCCCTTCACAAGGGAGGTGCTCCAGCCTTCTGATCATCTATATAGCCCTCCTCTGGATCCACTCCATCAGCTCCATGTCTTTCTATCTCTGGATAGCTATATCATCAGAATCCACTGTGCCTTTATGCCAAACATCAAGGATGAGCAGGCCTAGAAAATTTGCAGGCTGGGCAGAATCATGGATTAAGAGAAAGAGACAACTACAGTAGAGCATTTCTAAGGAATATGTGACCTGGAAACATTATTTAATTGATTTCAGTGAAGCAATTAGAGTAATGTAATATCTGAAATGTCGTGCCCTGACTGTTCAGCGGTAATTCTAGTGGCCTAATTAGAAAATAATTGGATTCTAGAAGCATGACTGGTTTAAAGCTTTGCTAATTACTCTCATAGAAATCATAAATTATAAATAAATTGTCTTTGACAGAGTGGAAGGTTTGGAATTCTTGAGATAATGATTTTTTTTCACAAAAAACGGTCTTACCCAATGTGAAGATGTTCTAATGGGATCTTTGGGATGCTAGGCTGTTCTGAGGCTAATTACTTTAATAAAATATTGATAAGGACACTTCTTACGTTGTTAATGTCACATGATGAAAATATAAACAACTGTATTTAAATAGTGAGAAAAAGTATCCCAAAAGACTGCGAGACTTATGACTATCTCAGGCTAAAAAGAAAATTTTATTTTCTTTTAAGTTACGTATTTTAAATTGTAATAAGACAGAAGAACATTCTTCAGACAATTCTCAAAGATAAGACACTAACATCAACAAGTGTCCAACTGTTGCAGCTACCTCTTACTGACTGCATGATCTTGTTAATTGTTCCTGTGGGATCCAATGGTCCTGATTTCATTTATCTTGCATGCTCATGAATTAGAAGAAAAGAATGAGAAGTAGAATTTTTTTTTGTATTATTTATTTTTTTCTCTTTTGCTTGTTGTGTGAGATTGGAAGTTGCAAAAGGAGCGTTCTATCAGAACATTAGAGTATTAAGAAACTTTACATTCACATCATAAACATGAGATCATATAGTATGACGGTATTTAGGGATACTTGAGATTCTGCCCTAACTTTAGTCCAGGGAAATTACATTCTAAGTTTGATCTGGTTTGGGGAGCCTTCTTTATGACGAGAAATAGAAGCCTCAAGCATTTTTTGTTCTGTCAGTTCTGTTTCTCACCGGATCATATTTCATGGACTTATAAGTGTGCTAAGCTACAATTTAGCCTAAGATGTATGCATCCAACACTTACAGCTTCATTCTCCTGCCAAGCTGCAGTCAACAGCTGCCGTTTGATATCTCCTAAGTGCTAAAGTTATCACCACGAGGCTGGCAGATACGACATGAAGGTTATGAGAACATGTGCTTTTCTGTGGAGTCAGATGAGGGCCATGTGGGATCTCTGATGGGTTACGATTACTATGTGTGAGAATCAGTCCTGTATTCAGCCTAGTGATAGCATCTCCATGCTTAAAAACAATTTGTGCAAGAGTACTACATTAATAGGAAACTTGTGCATGTGCCTTTAACCTTTAGTATTCATGCAGCATTAATGTAGCTTGCGGCAAAGAAAACGCTAAATACATATAAAGGTAAGACTGGTCTACATCCTTAACAAATCTTTTAATTACTATATTTTTCAAAGCTTAGAAGATACTTGACATTCCAGAATTTGGATTAATCATCTTGTATTATCTCTCAATTAAAAAAACCAAACAACTATCCATTTTATGTTCTAATTACTTAATATATTTCCTTCATTCTGATTTATCATATTGAGTTAAACTTCTGTAGCTACTGCAGACAACTTCTGCATAAGAAAGGCCACAACATAGCATTATCTAGTTAATCAGCTTTTCTTTAAAAGTAAATCTGTTTTCAGTTTTGTGCATAGCCACACTGAAAGAACTTGAAAGTTTTCTATCTGTGTATCTTTTATTAGGTTAAATTTAGCCACAGCTGCCTGTGGCTATTACCTAGTTACCGAATGGCCCAAACCAGAAACTTATTGTTGTTTGCTTTCTGTGGAAATAGCATACATTCCATGTACCATTCATTGTTGGGAATTCCTAAGAAGCTTTTTGAAGAATAAGCACTGGGATTGTGTTAATACCTTAAAAATAGTCAGTGCTGGATACTCCTTTTTAATCAACCTTTAGTAAAGTTGAGAATTTCAACTCACTAATGAATCAACAGTGTGGACTTTTTATTATTATTATTTTCAGAACAGACGTGTTCATTTTAATTGCTAAGATAGTAAAGTTGCTATAGATATATGATAAACTGTTGAGTAGAACTGCACAGCTTATTCCTTGCTGCTGATGTCCCAAATAAACTAAGAAAAAAAACACTTAGCAGTATCTGGCTGTGTTATCAGCTTACTTTATCTGAGAATGGTTAAGAAATATTTCTATGAAAAAAAATGTATTCACCATCTTACGTATTTCCAGTATCTCAATTCATCTGTAAATTGTTTGGAGACAGTTTATCTTTAGTCTTAAGTGTATACACAAAGTTTAGCATGAAACAGGTTCTAATTTACAGCTGGAGTTACGAGAAACCATATCTATTTGTACTGTGAAATCTTCCAAATCTTCATAGAATCATAGAATCATTAAAGTTGGAAGAGAACTCTAAGATCATCTAGTCCAACTGTCCACCTACCATCAATATTTCCCTACTAAACCATGTCCTAAAGTACCACATCTACACGTTTCTTGAACACTTCCAGGGATGGTGACTCCATCACTTCCCTGGGCAGCCTGTTCCAGCGTCTGACCACTCTTTCGGAGAAGAAATTGTTCCTAATATCCAACCTGAACCTCTCCTGGTGCAACCAGAGGCCATTCCCTCTAGTCCTATCACTGTTACCTGGGAGAAGAGGTACCTCCACCTTGCCACAACCTCCTTTCAGGTAGTTGTAGAGAGTGCCTCTTTGCCAGTCTGAACAGTCTCAGTTCCCTCATAAGACTTCTGCTCCAGACCCCTTACAAGCTTTTTTGCACTTCTCTGAACATGCTCAGGGCCTCGATGTCTTTCTGCAGCGAGGGACCCAAAACTGAACACAGCACTTGAGGTGTGGCCTCACCAGAGCTGAATACACGGGGTTGGTTTCTTCCCTGCTTCTGCTGGCAACACTATTCTGATACAAGCCAGGATGCCATTGGCCTTCTTGGCCACCTGGGCACACTGCTGGCTTTTGTTCAGCCGAGCTTCAACCAGCAGCCCCACAATATTTTCCTCTGCAAAAAAAAAAAAAAAAATTTTGAAATACTGCAAATATGAATCACTGATTGTCTCTGTGTACCTTCTTTTCTTTCTATTCTTTGTAACTGAAAAAACATAAAACGTGAAAAAATAGGCCATTTTTAATGAGTTCACTATATATATTAATCATATATTTAATGAGAGTAACTATATATATGTATCTTTATATATATATTTACTCTCCTATATATAGTTATATAAACAGTTATATATAGTTTATATAAATATAAAAATATATATGAGAGTAAATGTATATATTAAGATATTACAATATAATGTATACTAAGATATATATAGATATGTATTTATGGTGGCCATAATACTTTCCTGTTGTAACCTCCAGTATCATGTCATTGCCCTCACAAGTTTTTGGGATTAAGACAGGTCAAAATTGGCCCCCTCTCTTCCCTCCTTCACTTTCAACATGAGCTCTTTCATCTCTGGTCCTGGCACCAGTTATGCCCATTTTACTATGTCTACAGAATAAACATTAAATAAAACCAGCAAGTGGGTGACACAAAACAAGAAAAAAGGAGATGTTTCCTCACGTCACCTTCTTCGCAGTTCTTTTCTGACAGTGCTGTAAATGCCAGACATTGAGATTGGGCACCTGTCCAGTCAGGTGCCCATTCTCTGAAATAATTTCTTCCTGGCTGAAATATTTGGAGAACTCAGCAGTGTTTCATGCCACTTGTCCAGTCTTTCTTGCAAGCTAGCCAATCTTCTGGCTGGAAATGTGGATGTTGTTAGCTATTCCCATCAGGTGTGCAGGAGATGCCTGACTCTCTTCTCCAAATAACCCGCTGCAGTCCTTCTTTTTAGGACGTTGACCACGTCCTGAGCACCAAACAATATCTGCATTCTTCTGAGAGGATTATGTTTTTCCTCACCGCATTTCCTTGACACAGAGAAATCACAATCTTAATTTTGCTAGTCTGGAGATTGAGTGCAGATGAGGCCTGTATCAGAACAAGGATATTTAGTACAGAAGTTGCTGTAGTTTGCAGGTTATTTGCATGGTCACGACTTTCTTAAGGGTTAATACAAATCTAGAGCCTGTGAGTTAGGTCAGAGTTTGAGCTTATAAAAGCATGAAGCACCCTGGCCCACATACTACCCATTTCAGAGAGACTCTTCCTGTAACTGTTCGAGTGATTATTCTGAACAATGTTCTACCATCCATTACACTCCTTATCTCTGCTACTACTTCTCCTAAAGCTGAGTCACCTATTGTATCTGAAGTGCTTTGTACAAAGTGTTCCATATTTTATATCTATGTGATAGTATTGGCCCATTTTATATAACCTTTTGTTGGAGCTTCCTGGATTGCAAACCAAGGCCAAAACCTTCTCAAGCTGGCAAATCAAGCATAGACTGGAATGACATAAGGAAGAAAAGAAAATATGTATTTGTATTTCAACAGATTTCTTAATCTGAAATTGGGAAAAATCCAAAGCAGTATGATTTTTGTTCTCGCTTTTGAGGGAATCTATTTTAAAATAATTTAAAAAACTTAAGTGTCCTCAATGATGCTGTAAGCTGGATCCATGCATTATTTCTAATGCGGTCAAATCATTTATCTACCAATTTTTTGACCAAGCTACATTCTGATTGTATTTTCTAATTACAGAAAAATATTACAATTGGGTTAACACTTAAAATGTTTGGAAAGAATCACAGGTAGCAGTTTGAAAAACATTTTTTCTTACACTTTTCTCACATGTTTTATTATTGTTATTATACGCTAGTAGTAGACTAAATTTTCCTCCTTGGAACAATATCACACAAATTTTGTAAACAGTCCATTTTTCAAGTGCTTTGAGACAATGGCTCAGGCTTTATTTGGGATGTAATTGAATTGTATACCAATATGAATTCTGTTTAAAGTTTTCTTCCCATAATAATTTCCCTAGAAATAGTTTTGATTCTCCTGTAATCTGGGTAGCAGTAATGTTAAAGATCTAACACATGCTTCACTTACTGTATAGGCTTTATTTTAATTAAACTTCATTGGCAAAGCTTAAGTAATCCAGTGCAGATCTGCAGGTGATATTAATCCTATCACACTATAAATACTGCAGTGCCTGTATAAAAAACAATCATCTAGGTTCACACTATAGGTGGAGGAAGTCTAATCCATAACCAGTGGAGTTTAGAGAGTGATTCATCTGACCATGTTGCTCTTGTTTCTTTTATTCCTGGATTTCTGCAGGTACTGGGACATGCCTTGTTGGTAAGTGAACTCAGAACAATATAGTAGTCTGCAAGGAGTTACTGTAACCAGATTTCTTTGTTTTCTGTTAAAGATATGAATAAAAACTACACTTTGGTAATTAGCAAAGCAGCATTTTCTCAGCAAAAATGGCTGTTTATGCAACTTATCATGTACGGCTAATCCACTAGATTTCTGAAGGAAGTGACTGGCAGTGAGAATGTTCTCTGTCTTCTCTAATATGGTTTTCGAGGAAGTAGGGTGAGAGTTTTAGAGCTTGCCTGAGTCCTGGAAATTCTAAATACAGAGATATCTCTAAAGGATCATCTCTGTACTTCCCCTGAAGTACACTGAAATCCATATCCTATTGCAAAATCCACTGTAAACAACCTGCAAATGTGCAATGTGTGGTAACAGTGATACGTATCTCAATGTTAAACTCAGGGACAAGCATTCCAATTACTGTAAATGCAGGAGATGAAAAGATGGAATAAGCCTGGCTGAGTTTCAGAGTGACCAGAACATTTTGTGTTCAGATGTGTCATTCATTATGGTTGTTGCTTGTTAAATGATTATTTCCTTCACAAGATTTTTTGATCTCAGGTTTAGAAACCTAGCTTCATTGTTCATCTCCTCTAGCCTTCCACACATGTGAGCAAGCAGTTGCCTTCTAGAAGAGAAAAAAAATGCACACAAGTGAGGAGAAACATAACAACTAATGATGCTACTAAAAGTCCCGAAACCTATGAAATAGAAAAATTATTTTTCTGCTATCCCAGATTGGTGCTGTTTGATGTTGAAAATGATGGGGAAACTGACTTTTAATATGAGACGGAAGCATTGCTCCTGTTTCTTTTTGTCAAACATTTAGTACAAAATAAGAAGAAACAATTCATATGGCTGGTGGTGCACTTTTTGTTTGTTTGGTTTTGAATTAAAATACCTATGCTGCACATATCTAGAATAGGTGAAAGAATTATACAGTCTGATGAGAAACCACAACACTCAGTGAGTCTGTGGATGGTCTCTGCTCTCATCTCTGATGAACCTCAGTGCTGATGGTGAGACACGGGCATTTCACTCAAACTTTCAGAATTATTCTTATATTTTTCATTAGTAGTTTATAGAGATTATGCCTAGTGTAAGTCTTCTGAAGCACTCTGCAGCCTTGGGGGGTCTAGATTACCCTGGCAATTCTACTAAGCACTGCAATGCCTAAGCAGAGAACATAGAGAAGGTATGAGCACTCCTGAAGTCATATCAGAAGTGTAGATATGGTGAGGAGGGTGAGGACAGAAGACAGAGAACCTGTCAGGCAACAGGAGACTAGTGAGACTTGTTTCTTTTGGCTCAACAGAATGAGAGTTGGGAGGAGATAATATTTCTGATAGTAAATATGAGGTAGAAGGAAGACATATTTACACACCTGAAATATGAATTTAATAAATGAAGTGGCAGTGAGTAAGTTAGGACTAGAAATTAGAAGCTTTTCATCTCAGTAAGGTATGGATTATTTGAGTGGGAAAAAAAAAAAGGAGAGGAAACCCATCTGTCTTGTTTCCCATGGTAGGAGAGGAAAAGACTTTATGATCAAGGAATGCTTATCACCGCCATGTTCCCATCACTAATTTTCATGATCCTTTTTAATGTTTCAAATTCACTCAAGAATTCACTGGCCCAGCAAATCACAGAAGTGAGGTTCGCATAAAACTTACTCATCATCCATGGTATTCCACTATCTGAATAGGTCTCTGTACTTAAGTTGTACAATAAAAATACAGTTACCACATTATTGTCCATAGGTAAGTAACCTGTGATATTTTGTTGTTGTAAACTATCTTTGCTGTTTTCATTTTCTGCACATGAAGAAAGGAAAGACGGAATAAAAAAAAATCCTTTCAGCTCTACACACAAAGTCCTGGTTTAATTGAAGACAATGTAATTTAATTAAATTGATTTAAATGAGTCCAAAGTTTGATCGAATGCTTTAGAAGTGAACCTCCACTGAAGAGAAATTGATTCAATGAACGTCAGTGTTACATGTGTAGCTTAGAATCAGTAATGCAGGGTATTTTTGTACCGCTTTGTGCTTTGTTATTACTGCTGTACTAGAGATGAAAAACCATCACATTTGTGAATAAAAGTTTTACTTGCCTAATTTGTAAATGCAGAGATTTTCTGGAAAGCTGATAAAACCCATATCTGCTTACTTAGGGTGAGGAACCTTCCTCAAAGACTTCTATCTCGTCAAAAGGGCTGTTTCTTCCTCTTAAAGATTTTCATATCAACAGAGGCCACTAACCTCTAGATCATTTTGTGATTAAAAGGATGTTTGTTTTAGGAAAATTGTACTGCCAGCCTCTGCTGTTCTGGTTTCATGATGTTCAGGTTCCTGTTTTTTCAGATTGTGGTGCCCCAGAGTCACTCTCTGCCTTTTCTCTTGATGAAATATTGTGAGAAATAGAAGAGATGCACATATCTAGCAACATGTGAAAGGGAAAAATGAAACAAAACAAAAAAACCCTACTTGAAGCATTTGTGGCACAAGTTTTTCAAGAAAGGTAGTGAAAGGCACGGCCATGTGGAAAGCAGATGATGCCTTCTCTCTTCACTATATTTATAGCTGAAATGAGATACAAGTAGATTAGTAATAGGTTTTCTAAGTTCATATATACCCTTACTGCATTTATAGTTGCAGGCATATTAAGATATACATCTTAATGTATATACAGACATGTTGTGTAGGAGCATAAAAACATAAGAAAAGAGGTAGCAATTAAGAATTGTTCAGAAAGACATATTTAAAAGTACCTTTAATCCTTACAAAACTCAGAAGCTCAGCTTTCTGCTGCTGAAAGCAGAGACGAGAGTCTAGGCATGAACTGAAGGAGAAAAAATTGCTAAGTTCTGAGTTAGGCTAACTAGCTTCAGTCTAGTGGCAGCATACAGTGCTTCAATCCTGAAGATTCCAAAACTTTTTGTCATGATGTATAACCATTTTATTAGCAGTGAACTCTACTAGTAAGAAGAAAATCCCATGGTCCTGTCTTGTAGGGCACCCGTGGGAATTTTGGTCCTGGTTCAAGTAGTTTTGACTGACTTCCTGGCACAAAAGGAAGAGAAAGAGAGAGATGATTAAGAGAGAAAGAGACAGATGAAAAGATGAGATTAAGTTTTCTGAGAGTTTAGCAAATTTGGTTTTCTGTGAGTCCAGTGAGGGCTGGAGTTAGTACAAAATAAGGACAGGGAGGCAAAATCAGGAGATTTCAGTGGAACAAGTAGGTTGTTTTTTTCTTTTTTTTTGTTTATTTTAATGATGAAATGTTCAGTCTTATAAATTGTATTTTACAGCTACAAGGGAAACAAAATACCCACTCACCAAACCCATACGCCCAAACTATTATTGTTCTATACATCTCATGGCTTCTAAACATATCTTCATGAAACAGCTCTGGGGCAGTAATCACTATTTTTCTTTCCAGTCCATAACATCGAGCTTCTGGTGATTAGGTACTTAAACTACAATCAATTCACCTGCATTTCAGAGTATATGGTTCTTCTCCTGCAGCTCCATTGGCCCCCAGTAACATGAACTATGCTGATGTATCATTCCAGGTAATTTTCCACATTTGTATTTCTGTCATATTAATGTAGTTCCTTTATCATAGCCGTTTCACAGAAAGAACATATATTTTTAGAATATTTTTATAATACTCAGTTACACTTACTTGTAGCACATGCTGGGTAAGTACTAGATTGACTGAAATGTTATTAATACCTGCCAGGAGATAGCATTACAGAGCAAAGTTTATTTTTCCTTAATCTTGGCAATGATAAGACAGGTGGTTCAAGTTTAAGTGATGAGTGAACAGAGGAAAGTAACACCTCTCCTTTTTATAGCCACCCACTTCCATTTTCCTGTCTTTTGAATTTTCCTTGAGAGGTTAAAAGAGATCTTTGTACTCTTTACTGTGTACACTGGCTTGTTGAAAGACCAAAAAGAACATTCATGATCTATCAATCCTACCCTTCACACAATCAGTGTGTTATGGTGTGGGCTGTGTAGTTATGTTTTGAAAGCAGAAAGATTTCATCTCAGGGAGATGAAAGCAGCCAGAAGATGTAATTACTGTGTATTGGCCTATGAGTCAGTCACAATGCAAATATATCACAAAAAGACAACAACAGACACCTGGTCAGAATTTGATGTTACCAAGAGGTTCTTAAACTTTTTACACAGTTATTGCTATTATGGGAGTGAAAGATAATTTTCAGGAAGCTGAAGTTCCAGTAATACTGTGCAACATTTATTGGAAAAAAAAAATCAGACAAAGGCAAAAGAAGTGATATTTTATACATAAACAACAGAACAAACTGAGGCAACAAAAAATTGTGTTGAACATATTCTGTAGTAATATCACTCGTGTTTATGTTCCCATTTCCTTTCAGCCACTGGGATGCAGCAGTTTGAAGCATTTAACAGCTCCCTTTGCTGGTGATAAGTAAGAAGTGCAATTTGTGTGATCCCTAGTTTTGTTGCAGTATCAGGTTTTACTTAGCTTGGCAATCAGCACGTCCTAATTCCTGGTTTCTATTAAGATTTAGTAGATATTCCCAATAATTCACCAACCCCAAGGACAAGTAGAGTATAAAAAAACAAAAAGGAAACAAATAAATCAAGCTTAAATAGACTAAAAGTAATAAGAAAGATCCAAAATACAGCTTGATATAAACTTTCATTAGGGATATATAACAAATAGAAAATAAAAAAAATAAAGATTCTATATAAAATGGCCAAAATAAGACTGACTGAGAAAGGTAGTTTTTCTAACAAGTACTACAACAGCTCCCTAGCTCAAAAAGCTAGCTCATAACCTAATGGCTTATCAGGAACCTTTAGCAGATCCTGGACCTTCACCTGAAGCCTTTCCCTCATCCCAAAAGCTAATTCCTAAGCCTCATAAGTGAGACCTCAACACCCAAACCTAGCCTGAATGCATACCTTTAAGCAGAAATCCCAATGAGATGCCAGATGCCACAACCTTAACCCGAAGCCATCACTCCCTTGCTCTAAGCCTCAGGTGCTAAAACACTCTCCTAACCTCAGCTTGCATGTGTTAGGCCCCTAGGAGGCTGAAGAAGGGCAGGGATAGTAAGGTTGAAGAGTAAAAGCCTGAGGAGATGAGTGTCACACGCGTGAACAACACCTTTGAGTTAGAGAATTTCAATTAATTCAGTTTTATGCCAATTAAAAACAACCAGCTAACAACAATAACAACAACAAAACACAAAAAACCCACCAACCCTTTTACTTTCTGTTATTGTTGTTAAAAGCAAACAAACAAAAACCCAGACACTTAGGGAAAACACTGCAGTTTCCTTCTAGGTATACTCTTCCCCTTCATATCTTCGGTCCACTCATTTTGTTACACTTTGTCCCTTTTGTGACACGATGGGTGGTGTGGGAGATTGAGATCAGGTTCTTTTGTGATTCCTTGTTCCTTACTGTTCCAGTGTGGTTTCCTCCACCAGCTGCAGTCCCTTCAGAGTTCTGCCTCTTCCCAAGTCTCTCTTGGCCTTTTTCCTGCTTGGCTTGCCCACACTCTCCAGGCATTATCTCTTGTCTGTTCTTCTCCAGGAATGTCTCTTTCCTTCTCTTTGTCTCAGCGTTTACCACCTAACATGGTTTTGCAGAAGCTCTGGATACTCCGACTGCTGAGCTTCTGTTACGCCACAACAGAGCTGGCATGGGCTGCCTGGTACAGGGCAGTTCGTGTCCCCTTCCCACACTGCCTGCAACCCCCCACTACCAAAGCACTGCCACTGGATGAGGGGAGGGGCTGTCCCGCTCTGCTCTGCGCTGTGCGGCCTCACCTCCATCACTCAGAGCAGGATTGGGTACCACAATATAAGCCATAAAGCTATTAGAGAGTGTCCAAAGGAGGGCTATGAAGATGAAGAAGGGTCTAGAGAGCAAGACTTAAGGGAAGCAGCTGAGTTCCCTCGGTTTGTCCAGCCCAGAGCAGAGGAGCTGCGGGGAGGCCTCATAGCTGCTGCAGCTCCTCACAGAGAGCGGAGGGGCAGTGCTGAGCTCTGGTCTCTGGTGACAGTCCCCTAGCAAAATCCCTACTGAACTACAGGTGAGCAGGGTTGTGGTGAGAGAGGGTAGGGAGGGATGCCTTAGAGGGCAAGCACATGGTTGTTCACCATTGGCTATTTCCGCAGCTGATGGTCCATGAGCTGAAGGCTGGTGTGTGATGACAGAAAGGGCAAGAAGGACATCTGTGGAGTTAAGGAGGCCTGAAGAGGTGGTAATATGTCTGGAACAAAGATCAAGAGATCACCTTTGCTATCCCCTCACTCTAAGTTCATACACAATCCCTCAGCACTACCAAACCTTCAGTCCTACCCCTAACCTTAACCTCAGTGCCCTTTTATAATCCATAACCTCAAAGCACAAGTCAAATCCTGAAACCCTTACACCTTAGTTCTTCACCCTGGTTTGTGCCTTTGCCATCACATGCAACTGTTAACTCCAAGTTTTCCTTAATGCTTATTCTGAACATTTTTCAATGTTTTCCTTCTTGGGAAATATTTTTCCTTGACTACAAGAGATAGAAGACATGATTTCAGTGATAGAATCTGTGGCTTGAGCATTCTAGGTAAAACTATTTCACAAAAAGTCATTCTCAGAATACAGAAGGCTGGGAAAATCCATGCAGTAAAAGCTAACCAAAATCTTTAGATTTTTTTTGTGTAAAAATTTTTCCCAAGGAACCTTAGAAGACAGGCAACTCAAGGCCTTGTGTGTGATTCCATTCATGCTGTTTTATGCCAGGAAGTCATCTAGAGGTATTAAAGCACCAGAGTAGTAAAAAGTTATGCTTGTCCAATCGTATCAAGTTCTATGATTACAGAGCACTCATTCTTTCACTGGATTGCTGTTTTACAAGTAGGTGGAGTTGGCTTTGTGGTGGGAGTTCAGTGTCCCAAGCTCTGCTGTTACATCAGGTGGCACCTATTCATTCTGCTCTTTGTGGAAGAGAAATCCAGAAGGGGCTATCAGATACCTGTGTTTCAAGAAGGTTCAAATCAGCATAACTTTGGAACATGTCTGAGCATTATGGGAGAGTACTGTTGCTCCCTCCTCAACTCTTAGCTATACTTCCACCCATTTTTCTGCTGCTGGAGGCAGGATACTAGTCTAGCAGGATCTTTGATGTGAACTATTGCAAGCATTTATCTTTTCTACTGATCTCTTGAAGTGAATATATGAGGGCTTTTATAGTTCTTATTCTATCAGATTCCAAGATGTTTGTGATATCCTAAGCACATTCTCCACCTACAGACTTCCTTCCAGGACTCATAAAAATCTTTCAGGATCAGATTGTGGTTAGCAAATAAGTCTGACAGACTTGAAATACAAAGTGCTGTGCAATCATCAATTTATAATAAGCCTTATTAGCTGTCATTCAAAATTATATAATGCACATGGAATCAAGCTAAGAAACAGATTTTGGAATGATGTCTAAATATTGCAGCTTCTATCCATTCTCCATTTTTAAGCGACATCAAACTTTTCCTTACTGAGCTAATCTTAGACTCTTCATTCTTCCCATCTTCCAATAAAACCACTAACAACCAGGCTTTTTAAAAATTATTATTTATTTTTGTAAGTTCCCTCTGTCTGTTTTCATAACGTTGAGTTTTCCTGGTGGCTAACATTTGCATCATGTAATGTTTTTTATACAGCCGATCATTTAGATTTGTGTTTCATAGCTCTCCCAACATGAATGTATTGTCCATTCCTCTGCATAGATAGCGCAGCTCATTCTTCATAGTGTACTTGTCTGATTCACTATTAAATTATTGGTTTGGAACACAATGAACTGCTTGAAACTTCAGCAGCGAAGAGGATTTAGCTCCAGACACTAGATACTTCTGGCCTGAACACACACAGCCATAGTCATCTGAGATACTGTTTAGTATCCCTTCCCTCTGCTCTTTCTGAAGAGTGCAGGTCTACACTGGACTGTCGTATTTCTCAGACTCACTTGCAGATCGCAAAGGTCACAAGAGACCTGTTTAGGTAACCACATCAAGCCAGGTGGTAAGAAGAACCAATGTTAACAAAACTGACTTTGGATTAATGGGTTGGGAAACAACAAGCCGAATGTGAGTCAGCAGTGTGTCCTGACAGCAAAGATGGACAGCTGAGTCCAGGGATAATTTAGCAGGAGCACATCCAGCAGGTCAAGGTGAAGGGATTAACACCACTATACTCAGTGCTCTCTAGACCATGTTAATAATAACGTATCCAGTTTTGGACTACTTGGTACAGGAAATTCATCTATAAACTGAAGCAAGCTCAGGGAGGACCACCAGGACAGCAAGGGCTGAAGTGCAAGTCTATGAGGAAGTCAATAAGAGCCAAAGCCAGGCTTTTTATAGTGGCACATAGTGGAAGGATGAGAGGTAAGTGGAAAACTTGAAAGAGGAGAGTTTCAAATTAAATGTAAGAATAAACATTTCCCCCATGTTGACAATCAGGCATTGGAAGAGTTTACTCCAAGAGGTTGTGTTGTTTCCATCATTGGACATCTTGAAGAGTTGTCTCAACCTCTGATCAGCCTCATCTGTTCCTTTGCTTTAAGCAGGAGGTTGAGCTAGAGACCTCCTGAGGTCCTTTTCTACCTGAGCTCTTTTGTGATCCTATGGTTCTGCTTGCAATTAGGATATAGATTAGATTTAATTATTTTCATCTGTGCAGTAGCTCTCATTGCAGTTGCAAACTACCTGAACTGTTTTGGGGTGTCTGAGATTTCAGTTTCTTCTTCAGAAGGATCAGGTCTCCAACTGCTCCTGGGTCAGATCTGCTATCTCCATGTTGTTGTCTTAGATGCAGCAGGCATCTAAGGTGACACTACGTTCTCTTTGTAACTGAGTCAAGTCCTTGGTCACCCATTATAATACTGTGAGCTTAGACATTAGCCTTACATATAAACTTATGCATGGACATCTGGCTTCAGGTGCCAAAACCACAAACTGTACCCCAAGTGCAGATTTAAAACCTAAGTGCATGTAGTTGTTTAACACCAATGGGCAACTAAACACCACCATTCTACTCTCACATTTCCTCTGAAGGACAGAGGGAGAAACTATGACATAAAAAAAAAACTCTGCTCCATGCCTGGAGCACCTCCTGCCCTCCTGCACTGATCTTGATGAGTACAGTGCTCTTTCTTTCTACATTTTCTCACTCCTTTCTTTCAGCTGGTGTTGCACTGCAGATGTTTCTATTCTTAAATCTGCTCTCAGAAAGGTGCAATCAGCATTGTTCATGGCTCAGCTCTGGCCTGTGCCACCTCCCTTTTGGAGCCCCTGCAGCCCCACCAGCTACCAAAAGCTGGCCACGTAAACCCAATAGAGTGCAGCACATGAGCTAGGCTTTTAAACTCCCATCATACTAATTTGCCTAAATGTATTTGCCCAGTGCCTTTCTGGCATGATATGAGAGATATTTCTATTGGACTGTCAGGGCTTTGTGGCTCCTGACAGGCTACTTGGAAGAGCCTGGTATTTCTGGAGTGAAAGCTAGAAGAAAATGAGAATAATCCAGGATGTCAGGGTGAATGAAACATCCCCAGATACCCATATGTGGGCTGTTCACTCTGCATTCTCTCTGTAGTCAGCAGAGAAAGATAAGAACCTTCTATCAGTGGTTCAGCTCATTTTAACTTAGATATATCCACACTGAATTTTTTTGTCTTCCTTGCTGATGACCAAAATTCTGTGTGCATTAGGCATATGATAGTAAGTCAGAGACTGCTTTCAGATCTACCAGATACCATTTAGAAAGCAAGTCTTACACATCACCCTTATGTTCTGTTCTGTGTTCTACCAGATATAACACACAGGTGAATATTTTGCTATCTTTTGTGTTCCTTTATATTTTATTATCATCATTGCATTACAAAGAGCATTTGATTCTTGAAAATCTCTTTTTAGGTCTGTTTCTGTTCTTATAATACAAGAAGTGATCAGGAGAAAATGAGAAAAACTGGAGTGGATCTTTAATTACAGAAGACAAAGTATTGAGTCCTTGTGAAGTCAGGCTGTATAATTATGCAACTAACTTTCTGAACATATTTTAGTAAATTTTGCCTTCCTGAATTGGTCCATGACTGCCTATAATGAGATCAGCTTAGGCTGCTGTTGGTATAAGATGATTTCCTTAGATTCCCTTCACAGTGACTGGAAACAAACAGGTATCTTCAGACTTACCTTGGCTGCCAGTTTAAGATAAGATAAATCACTTGTGGAAGTGCTTATTTTCCCTCGATGACTGGAAAGGGAATGTGGGACAGTAAAGTTAGACTAACTGTGAGAGACCTAAGTTAAATCTAAAGAATGTTTATGTTGCTTTTAAGTTCTCCTTGCTTTAGTTATTAATTAGGTTACTGTTCTAAGGGACAGATGTTTCTGATGGAGTTTGCTCAGCATGAAGAGTGCTGTGCATTCAGTGAAGGTTTTAATTCATGTTATGCTATAAACTGTACTGTAACAGACAGGCTGTTTATTATTTTTATTGTTTCATATCTACAATAAGCTATTGATTTGTGTCTTGTGTATCGTTTTCACAACACTGGTATGTCCCATCTGTGAGTTTTCTCAGTACTTCTGTGTTCTGATAGTTTCTTGCTCTCACAATTAGCCACATATTTGGAGCATATGCTGTTCTGCAAACTGAGCTCCATTTCCTTGTGTGCTGTTGTTAACATTACATTTTTGTTAACCAGTTTCTAAATTACAGCATAAGTCATGGAGTGTTACCTTATTTTCAAAGATAGTTTCAGAATTGATCTCTATGCCACTAGATGGCAATATTAAGTAAATTACTGCAGCGTTTCTTCCAAGAAAATCGTATCTTAAATGCACATCTACATCAAGACAAAAGGACATATGTCTCAAGAGAAATATTGTACAAAGATGCTCTGAAAGTAAGCCTCCTGTTTTATTATAGTGGTCCATGACATCAGAGGTGGGTGTTGGTGGTATGGCGGTAGAAGCTGAACCTTCTCACCAATACTCCCATTACATTTTGTTGCTGTGTGACAGATGACAGTCAAGGGGCAGTCTGACCAAATGGCATCTGACACAGAAGTGTGTATGAAGCAAAAGTGTGTCAATTAATCCCTCCATGTGGACAAAATGGCACCAATTTTCATTCATCAGTGTTTGTTGAACCTTTATAGGTGTGGGTGTGAGAACACAGAGGTGGTGGTTGGTGTGTTTCAGCAGTGGTGACAGTGGTGTGAATTTTTATGAGGACAGCATGCAGGCTCTTGTCCATTGCTAGCAAAAAATGCATAGCTCATAGTGGTTTTCAACTGTACTGCAAAATACTGTTTTATAGCTGAGGATTTGCTTTATCAAGTAGTGTTATTGTGCTCTTTGTATCTGTTGTAGTTTCCAGGAAATAAATAGGAGGCATTACATTCAGAGTGACCTGTGTACTTCTACACAGCATGTGTTTCTGGAGATCTGTCATGTCATATGGGAAGGGTTAAGCATATGATATTCACTCATGGAGTAGGTTTCCTTGTGATTATGTTTTATTAGATGCAAATTATCTTTCTGTGTTTTGATAGGTTTTTTTAGTTTGTTTTCAGTTATGTTTTGCAACTCTTTATGACTTCTTAGTCTATGGAAGGTCTTGTATTCAAATTACTGGTTTTCTATTTACTCTAGTTTTGGTTGCTACTTCCACTTTATACATGAATTAAAAGCCGTTGCTATTAATTGATCATGATGTTCCAACAGTTGCTGGTTTGGGGAAGATATCTACGGTATGATGCAAAAAGCCTTTGCCAGAGGTCTGTCTGTGCTGACCTGCAGGAAGTAGATCAATGGTGTTCATCTTATTTTAGCTGGTATTCTTTTATTCGGTTTGAAATCTTACGGTTTCACGTGACTTAACAGTGAGGAGGTTTCATTCTTTGTTTTATTTTTCCTCCTTCTTCCCTCATCTAGTTTTTGTAGAAATATATGTCAATTTTTTTTTTTTTTTACACAAATTACATTTTTCAGCTGACAGTCCTGCATGTATGTCCTTTCTTATGGGCTTCTGTTTGCCAGAAACCTCAGCTTCTGAATACTAGCCAACTTAATAAGGATCCCCTCAGGCTATCCATCTCTTCATAGCCATCTTCTATTTGTAAATACACAAATAGACTGAAGGCAAAAGACAGGATCTGGCTGTAAGTGTGCAACCCTTTTTCAAATAGAAAAATTTGAAATTCCTGTTTGTGTCATATTTTGGGAAGAAGCAGAGAGACAACTCTGTGAAGAAAGGAAGGAAATCTATAGAAGTACACTTGAAAGAGCGTATGCTTGAGCTGGCAGTAGTTGGGGGTCATTTAAGAGGGCTAGAGAGCCATTGGTAAATAATGATATGACCCCAGGATGAATCACAGCGTGTTACCAGCCCTCGGGGGAGCGTTTGAGAGGTCAACAAAGACTGAGGGAACATCAAAGAGGATAATAAAGTGAAGGGAAAAAGCAGAAATGCAGAGGACTTATTGAGAAAGTAAGCCTAAGTTAGCTAGGATGTTGTGAAGCCAGTCAAGAGCTCTACCCTGTTGAAGCATCCATCTGTACCTCTATGATGCTTGTAAAATCAGTCAGACCAGTGTGAAAACTGAAAGTTTATTTATGATACTGAAGGGTGCAAGAACAAAAAAAGCTGTACTTCTCTCTGGAGTGTCAAAAAAGAGACTCATGCGTGAGAGAAATCACAATGCACTCAAGTTAGGTGTTACACATAAAAGAAAAATCATGTCTTCTGTATAGTATATCAACTCTTCCTTCTGACTCTGCCACTGAAATACTATGTGTTCATCCTCTTTTTAAATCTTTACCCATGCATCCTTTCTTATGCCTTCTACCTTGAAAATATATAACTAATGAATTCTTAGAGGCCATTTCAGTGTGTGTGTTCTCAGTGTAACAAGATCCTTATCTTACATGTGGAAACACTGCGGAAAAGAATGTATGTTTTATAACAATTCTAAGGAGTAGAGAATAAATGAATCTCTTCCCCTCACACTTTTTTTTCAGTAGTGTCAATGTCTTTTACTCTGCTGTTGTTCAGATATTTAATTTCAATAAATTATTTCAGCTTCATCACTTACTTGACTTGGAAATTATTATTCTATTATTCACTGTAATATTTTGCTTTCGTATAATCTGAGTAGTATTTCACCTTATAGAATTTTAAACATTGTCAAAATCAGAAATGATACCATAGTAAAGAAACACTTCAATGTTTCTAAACAAAAAAAGGCTGTGTTTTAATTTTGGAAAAAAAAAAATCTGAAAAATCCATCTTAAGAAAGGAAAAAAAGACAAACTAACTCTACCAAGAGACAATTTTAGAAAGTCCTAATATAGGAAACATGAACATATTCTCTTATTTTCAATTATTCCACAGGTCTACCTTGAATTTAAACCTTCTGTGAATGTCACTTACATAACATGCAATGATTACCAGCCTAGGTAAGGAAGGAAAATGTGAGTTGTGGATAGGACTGAAATTCGGCAGTGGACTGATGATGATGGAAAGATTGAAGCAAATCACTCTTAGCCTACTAGACTAAATGGTTCACTATTGAAATTAGGTATAATACCACATCATAAATTACCAGAGCACATGCAGAGTGTGAGTTCACTCACACTCCGAGTTCATTGTGTTGCATAAAATTCTTTCTTTGAGAGATGTTCTTTACAAACTGAATTATAGCTAGATTTGCTGCTAAGTGCACAAAAAATCAACTCTGTCACAAAATGGAAGGATTAGAGAGGTGCTCAGTCTAGTCAAATCTCATACTGTTGCCTTTTCTCTCTTTTCTCAAAAACGATTATTTTATTTCATAAGCACTGACTAAACAAAGCACTGAATCCTTCAATCACTTCAAATTAGGAATATGCATTAATTCCCATTCTCTTCAGCAGTATCATTCAAGGACCAAGAGCAAAGCAGTTGTTACATTCCAGTGAAGAAATGGGTGAAAATATAACAAGTGCATCATAAATTATGACACGTGTTATCATATCAGGAATATATTCAATGACTTAACTAGTTCAGGAAAGTTAAATTTTTAAAGTTTCGCCTGATGAAGTATAATGATAGTGTTTGAGGTCAACTTTATATATATGTAAAAAGCACACTGAGATAGAGAGACTGCATGTGTTGAATATGTCACATGGCAGAATTAATGAAGATCCTGAAAGACTAATTATTTCAACAGACCAATAACATAGCTGGTAAGCAGTTTAATGTGAGAAATAAATGGGAAATATTGTTGTTCTGGTTTTTGCTAAATACCTGTCTTTTACTCATTATTTCCTTAGCTCACCTCGTGGCAAGTGGGTTTTTCAAGAAACTACGTATTTGAACTCTATTTTGAACAGAGACAAACACAATTCTGGATTCTCCAGTAACATAATTGTCTCAGAAGCTACACAAGAAAGATAGATGTTATCAGCCCTCTTTGGATTTATGTGTCCAACAGTTTTCGTGTCACTATTTAAAAATAACTATTCGTTTTCTACCTATCCTGTACATTTGCTTCACCTCCAGAGGTGGACAGTGAGTCCAGTGAGGTCAGACAGTCCATTTGCTTCAGCCATCCCCAGATCCACTTACCAACGGCCACAATATAATATTTCTCTTTTTACATATTTTGTATTGTTCTTGTGGAGATTACCACATTTTTAGGTGCCCTTTGATTAGAGAAACTGTCGGGCTATTACATTAGGATACCCAAAGTGCTATTACCTCAGCCAGATTCTGCTGCTTCTCTAATCAGTGGTATTTTACTACAGCACAGGTCCGTAAACATGAATGAGTGTGAACAAAATTACTCCATTACCCACTTGTTTGCCTCCCCTTGAAAGAAGACAGCAAATAATGCTCTATTCTAACTCTTATTTTAGCAGAAAATCCATCACTGATTTTTAAAAATTATTTATCATAAGAGTTGAGTGAAACCAACTACAACCAATTACACATGCATAGAATTCATTTATTTTTTGTAGGAGGGAGTGGGGAAGTGAATAATTCAAGTAGAAATAAAATTTTGTTTAGGATTGATTTTTGTCTCCCAATTAAAAAAAAAAATGCTTTCTTGGCTTGTTCTCAGAAAAACTCCTATGTGAACTGTCTTCCTCTGTTTCCAGTAGACTTAAACCTGTCCTTCACCATCATTATGCAATTGTAAAAAGAGGTTGTGGGTAGGGGAGGATGGTGTTTGCAGCAGTACAACCGTATTTTATTATTGCTCTTCCACCAATATGTCATGTTCTGACTGCAAGCAGCCCATTTACAAAGATGCTTGCTGTACTTACAGTGAAAATAAATCCTGATGTGAAACAAATATATGTATAAAAATACATATATGAAAAAATATAAAAAAGGAGATAGTCAAGTGTGTTTCATACGGTTTCTATGTGAGTAGAAATAATCACTTCCTTTCTTCCATGTGTATTTTTTTTAATCACCCTGAGACACAGTGGGAGGTATTGCTTCAGCTTTCCAACAAGGAAGGGGCCAGGATTAAGGGGAGGTCTGCCTTCAAAGCGGTGCTGTGTCCAGAGGGAGTCTCCTCCTGGGGTTTTGGCGTTGGAAGATCTTTGAAGTTTTTTGGATTTTTACTTACCAGGTGGTCTGAACTCACACCAGTGTCTCTGCTGAGCAGCAGTTGCGCAGCACAGCAGGGAACATACCTGCTCCACTTTCTGGAGCAAAGAAGCCACAGGAAAAATGAGACTTTTTTGGGATGGTTATATCTCTTATAGGAGCACAACAACACCCCGCTTCAGAACCTGAGCCAGAAAAGAAGCCAGATAGCAAAAGTCTGATGTAGTTGCAAGCTAGCATTTAGCACCAATGCGAAGAGCTGTCTGAATCCAGCCATTAGATGGCAGAATTGATCAACCAATAGCCTGATTTTAGTGTGTTGTAGTGCATGCCCCAAAACAGATGGTTTAAAGAATAGATATCAAGTAGCAGCTGGTGCTTGTATATATTCCCGAAATACTGTACCTGGTCTACCTGCAGGCACTTTGAACTAACAGAGACCGCAGTATTTGTATATCATTTCCAGAAGCAGCACTTCGGGGACTGGGGATCAGAGCATCAATCAATGAGTATTGTTAGATCTTTTCCAGGCGTGTGCCTTTGAAGACCTGTACCTGTGCAAATATTGACCATCATGATGCTGTCTGGCTGTACACTTTTGGCAACAGCACAGGTACAATCCACTTGAGTGTTTCCTCTAAATATCATTGCTTTGAGAGGTATCTGTTCTGAAGTGGATCAGCTCAGCCAATTTTTAACTGCAGTTTGTTTGTTTGGCCATCAGGCAGCTTCATCACATCACTCACCATTAGCAGCTTATTAATATCAGTTGAATTATGTGGAAAGTGATTTCTAAAAGTTTAGCCATTCCTCCCTGTAACTTCAATATCTTCAGATAAAGAAGCAGAATACTGAATCTAACAGCACCCTAATGCACATCACTTTATTGCTTTTTTTTTTTTGTGAGAATAAAAAAAAGTTACTTTTTTGACCTCCAAAAATTATTTTAGTGTAATCCTTCTGAAAATATTCTTCTTCTCAATACAATTTCCCACAGGATAATGACCAATCCCAAACTATATGCACCCCCCTAACCAGATTAAAATAATTTATATTCTTTCTTAGTTCCTAAGAACTAAGCTAGAGACCTATCAGACTCACCTTGGTGCCAGGGAAGGTTATGGAATAGATAATCTCGGGAGCCATCATGGATCAGTTGAAGGTCAACCAGGGGATCAGGCCCAGTCAGCATGGGTTCATGAATGGTAGATCCTGTTTGACAAACCTGATTTCATTCTATGACAAGGTGACCCACTTAGTGGATGAAGGTAAGGCTGTCGATGTGGTCTACCTAGACTTCAGTAAGGCCTTTGACACTGTCCCCCACAACATCCTCATGGAGAAGCTGGCTGCCCGTGGTTTGGATGGGCATATGCTCTGCTGGGTGAAATACTGGCTGGATGGCCGGGCCCAGAAAGTTGTGGTCAGTGGAGTTAAATCCAGTTGGAGGCCAGTCACGAGTGGTGTCCCCCAGGGATCGCTGCTGGAGCTGCTTCTACTCAACGTCTTTGTCAATGATCTTGATGAGGGGATTGAGTGCCCCCTCAGTCAGTTTGCAGATGACACCAAGTTGGGAGGGAGTGTTGATCTGCCAGAGGGTAGAAAGGCACTACAGAGGGACCTGGATAGACTGCATCGATGGGCCAAGGTAAACTGTATGAGTTTCAACAGGGCCAAGTGTCAGGTCCTGCACTTTGGTCACAACAACCCCAGGCTTGGGGAGGAGTGTCTGGAAAGCTGCCTGACGGAAAAGGACCTTGGTGTGCTGATGGACAATCAGCTGAATATGAGCCAGCAGTGTGCCCAGGTGGCCAAGAAGGCCAATGGCATCCTGGCTTGGATCAGGAATGGGGCGGTGAGCAGGACTAGGGAAGTCATCCTGCCCCTGTACTCAGCGTTGGTGAGGCCCCACCTTGAGTACTGTGTTCAGTTTTGGGCTCCTCAATACACAATGGACATTGAGGTGCTGGAGCAGATCCAAAGAAGGGCAACAAGGCTTGTGAAGGGCTTGGAGAATATGCGCTACAAGGAGTGACTAAAGGAACTGGGGCTGTTTAGTCTGGGGAAGAGGAGGCTGAGGGGAGACCTCATTGCTCTCTTCAAATACCTGAAAGGTGATTGCCGTGAGAGCAGGGTTGGTCTCTTCTCACTGGTGACAGGTGACAGGACAAGGGGAAATGGCCTCAAGTTGCGCCAGGGGAGGTTTAGGCTGGATATCAGGAAAAACTTCCTTACAGAAAGGGTTGTTAAGCACTGGAACAGGCTCCCCAGGGAGGTGGTTGAGTCACCATCCCTGAATGTGTTTAAAAACCATTTGGATGGGACATGATTTAGCGGTGGGCTGTTAGAGTTAGGGTAGTATGGTTAGGTTGTGTTTGGACTTGATGATCTTTCTTTTCTTTCTTTTTTCTTTCTTTCCTTCTTTTGTTCCCATCTACACACGTATACAAATTCTCACATCTTCAATTTATTTCTTCTTTACAAGGATATTGGAATTCAAGCCTCCTAACGTTAAGTTTCTACTTCTTATCTTGCCAGCTGAAATCCCTTTATAGTCAGTGGGAAGCTATAGTCACTTCTAGAGGTAATTCATCCCATCTATTTTAGATGTCTGCTTTAGGATATGTCTGTTCTAGAAGTGACAATTTCTCTCCAGTGGCTATAAATGGAGCTTAGGGGGACTTAGCTGAGATACAGATTACCAGTCTGTGCATTTGATCAGGTGAATCCCATACGGCATCCAAAGTCCTGCAATTGAGATTTCAACATTTAACCACTTGTTTAGACAAAAAATGGATTCCACCTGTATCTTTTCCTACCCAGAAGAAGATTACAAAGACACAATCCACCAGTAATGTATTTTTAAAGGTGCCAAAGACACTTACACTTTTAGTGTATACAGTAATGAATTGCAAAAAGAAATAATGAATTGCAGCAAATAAACATGGTAGAATAGATAGAATGGATCAGCTTTTTATTCCATTATACAGTGATCTCATTTCACTGAATAAATGATTTGATCAAATATGCTAGATCTAAATTTTAAGCTGAAAGAAGCAATAAGACACATAGCTAGAAATCCACTTGTTTAACCAGCTTTGGTTAAAGTGAGACCTCTCTCACTTACTGTGTAGTTTGGTGTGAATGGCAGTAACATTATCAATTTAACTATTATAAGAGTGTAAGAGCCTCAGTAACAGATTCCATTACCACTTAAAGCTCTTCCTTCACAGCTCTCATTCCCAGTAGTTTTGAGCAACTCAGGAGTGGACCTATTTGTCCTTTATCTGTGTTACTCTGTGTTTTGTTTTTATAACCACAAAGAAGTGTCTTGCTATAAAGAAGACATAAATTGATTTTTAAACCTTGTTTTGACAGTATTCCTTCTGATATTATTTGCTACATACTGTGAGTCAGCACTCAATGTGCAAGATGAATTTCTAAAGATATTCTAAATTGTCAGAACTTCCTTGGTGTTTGGAATCTTAGTCTTTTGCTTAATTATATTTCCTGCTACTTCTGTAATCAATCAACAGCTGCCAGCAATGTGCATTCATTGTATAGTACCTTCCACATCTTGCAAACAAACCTGCTACTCTGATGTAACATGCAGGCTATAAGGCATGTGTGTTACAACCAGTTTCAAAAGAGCATCAAAAGTATTTTTGATTGTCACGCTGAATGTATGATAATAGACTGTAGCTGCTATTTTAAAGTGAACAGGGAGTATCCAAGTGAGTCCCTCAAAATACAGCATGAAAACGACTCCGGAATGTGTCCGTATCATTGGTTAAAAATAAACAAAAATACATTTCTTTCTTGCTGTATGCTGTTCTTATATACAAAACAGAAATGAGTTAATATTAACTTCAATATTTTTGAGTTGTACAGTGTAGGTGATCTGGAGGGCTTAATCCAATTTCTATTATAAGTCTTGACTACGCTATTCTCAGTACTCTTATTAATTTCTGCTTCTTTTCTGCTCCATAGAAGGTTACAAGTGTCAGTAATTTATTTCTTGTTGAAATAATTAGAGAAATTCTTTCTGTTCTCAATACTTTGCAGCCTAAGGACAGCATAAGACCAGCCAGTTTAGTTCATTGCTTCAGGTAGCTGATAAGTGAAATTAAAAAAGTGAGCCTTGTTGATTGGACTCACATGGATATTTCTTTCTCTGGGCTGATGAACTGAGCTGAACTTCTTAGAATCACTGTTGGGATGATAAGTTACAGTTTCAAATTCAAAGTACCCTGAAAAGTGTCCATTTAAAGTATATTACTGATATGAAAAATATTTCAAAAGTTGGTGAAAGTAAGGCTCTGTAAAGAACAAAAAGGTTTTTTAAGTATTCACCTTCTTGTAAATTGTATATCCACACTTTATCTTATCTTAATATTCAAAGGGTTTTCATAGTTATCTGTGCTTTAAGATCCAAGCAGATATTTTGTAAAAATGTTTATACATTAAATCTAGTTATTCAAATTAGAACAATCCATACTATTGAAGGTGCAGGGACAGTGACCTTCAACAAGAAATGCATCTAGATAAGCACTGACTCTCAAAAAAAAATACCTCTATCTGATTTTGAGTTGCTGAAAATTAACACTAATGAGCTATGCAGGCAGACATTATACTTCTATTGCATTTTTTTCCCCCCAGATACTCACAGCAGCACAGTATTTCTCTATTTAAGAGTTTTATTACAGGTACAAATTTTGAAAAACTTCATTGATTTTATTGGATTTACTCTGCGGTTCTGTACATATAAATGTATCCAGGATTTGTTTGTACTTTTAGAATCTACTTGCTGTGAATAGATAAAGGTTCCCCAAATCTTATTGAATTATATTTCTACAAAGCAAGCAATTATGTTCAACACAGTAAGAGTATATGAAGAAGATTGCTCTATAATGCTTTTTCTGTCTGATGGAAAGAGATACAGCAGTTTTATGGCACTTGCTCATATTTATGTCTCCAAAACTCCGTCCTTAAAAGATACAAAGTCCATTCCTTTGCACAACACCTCTTTAACAAAAATGTTATTAGAAAGTATGACCAAATGAGTATCATCCAAGGTAGCAAATCTTTCGACATACATCTCCTATTTCCAAACCTAGCATATATTCATGCCACAAATGTACTAATTGTTCCCTGGGGGGTGCTAGGTGACAGAAAGCCGTAGCAGTGATAATTGTGATAGCTAAGCTACCTGAAAGGTAGACTGACATGTTTATCTATACGACCGTGAATAGTACACTTTAGTATTCAGGTTAATAGCTGAATCATTTTGTTTAAGATTGTTTCTGAATGAGTCACTTGTCCAGTACTGGATATGATTCTTCTTTATATTACTGTGCTGCTTGTTTTCATGATTGATTATAACCATACAACACATATCTAGCAAACTTAAGCAAATATGATCAGTTACCACCTTTCTTGTCCAGTCCATAATGTAACTCTTAGGAATTTCAGCCAATCTTTGCAATTACACACAAGCTGTTGTCCCATGGATCAACAACAAGAGACTCAAGTTAAGAACTTTTACAGCAACCCCGTGGTTCTGATGGATTGACTGCTGTTCATAAGGGAATTGTTGTGATTTTTATCATCTGACATGGACTCCTGATTTTTAACAGATTTTCATTATCTTTTTCCTCTTCTAAAAAAAGACCTGCCAAAATATGTGCCATTTGTTTCTTGACTACCTACTTAATGAATTGTAAAGAGAAGGGTAATATCACAGTATTAAATAACTCTGTTGATGTTCCAAATCCAAACAAAACTGGGCTGGGAACACATATATAAAATACATGTATAAAGGAAGAAGGCTTTCACTTTATGCAAAAACAAATTTCCTTTTAAGTATGCCTTGGAATTTCTGGGGTAGTTTTATGTCTCATTAGAACATCAAAGACAATGTGATTTTGTAAGGTCTGGCTACACAATAATGCTGACTTACACTCACATTTTTGATGTTGCTATTATGTTGTGATCCTTAGTACAAAAAGCAATTCACAGTCAATTGTTGTTGGTATTCCTTGGGGATTAACGGGTGGCTCAAATACTGTTTAATGCCTTTATTAATGATCTGATGATGGAATGGAGAGCATTGTCAGTCATTTCTCAGATTATTTCAAATTGGTGGAGAAAGCAGTTGATCCTGTGGTGGGCAGTGTTGCTGTTCACAGGTACATCAGCAGGCTGAAGAAATGGGTAACAGAAACTTCATAAAGTCCAGCAAAGGCAAATACGAAATCTTGCACCCACTGACCTTCATGGATGCTTGCTGAACATTTATGGAGACCAAACAGTGTATGTGAGCACAGTGAGGTGGTAGGTAGTGTGCTTCAGCAGTGGAAACAGCAACACGAAAGACAAGCCATGTTCCAGATAGCCATGCAGATTTTGATAAGTGCGGCATGCAGGCTTTTGCTCATTGCCGGTGAAAATGCATGGCTAATGGTGGTGACTATGTTGAAAAAAAAGTTTTGTAGCTGAGAATTTGCTCTATCCAATAGTGTTATTGTGCTCTTTGTAGTCATTTCTGTGGAAATAAACGGGAGGCATTATTTTAAGACCAACCTATGTACTATATATAGTGCCTTTCATGTATGGTAGGTATTATTTCTTTGTTCTCTTTTATTACTCCTAAAACCAATTTTATGCAGCTCCTATTTCACATTTCTTAGCTTAAAAGTAGTGAGCTGTTTATAGCATCCAGACCTCCAGTGCCAAGTCTGTGCCATTTTTAATTACCTTTCACCTTTACTACTTTACATCATAATCTCTCTCCTTAACTTTCAAAGCCTCTGCTATTATAAGAACCTTGTATTTCTTTATGCAACATCATTATGTTAGGCATCATAAATGTTTCATTCTGCAATGAATAACTACTTGTTATGATTGTCTTTTCAAAAACTATTGTTGTACCACACAAAGATAAGAAGAACTAAGACAAATTAGTCACAGCTACCTAACTGGAAGAAAATCAGTTGTCACAACCAAACCAAATAAAATCAGAGCTTCAGACAGGTCAAAACAAATTAAGACCAAAAGTCCAAAGGCCCTGAAAATTTTGTTGGCCTGGAAATAGTAATGGCAGTATGTTACTTATCGGGCTACAGGGCTAAAAATCTCTAGCACAGGCCAAGTGTCTGATTGTTGATTACACTTTTTACTACATTCATTATCTTGACATCACCAAAGATAACACATTGGGAATCAGGAAACATCCTTCTTTTCACAAGACAAATTGGCTGGTTACAGAATAAGCAGGTCCTTCTCAAAGGCTTAAGAAGCTGTAGCTTATGGACTATCATGCATGGAAGGTTTCACAGAATTGTGTAATCTCAAAATCATCTGTGTTGGAAAAGACCTTCAAGATCACCGAGTCTGACCAATAAGCAGATCTGCTGAGTCCCATCACTAAACCATGTCCCTTAGTGCCACAAATGATGTCTCTTGGCATCATTTCTTGTTCTGCTTGGCATAGTCATCATTTTTAACATCAACTTCATTTCTAAATGACTTTAGAACAATTTCAGTATCATATAAGCAGGTTTTGTCTAGATTTCATTTTTGGTACCTCAGTGACGCTGATGGAAAGCATGTGACTATAGTTTTGAAAGCTTTTATATTTGCAGTTGTGCTTTGTGATTAAAAACTGTGATTGCAGAGAAAGCATCCTTTTTTGGTATCTGTATTTTTATGCCACAGTATATCTAGAATTTTGTCCAGAAAGCTTATTTCTAAACAACTGCATAAATAAAACTGCAGCTTAGTTAATCAAAGTACCCTTCTTTATAATGATTACTATGTCAGTATTTTCAAACCTGACCTAATATTTAAGTATCTAAAACATACATTGATTGTCAGAGTTTTTGAGCTGCTTTGAGTTGTAGCTTTACAGGACTTCTGAAGACACGTAATTCCTGTATTTGAAATGTGGTTGTTTAACTTCAAGCATTAGCATACAGCACTCTTTATTATTGTCTTAACTGTCTAAACAAAATGAGTAGCAGCCAGCATTTCTGAATATAAAAGTCAGGGAATTGTTGTGCTTGGAAAGTGAAGCTATTAGATGATTCTTTCATGTGTATATGGAATCTGAAGAGATTTTACATCTTGGCTAGAAAAAAAGAGGTGGTGATTTAGGATTTGACAAAAGCCACACTGATTTGTCTAGACTGAAGTGATTGATTTGCTTCTATAATGTCTTAGTAGGTATTCCTGACTAACTTCTCTTTTCAAAGAGGTAAGACAGCTCTGCCTTACATGAAGAAATCTACAATGTTAGAAAATAGTGAAATTCTTGAATAGAACTTAAAAAAAGACGTGAAGAACTTCTCTGTGTGAGATGAAGACTTGATTCCTTGAGGATAACTACAAAATAAGAATACGAATCAGAGAATGTTGCCTGACTGCAACGTGGTCTTCTGGGAGATCACAGGTTATCTTTACGTACTGCTTCTTCATCAATAACAGATGAGCTACTATTTCTTCTTACATGTCATTACCCTTTCCTCAAAAACAAAAAGATGAAGTGGAGTACTGAGGGGAGAAAAAGGTGAGGGAGACATTCATGAGAGGGAATAATTGCATTAGTTTTTAAAACTACATTTATATCAACAAAGTTGGTGAGTTAGCTATGTCTAGTCTTTTCTGATATTAGATGAGGACATGAATAAATTCTTCAACAGGAAAACTCCTTGGCCAAGTTCACTGGCTAGAAAATTTTAAATACAGAAGTTTTAATTGCTAGAATCATTAAATATAGGGAAAACCTACTAATAATTATAGGTTAAGATTATTTTAGCCAGTTCTGTGTGATAATTTTTCACTTTCCACAGTATATTACCATGAAACAAGACTAGCAGTAGTCATACCCAAGTAACATTATGTAAGTGATTATAAATGAATTTTGAATCTACCACGCCAAAAGGATACCATTTTCTTCCGTCTGCTACCCATATAAGAACTGAAAGGGCAGAGAAAGTAAGCACCTGGTTAGGTGCTTAGATCATACAATTTTCAATGGTTGTTGTTCTTTCAGTTCCAAAGGTGGGTTTTCTGGAGAAACATTGTACATTTGATGTGACAGTAGACTGAATATTCATAAGATGCTTGACCTGATTTCAGTGTATGGACAGATGCTTCTGATATCTATGTCCACAGCTTTTTAATGCACACACTAGTCTAACTAACTGAAATGTCTAAAGAACATTAAACATCAATTTAAGATTTTCTAACATCCACTTATGGCATTTGGAAGACAGAAAGATTTATATGTGGAACTTGATGTCCTATTGGAATAAACATCAAAAAAAGTGACTGCCCCCTAAATTATGTACTTCTGTGGAAAAGGAAGGAGATATTATCATATTGGTTTCTGTGAACTGTGCCTGTAGCCGCAGAGTCTTCCTTCTAAGATAAAGGCCACTGTGTGGCCCACATAATTTCGTATGTTAGCTCAGATATGGAATTATATGAAGAAAATCATTGTAATTGAGCCACATCAAAGGTTCTTCAGCACCAATTTCACACTGAAGTATGTAGTAGCAAGTTAAATGAACACCCCAGAGATCAGTACAGGATCCAGTCTTGTTTAACATCTTCATTAATGATCTGGATGATGGGACAGAATGCACCCTCAATAAATTCGCCAATTATGGGAAACTGAGGGGAGTGGCTCACTCACCAGAGGGCCATGCAGCTGTCCAGAGGGACCTTGGCAGGCTTGATCTTCTCTTAGTAGTTAAGAAATTGAACTCTGAAATTTGACTTCACCGGCCTTTTAGTACAGAGAATACCTGAGCCAGAGCACAGATGAACGTCACAAGCATTTTGAGTAGAACTCCTCTCCCTTAACACTGAAGGTACATTTGAGGTACCCAGTCTGTACTGCCTTTGAACTAATGAAGAGAAGTAGACCTCACAGGGATTATTAGAAATGGTTTACTTTAGTCATGAGATTAAATCCATGCCCTCTGTATAACTTCTTTTATCTTTCTATTGGCCATAAGGGAACCCTAAATGACTAGTTCAGATGTGGAAATTAATGACTTGATTCACTTACCTACATATGAATTTCAAGGACCATTTGAAAGTTCTAGTGGAGATATGACATAAGACCCATGGGAGACATACATCCTTGCGGACCAGCAGCTGTAAACTAACCAGAAAGCCAGAAGTGTCAGATCATATGGTGTCTACGGAGATACTAGGTTTCTGTCGTATTTGATTTCTACTCATATTGCTTGTTCTTATCATTACACTTCATTTGTTTGCCTATGTGTAGTTCAAGACTCTCAGAATGATCTGATCCATGAGAAGAAAGCTTTTTGGAGTTGCAGATTTAGGTCAAGTCAAATGGCAATAATGGTCACCTGGTGTACATTTCTGATTTTCATTGACTATGTGGAAGTCTTGACAGCTGGCACACATGTGGACACTCGCAGGTAGATACCCAATTCTAGACGTCTGTTATATGTAGCTGGGAAACTTCAGGTCTTAGTAGTTCTGTTCCATGATCGAGCTACAAAGCCTATGTCTTGGAAATCTTAAGATGCCTGAAATACAATAGGACACCCAAGCTTAGGCAACTGAGTCTTGAGTTCAAATTTGATCCTAATCACCTCACCTAGGCTCATAATGGATACTAATCTTCCTGCCTAGCCCTGCAGTTAAAATACAGGCACAGAGTGAACCAGTTCTCTACATGTTCTTTAATACTGGTAACGAGAAGATCCCTTTGAAGGCACAAAGAAAATTATTTGCATCTGTGTTTTCTCTGATTAAAGAGTGCCCTTTTCATCCATGAAGAAACATTTTCCGCGATACATCACTAGATATAATTTATTATTCTATTCAAATTTATCCTATGTGGGAGATAAGACCATATGGAAAACAGCTAAAGACCTTTTTAAAAGCTAAGGAAAGGGAACTATAAATCTTGAAGTATGCTGTGCTGGATGTTACACCAAATAGTCTGACATAAATTTTTTTAAGCCTCAGCAGAACAGTATAAGAGCCTTTAGGTATTTAAAATAAAAAAAAGAAAAGAAAAGAACAATTTACACTATGTTTCAGTGCTTTCATTTTAGAAAAATTTGGCTCACATTCTTTCTTAATTGTCTCCATATCATCACAGTATAAAAGGAAAAATATTTGAAATGCGATTCTACATCTCTTTGTGTGATCTAGAGCAATGCCTGCATTGGAAAAATACTGAAGCAATAACTTTGGGTGATAGTAGTGCAAGCTGAAGTACTTGGCTTTCCATTAGCAAGCTGATGCTCATGTTGTCATTGTGTACAGGCTGTAGTAAACAAACAATCAGAATAATCTATATTGGCTTGTCTCAATGACAGCTACAAATCTGCATTTTTTTTTTAAATATCAAAATCTGTCTTCTAGTCATTTAAATGATGACACCACAACTATCATTACCAGAGGAACTGCTGAATGTCAGCATGTTGCAGTTTGAAATAGAGGAGATAGCGGAATGGCATCACAGGCCTTTGGATGAGTCATCGACTAAGATGTGTGTTCTGCAGGATCAGTCTTTTACTGTGGGTTGGGGATGAATTGTCATATGGTCAGATAGGATATTCATTTGCAGATTAGAAGAATATGGTTCGCCATGCCCAGACATCTGGAAAGAGGATTATTTTGGGATTATGTGTAATACTTGGAATATCTGACTACTGAATGCACTTACAAATTAGTGTGAAGGCAAACAAATATATTCCTCTGGTGTCTGATTTTAGGTATTTATGGTATGCCTATTCCAGCAAATTAAAGTGTCAAGAGACACTACCAGGTGCTAAGCTAGATCATCCACACTGTTAAATATTTGGAATCGTCCCAGAATAGTTATCTCTTGGGCCATTTAGCATCTACTCCAAACAATTCTCACCTTGACAGATAATGTGGTTAAGGAACCTAGCAGGCAGGTTGAGCACAGTCAAACTCTTTTGTGTGGCAAGAGGGTTTTACGTATACGTACACAGGCAGCTTTGTGTCATCTGAACAATTCCAGGCACCTTCTGTAGTACAGACATTGCCTTGGGTTACAAGCTCAATCATTTTGCTCTATTCTGTATACTCAACATACATTATATAATATTTGCCTATTCATGCTGCACATAACAGTTCCCTATCAAATGTCAACTCTTTAAAATGTAAGGTTTTCTGGCTCCTGAAAAAGGGAATATGAATTCAGTTTCCTACTTTTTGATTATTTTCAGTATGGGAAGATGTTCATGTTTTAGACACTGTGACACTCAAGTAAAAGAGTAACATCATGACCCATGTTGCCATAAAGCAGTAGAAATACACTGCTTCTTGTTACGCACCCTATCAGAAATCCTAGAATTGAATTGTTGATGATAGGCTCAAATTTTAAAACCTAAAGTACCTTGCCTAAGTATATCAATTTTCTGCCCTTTATGAGTTGTCTTAAATAAAGACCTCTGATTTTCTAAAGGAGGAAGGAGCAGGATGACCAACATTTCTGAAAATTGGTATTTTTCAGGGTATCTCAGCTTAGAAAAACAATGAGGAGAACAATAAGTTTTAAAAAAGCCATGAAGTCTAATTATGTGGTTGGAAAGAACGGATGTATGGGTCTAACAAGGCCTTCATGACCATTGATGCTTCTGGTGGTTTATGATTATAAGGATAAAAAGAATCTGCATGTTCTAAGGACACTATGAAGAAGGAAAAAATACGTAACGAAGCCCA
Source organism: Numida meleagris (assembly GCF_002078875.1). Lineage (NCBI taxonomy): Eukaryota > Metazoa > Chordata > Aves > Galliformes > Numididae > Numida > Numida meleagris. The sequence continues at coordinate 151,894,418 of NC_034409.1, read as the reverse complement.
CAGAATATCATGAAATTTGGATATCAAAACAGCAGCAATAGCATAGACTGCTGTCCTAAAACACTCTTTAATCCAGTTGCTATTTAAAAGAAGCTTCAAAGACTTTTTCTTTATAAGTGGAATTTCCGAATTTCTTTCTACATCATCCCGATGCATTTTTGGATGCTATTCAGAGATAGAAGTAGAGCACATATCAGCTTTATCTTAATCCCTAACCTTACACATGACAGTGAAGAGCAAGCCTCTCTGATGTTCTGCATCATATATTTAATTTCTAAGAACTTTAAATCTCCTGGAAATGACAAAAGTAACCGACACATCTATAAAATAGGACATCAATCAGATTCTCCCTGCTTTTGAATCATGGTAATAAAGGGAATATTTTCAAATAGGGAACTGTCTCTTTTATTTATAGATATTCAGCTGGAAATAAGGGATCAGTAAAATGTTTCCTCCATATCTTTTTCACTGTATGAAAACAGGGTTACAGATCAATTGATTTACCATCACAATCGATTAGGTGACTCTCTTGCTATCTCTATTGTGACAGTAGACAAGCGCTCATATAGATCTTTCATTAGAGGGAGTCACTGAAAACCAAAGGTTCATTGCATGCCTAAATGGCTTGTAGCTGACTCATTAGGCCATTAACTAACCATTAATATTGTTTAACCTCAAACCTTACAGATAAAATAAATTATAGTCACGTTATCCAAACAAAATAACCTTAACCTCCTTAACAAGTGTATAATTATGTGAATTTATTACCATCTGGTCCCATTGAACTGAGGGGTTCATTTTCAGAGCTATGAAGGGGGAGATGAGAATACATCACCTTCAGGATAAGTGCTACTGGGAGGCAGGTGCGTCAGTCACCGATATGCTTTGTAAGACACGAAACCATGGGGTATGGACTTACCTTGTTCCTGCCCAAATAAAATTACAAAATGTTTTCCCCTTCACAGTACCAAATCTCTTTTTATTTCTTTTCAAGTGTTTCTGCATTTCAGAAATTAGTTCCATGTATAAAATGGCCTTCTCTGTCCCAAGGCTTCACACAGACAAACAGAATATAACAGCAATAAGCATTAATTGAATGAGAAGTCATTGGAAATTTTACTCATCATAATCCTTTCAGACTCACAAATTCTATATGTGCAATGCAATGATCTGCTGAAATTGTACTGAAGAAAAAAAAAAAACCAAACCATGGCATATGTTCTGAGAAATAAAATAAACTTATGTCAGTGTGCTTCCCTTGGAACAAAGCCAGCTGAATCCTGGTTATTATCAATAATATAAACAAATATGTTACAAGCTTTATACAGAGCTTAAAATAAGCAAAATTCCCGCATTAGCACATTGCTGATATCACAGCAGGTCAGCTATAATGAATGCACCAGTACTCACACATAATTTTTTATAGGATAACTTGCTTGAAAATAAAGCAGTCAATAGGCTCATTTGTAGGCATATTTCTCTCCAGAAAAAAAAAATCATAATGCAATGTCAATTGCTTCTTCTGAGTGTACAAAAAAGTGAATGTTGAGAGAGGAAAAAGATAACAACATAAATTCAATGGCAAATGTGCAAAAAGGAATGAGAGTGGAGTAGTACTGGTAATTAGAACTGAAAATAAAACCTACTGTTCTTACAGAACAGCATTTACAAAATTACAAAGTATAATACAGTTGATACGTTAGTAAATGAAAAATACTGTTTCTAGTCAAAATGAGAAGGGAAAAACCTGCTTACTGTGCATATTTACTGGACTAAAAGACTGCCACAAAATCCTACCTCAGCCACACCAGATGTAAGAATAACATCAGATTTCTATATTTCTTAGAATGTTAACATCTCATACATTGTGCTAGTTCAGTTGAAAGTTAAAATATTTGTCTCAGAGAGATTAAGGGATTGATTTTGTAAAATATCTACTTATTTAAAAGCTTATTAAAATATCTGCTTATTAAGAAATGTCTAGCTAAAAATCCAGTTAAGAGTTTTTCTTTATGGAGATCAGTATCACTTCTGCTCACTATTGTTCCAATAGGGTGGTTTGGGAAACCAGAAATTTTGCATTTTGCAGCAAGATGCATGTTATAGAGTTGGAGCTAATGCCCAGGGCCAGATCTTCCAAATGCATTTTAATTATTTTCAGTGCACTGTCAGAACTTTGATACACGCTCATGGAATCATGCAAATACCTCTGCATATAATATATGTCCTATTCCCTAAGGCACTGAGTAGATTGAAATACACTTTGGCAAAGTTAGGTGTCATATACAGTGAGGTAATAAGAATATACCACCATATTACACAATTAGAAATCTACTTATAAATCTACTGGTTAGCATGGATTTGGTTTGTATTTATGAAGGAGAAAATGTTCTGTTTTTTTGTTTTTTCTTCACAAACAATGTTATTTGCAGGGCAATGAAAAATGGCATGCAATTAAAATTGATAAAACAAATTCATTTAGTTTTATGTTTACTCATTGACCTCTAGAGTATTACTATTCAGTGTCATAAGATGTCTGCAAAAGATTTATTCAGTTCCATGTTTATGATTTGAGATGAGAACATCTTAATCCAGTGAACAAGATTAGAAAGAAATAATTTCTTGTAGTCTTGTAGACTTCTAAACGTAGCAGTTTCTTATGTTTGATGCTTTAACAAAACAACAAAACAGAAATACACTTAAGACCATACATAAATTTATTAATAGGAATAGGTCCAGTCAACTCTGCAGTGACAGATTTCATTGTAGAGTCTATATGTCTACTTTGAGCTAAACATCTAAGTTTCTGCTACAGTTAACATGCACAAATATAAGCACCTACTGCCAGTTGGAATGCTACAGGATATCTGAGACAGCATAAGCTGACTGATATGATACAGGTCTTATAACAGACTTTCAGCAGAAGTTGGAGGCCAAGTGGATGCTCCATAGAGCCAAAAATAATAGTGCTAAATGCTACCACAATAGTAGCATATAAATAGCTGAAAATCATATTTAGCTATAGTACAAGCATACAGTTTTGGAATTGTTTCGATTGATTTGGGAGGTCCCCTCCAGGAAGATAACACAGCCAACACCTCAAATCAAGTGCCTCTATACCAATGCACATAGCGTGAAAAGTAAGCAGGAGGAGTTGGAAACTACCATGCTATTAGAAAACTATGACCTAATTGTTATCACAGAAATGTAGTAGGTTGAATTGCACAACTGGAACACTGCAACTGAGATCTACATGTTTTTAGAATGAAGTTTTGAAGAACTGTCTCTGAAAAAAAAACAGTTATCAGTTTATTGTTAAAAAATAATCAGGTTGAAAGCGTGTGGATTAAAATTAAGGACCAGAATAATAAAGGACATCTGGTTGTTCGGGCCTACTAGAGGTGACATGATCAAGGGGATCCTGCTGACAAGGCCTTCTTGCTTGAGCTACAAGAAGCATTGTACTCACAGGCTCTCATCCTGAAGAGTGGCTTTCAACCATCTGGATGTCTGCCAGGAAAACAACCTGGCAGGCTACAAGCAAACCAGGAGGCTCTTGGAATGCATTGAGGTTAACTTCCTGGTCCAGATACTAGACAAAATGATCAGAGGTGAAACATTACTGCACCTGATGCTCACCAGTGCAGACGAGCTCCTTAAAGAGATTAAGAACGGCGGTAGTCTGGGCAGTACCGTCCATGCCTTGACTGAGTTAATGATCTCAAGGAATACGGGCCTGGCAAAGAGCAGAGTCAGGACACAGAACTTCAGAAGAGTGAAAGTCCATCTGTTTAAGGAACTATTGGATGGGATTCCCTGGGAAGCTGTCCTTAGAAACAAACAAACAGAAAAGAACAGACCCCTCTTTAATGACACTTTTCTGAGAGCACAAGAGCACTCAGTCTCTCAGGGCATGAAATCACGTAGGGAAGGCAGAAAACCAGCATGGTTGTGTGGGGATCTGCTGGCTAAGATGAAGGATAAAAGGGAAATGTATAGACAGTGGAAACAGGGACATTTGGCCTGGGAAGAGCTCAGGGATGATGTCTGAATGTGCAGAGGAGAGATCAGGAAAGTCAAGGCACAGATGAACTCGGTAAAGGATGTGAAAAATATCAACAAAGGATTCAATTGGTACATCAGTCAGAAGATACAGTCCAAGGAGAACGTACTCCCCCTGATAAATGAGAAGGGAGAACTGGCAACAATAGGCATGGAGAAGGCTGAGGTATTCAACAAGTTCATTGCCTGAATTTTCACTAGGAGTCAGTATTCCCACATTTCTCATGTCCCTGAAGTTCTGGGTGGGAACTGGGGGGAGAAAAATCTCTCCCACTGTAAGTAAAGTGGAAGTTTGAAACCACCTGCTAAGACTGAATTTGTACAAGCCTATAGAGTCTGATGACGTGCATCCTGAAGGAATGGCTGATGTAGTCACCAGGACACTCTCCATCACATTCAAAAAGCGTTGGCCATCAGATGAAGTTCCCAGTGACTGGGAAAAGGGAAACATCACAAGGAAATGTTTTTGGTGAGGTACCCGGCACGAGTGGGCGCGTTCCACATCGCGGCAGAGAATCGCCTCGGCTGCCTGTGGGGTAGCCCCATCAGGGAACAGCCGCCGGACGCCATTGTCCTCCACGTGGCAGCGGCGACCTGACGCCCAGGGGGCGGAGCCAGGAGCAGCGGTGGCATCACCCCCTGCGTGTATAAAACCTGCCACTAGGGGGCGCAGCGAATAGGACGAGTGAACAGGGCGAGGCGGGGGTAGTTCGCGCAGGGCAGGTGAGCAGGGTGTAGTATCTCTGCCCACTAGTAGATCCGCTGCTTATCGGCTGCCTCCCGGACTATATATCTCGCCATGGTCTCCACTATGCAGAAAGGTCTGGTGAGAAAGGCAGTGGTGACTCAGACAGAGTCTCTGCCTAAAGATGTGGCAGTTCAGCTCTTGCTGCAGCAAGTGCCTGAGTATGTCACTGCCAGATAATGGAGGCAGGGACTCCATCTGTGTGAGGTGTGAGCAGGTGGATGACCTGCTCAGTATGGTGGTGGAGCTCAAGGAGAAGGTTGAGAAGCTAAGGAGTATCAGAGAGTGTGAGCAGGAGATATACTTGTGGTGTAACTCTCTGTGAGAAAGACACCAGGGTGATACTCACCAGACAGTGGTGGACCCCCTGCCCTGTCACTGCCGAGCAGAGCGAGGCAACTTGAGAGAAGAGGAGGAGTGGAAATGGGTCCCAGCTTGGCAGTATATGCATCCTGGCCAACCTCAGTTCCCCAGGTGCCTCTGCGAAATAGGTTTGAGGCCCTGAAACTCGAGGGAGAGGTGAGTGAAGGTGTGGTGGGAGGTCCCGCTGCGAGATTGTCTCGGGTGAAGCAGTTGACTCCATGCCTCAAGACTGCCTCCACCCGGAAGGACAGAAGGGTGGTTGTCATAGGTGACTCCCTTCTGAACAGAGGGCCCTATATGTCGGACTGACCCTACCTGTAGGGAGGTGTGCTGCCTCCCTAGGGCACAGGTCAGGGATATTTTTAGGAAAATTCCTCGTCTGATTCACCCTTCTGATTATTATCCCTTACTGATAGTTCAGGCCGGCAGTGATGAAGTCGCTGAGAAAATCCTGAGGATTATTGAAAAAGACTTAAGAGGATTGGGGTGCAGTGGGTAGTTGATGGAGCAGGCATGCAGGTGGTTTTTTCTTCTGTCCCTTCAGAAGTGGGGAAGGATACTGAGAGAATCAGGAAAAACCATCTCATAAATAAATGGCTTAGAGGTTGGTGCAAATACAAGAATTTTCATTTTTTTGACCATGGGGCAATTTACTCGGCACCTGGCATGATGGCTGCAGATGGAGCTCACCTGTCTCCAAGGGGTAAAAGGATCCTAGCCCAGGAACTGATGGGACTCATTGAAAGGTCTTTAAACTATATTTAAAGGGGGAAGGGGACAAAATGAGGGCCACTGGGGTTGAGCGGGTAGTTTGAGGGTTCATACTGAACTTGATGAGTGAAGAGGGTGGAATACAAAGGGATGGAGAAGGGCATGGGGATGCTGTTGCTCTAGGGGATCCTAGATCCTCTAGAAAGGTGGTAAGACAGAAAGTCCTGCTAAAGTGCCTTTATACCAATGCACGCAGCATGGGAAATAAACATGAGGATTTGAAAACCGTGATGCACTTGGAAAATTATGACCTTTTTGCTATCACAGAAGCGTGGTGGGATGACTCCCATAACTGGAATACTACCACTGAGGGGTATCAGCTCTTTGGAAGGGATAGGCAAGGTAGGAAGGGTGGGGGAGTTGCCCTCTATGTCAAAGAGAGGATAGACTGTGAGGAGCTCCTTCTGAGAAACAGTCGGGAACAGGTTGAGAGCCTGTGGGTTAGAATTAGGGATAGGGCTAATAAAAAGACCAGCTGGTGATAGGAGTATACTACAGGCCTCCTGATCAAGGGGACCTATTGATGAGGCTTTCTTGCTGCAGTTGCAGAAGGCATCATGCTCACAGGCTCTCGTCCTGGTGGGGGACTTCAACCATTCAGATACCTGCTAGAAAAACCACACAGAGAGCTGCAAGAGATCCAGGAGACTCCTGGAATCCACTGGTGATAACTTTCTGGTTCAGGTATTGGACAGACTGACCAGAGGTGAGGCATTGTTGGACCTGGTTGGAGGCGGCCTGGGCTGCAATAACCATGTCCTGTTTGAGTTTGTGATTTCGAGGAATGTGGGCCCAGCAAAGAGTGGGGTCAGGACACTGAACTTCGGAAGAGCGAACTTTAGGCTGTTCAAGGAATTGTTGGCCAAGATCTCCTGGGATGCTGTCCTTAGAGACAAAGGTGTTGAGGAAAGCTGCCTGCTCTTCAAGGATGTCTTTCTGAGAGCACAAGAGCTCTCCATCCCTCTGAAAAAGAAAGTGGGCAGAGGAGGCAGGAAACCAGCATGTCTTAGCAAGGACCCGCTGGGCAAACTGAGGGCAAAGAAAGGTACACACAAGCTTTGGAAACAAGGGCATATCACCTGGGAAGAGTACAGGGATGCTGTCCAGACTTGCAGACATGGGATCAGAAGAGCCAAGGCACAGGCAGAACTGAACTTGACGAGGGATGCTGGAAACGATAAGAAGACATTCTACAGGTACATTGGCCAGAAGAGACAGGCCAAAGCAAGCGTACCACCTTTGGTAAATGTAAAAGGAGAGCTGGCTTCAACAGATGTGGAGAAGGCTGAGGTACTGAATGAGTTCTTTGCCTTGGTTTTCACTGGCAGCCAGAATTCTAATATTTCTCATGTCCCTGACCCCTGCATCCCTAAACCTCTAGGTGGTGACTGGGGGAATAAATCCCACCCTGCTGTAAGGGCAGAGCAAGTCCAAGACTGCCTCATGAGACTGAATGCGTATAAGTCCATGGGGCTGGATGACTGCATCCAGGGTTCTGAAGGAGCTGGCTGAGGTAGTTGCTGAGCTGCTCTCCATCATATTTGAAAAGTCATGGCTGTCAGGTGAGGTCCCAGGTGACTGGAAAAAGGGTCATGTCACTCCATTTATAAAAAAGGGAGCAAGGAGGACCTGGGGAACTAGTGGTGAGTCTCACCTCTGTGCCTGGTAAGATCATGGAACAGATCCTCCTGGATGACATGCTAGGTTGCATGAGGAATGAGCGTGTGATCCGAGACAGCCAGCATGGCTTCACCAAGGGAAGGTCATGCCTAACCAATCTGGTGGCCTTCTATGATGGAGTGACGGCATTGGTGGACAAAGGGAAGGCGACTGATGTCATTTACCTGGACTTGTGCAATGCCTTTGACATGGTCCCCCCACCACATCCTTATCTCCAAATTGGGTAGATGTGGATTTGATGGGTGGACCACCCAGTGGATAAGGAATTGGTTGAAGGGCCGCAGGCAAAGGGTGGTGATCAGAAGAGTTGAGTTCATATGACTACTCAGACCATCCTTAAATTGAGATTGCCTGCATAGGAAATTTCACTGAATATGTGAAGAGATACTGTCATTTTTTTTTTGAGAAACATGTTTCCAGATTTTTAAAGTCTACTTTTTGAGCATTATTATTTTCCTTCTCCAAACAGAAATGCCTTCAGGCATTTTAACTTACACTTGGCTGTGTGTTCAGTATGCCAAATAAGGTAAAGATTAGTCCAGAGATATTTAGTTAATGGATCTGCAAATCAAATATCTGTGTCAAAAACAGAATCCAAGGGAAGCTGGAAATTAATATCTTCTTCATCTGATCTCTCATGAAAGGTGATATACTCAGAGAAAGGATAATTAAATGAGACTCATCTAGACTTTGACACGCAACTTTTTGAATTTTAAAATAAATCCTTGAAGTATACTGATGATAGGTTTGTCCAACTGGCAATAGTTTTCAAAGAAACTGTCATGCAAGAATTCTCTTCATTTCGCTTTTATTTTATGTAATCAACTCTCAATAATTTTGACTCAGTATTATTTAGACATTCATTCAAATACAGAATGTCAACCACCATATGCACATATCCCATACAAATCTCACCATATTCTTTGAATATCTTCTTCTGACTTTTATTTCTAAAGGGAAAATGTGATACCAATACTTAAATGTCATCTTTTGTACCTATGTTCTACTGAAATAGGTACTTCGAATTAGGCTAGTAACTGATTATTTAAAGATTAGTATATAATATAGAATTTTGATCTTTTGTTTTCCTGAGCAAGGTGTTGCAGTTGGTAATTCAGTAATGTGTCTGTGGTCTCCAAATCTGGTTGTAAAACTGTGTCCTGGCTGAAGACTCAGCATAAATGCAAGCTAGTTAGGGTTAAATATCTGAGAATGTCCAGGAAAGTAACTTACCTACTCTAATGTTTTATGTTTTGAAAATAAACATTCAAACCAGAAACAGGTTATCTGCCAGAATTTTTCACTGCTTTTTTTGTTTCTTTGTCACTTCTTCTACCATGCACTCAAGAAATGCTTCTGCTTGTACTGCAGGATGACAAATACATTAAAGATTTCAATTAGGAGTCATACTGTAGCCATGTTTTTTTTTCTTTTTTTTTTTCTTCAAATATATGAGAAGAGTAGTGGAAATTATAAAAGTGGAAAATGAAAGGCAAATGCATAGCAATTTTAGTAACCAAATATGGTTTAGTCAAACATGATCCTGTTCAACTGAACAAGTACTACTAGCAAACAAACATAAATCAGTATGTAAGAAACAGAATATATTTACTTATTTATTTATAGAAAGGAATAAAGTTTTTGTTTGTTCAAGAATTCTTTATTAGCTTCAACAGAAGTATAGCACGTTTATTATATTGAATTCATACTGTCTCTTCTCGTCTTCAGTGTCTTGAAGAATCCACCTCTCTGTTATCTGTGCCTGTCACTTTATTGTCTTTGCTTTAATACTCCATAAACACCAGTCTTAAGGTATATGAATTATGCATTCTCTTCTTTAATTGTCTTCCTGGATCTCTGGTTCTTCTCTCAAGACAATGGTTAAGAAAATATGTACTGTCTATCACAAACTTCAGAGATTGTGGCATAAGATGCAAAATGGGTGCAGAGTTTTCTGATGCAACACTTTCTATAAAAATGCCTGCTAAGACATTAATTCTATTATCAATGACAATTAAAAAATACTCAGCTGTGATGTTTTAGTGAACTCTAATGTTTCTTGGGGCATGATACATGAAACTTTCTCCACCTTTCCCTGAAGTGAATTCACTAAAGGTGTTCTGTTGCAGTGCAAATTAGTTGTCACACTGAATTGCTTATACCTTCTCAAAATAAACTTGCACTGTCTATGTATTCACTGTTTAATATTAGTACATATTTCAAGAGTGACACTGAAAAATACTGAATATAGTACTACAGTGAAGTTTGTTTCAAAATCTCGGGGTTTTCTGTAGTGCCTTAAACACTGGGGACTTTCCTTCTCTTGCCGGAAGTAAATTGCCTTCTTGATGTGACATCTGAAAGCCAGAAGCCAATAAAAAAAAAGAATAGTTCTTTCCCAGAGGCCCAGGAATTTGGGACATTCATAAGAAAGTACATTTAAACATGTACATATAAGAAATCTCTGCGGTAGATGTCTGTCTCAGCTGTCTGCAGAGAGCACTTCACTTGCCACACAAAACTCTAGCCAAAAAAAAGAGAATTCCTACCATGTCTTTATCAAGGGCCATGCTCTCAGAAGCCAAACAAAGGCAGCCGAGGGAGGCTGACCACATGTGCTCAGTGATAGAGGTTGCTACGCAACCTCCTGGGAGAGTTTGTTAGCAACAGACGGACTATTTGAATAGAATTAGGGTCCTTTTAATTCATACTGTAAATACAGCTTGAGTGGAAAGCCTGATAAAATCTCCCAGGTATCTTTGAAATGAGTAATGTACATGATAGGTTAAAATTGGTGTCAATATTGCTGCCTTTCTGTGCTAAAATACAGGTATTATTTTATTTGCAGTACATGAAACCAATGTCAGATGGGATGTTTCCCTTCCCCTCCCTCCTCTGCTCTGTTTTTGGTTGTTAACTGTTCTTGTCCAGTAGCTGAAGCTTTGCACTGCCGGCCTTGCGCCACCAGACTCTAACAGAGCAGCATCATGCCCTGAAGCAGGTATGGGTTTATTCAGTTAGTTCCTTCTGCTCTTATCTGCGCTTTTTACAAGAACTTTCCTTGCAGATGCACCCTTTCAATTTCAAATGCACAGGTGTGTCATTTCCTTGTCAGGAAAAAACACCTGAGTTTTTGGACATCTTCTAGGTGGTCCTGTCCTTTATGTCACAGTGATACAAAATACATAACATGGAATGAACGTTTCATGTGTCTGTGTAGGAGTATTTTACAAATAAACATCTGACTGTTCTCAAACAGTAGAGAAATACCTTCTCAAAGCTGAAAAAAAATCCTCTGAGGAAGATTCACCTATGTTTGGACATTTTGGATGAATATTTAAGTGTTCCATTTACTTCACAGTCAGAATAAATCAGTGTAAGACCATGATTAGTCGTTTAAAATTACAACCAAATGGAGGCAGTGTTCTCAATTTAGACATGTAGATTAACCAAGAATATTATCTTCTTGACTGATTATTTCTGTTTTAGAGGCACAATCTCTCATGGACAAATACATAAATTTTTATTGCTAATTTTTAATTCTTAATCATTACTAGCCATTTGTGTTTATAAATTACTGTATTACTAGCTAAAAGGAGATGCTAACTGCTTTGTTTTTTCACTGTTGTGTAATGATTTATGAACCAAGAATTACCTTGTGTGGTCACTGTAACATGCTGCAAAATTTTCATGCGTACTGACTTCTTGATTCATTCTGTGTGGACAATGTTTAGATAGAAATTCAGTTAGTTTCTGAGTATCAGAGACATCCACATAGTGCTAGCAGATACGACATAAGATTTAGGATTCACACTGCTGGAATCAGAGGTGAAATCAAATGAGAAAGTCTAGGGTTTGTTTCAGATTCATAGCTAACTACAAATATTTTAGGCAACTGGGTTGTCTCCAGGAATCTTAGAATTCAAAAGTCAATCTGTGCTGGAACTAGTCACAATGGGTTCCCTTTATAGGAAAGTAGCAGGAGGGAAAGAAACACATGCAAATGACAGTTTCTATGATACAAGTCATCTACCCTAGAATTAATCGTTATCTAGAGATACTCTATACTCTCCATACTCCCTCATGCTACAAAGAGGCAGTAACTCAGATTTAGATGCCTCATACTTGAACGAGGACAGACAAAACTCATCATGTGTAGACTTTTATTAGGTTACCTTTTTCCTCCAGTTGCTCATATCTTACTGACCTGTACATTACTCTTGGGTGAAGATCTCGTTTAGGACTGCAGTTTCTCATTGGTCTCTGTTAGGAAGTTGAGAGTACAGATTGGTCTAACCCCAGCTTGTCCTGCTGACATAATCTGACTGAAAAAGGGGAGAAAAAAGTGTTACAGCCTAATGACTTGATGGAGGAATGGGAGGAGATATAATGTCCCCCCTAGAAAAGGACAGGTCTGGCCTCTCACCTGACAACAGAGATAATAGCAAATATCATCTCAGATTTGGGCAGTTATCTCAGGCCCTTCACAACACGAGCAGAGATAAATACGGAGGCTTTTCTCTCTTCTCCTTTTCCCTTCTCTATTTCATCCTATTACATTTTATTTAGGCTGACAAGGATAGAGAAAGGCAAATAAGTGGATTTTTCACGTTTTATTCTGGAATGACTGTAATTCATGGTAATTCTGAACCCTTTATTTGAGCATGCAAAAAACTACTGCTTCTGTTTCTTAGGAGACTCTGCATCCCACTGCCGCTTGTTCAGTTTTCCAGACAAAACTGTTGCACTGCATATGAGCAGTTCACTATTCTTTGTTGCAGATGTTGAAATCCTGGAAAAGCAAATATCTTCATACCAGAACCACAGAAAGAACTTGACCTCTGCTATTGGAATACTTCTTTATTTATACAGTTCATGCAACTGTGCAGATACATACAGATAAAAGACAAATTGAAACAAGGCTTCATGGTTTCAATACTCATAAAGGATGCGGGATTAAGACAGTAGTCTAAAACACTCTTCTCTGTTCTACAAAAGGCAAGGGCAATCTGAACCAAGTTTTCCATGCAATTTCTCTTTTTACATTTTGTGAGACTGTTTTGATGAATGCAGGGTGTCAGATGAATGATCAAAACCTGGCATACTTCAGTTCTAAGTGAAAAAAAAAACACAATAGTGAGTTTTGAGGGGGAAAAAAATGGTTTAACAATAATCCATGGAAACATTTTGTTATCTTTCCTGAGCACTGCACGCAGGAATAAGCTGTTCACATGCCTTTTAACCTTGCTTGAAATTATACACTTCTAATCAGAAAGGTTACAGCTTAGTAGAGTGGCAAAGATGTTCCATTATTATGCAAGACCCTTCCGTGCTAGTGCATTCCCTATATGTTGTGATTAAATACAAAACAAAATCCAGATCTCTTGAATTTAATTTGCTGTGCTTACACAAAGTAACTTTTTCATTTTTCCTAAGCACTGCTTGGTGTTGTAATAGTCATTACTGTGCATTGACATGATGCATCTTGTCAAATATCTGCTTATGAACTCCATATTATGCGCTGACATTATACATTTGAATAACTCCAAAAGAAGGTTTGATATGATGTAGCACATCAAATGAAAGGCTCAATATTATGCTTTGACATAGTACATTGTAGCAGCTGTGAAGGAAAGAAGCCATTAAGATGGATCATGTCAATGCATAGTATGGAGCCATTAACACTAAGATTTTTGACATGATCTATCTTAATAGCTCAATATCTGCACTGAAAAACACATTTGATCATGTTAGAGATCCACATGTTAACAGCTCGAGGACCTCTATTGCAGTGCATGTTGTATTGCTCTGAATACATAAAGAGGAGTACACTGCACTCATATGAGCCTGGCTTGCTCTGCCTGCCAAGAAAGGAAGACAGAGACCTTGCACTTCTCCCTGCTGCATTTTCCTTCTTCCCAATATCACGTATTCTCTCCTGCGGGAGGGTTCTGGGCAGAGCACTCTAAGAGTAATTCACTCTCCTAAGAAGAATTGTAATTAGAGCTCCCACAGTACTTAAGCAGCTGGTGTTCTCTGACTGCTGCTTTGTCAACTGTTCTTAATTGCTTCATTGTTCCCCTGTGCTCCCTTTCCAGCTGATGGCTTCTTTCACCTGTTGTCTCTCATTTTACTCTTTGAACGTGAGCCCTTTTGGACAAGTTACATTTGTACAAAGCATTCTGTGATAGCTCACAGACAGTCTTGTAATACGAGCTCCCTTTAAAAAAATGACGATGATAATAATAATAACGCAAGATGAATATTGTTGAAACGTACTTTTATTTCAGGTGGCTTGCTGTAAGACACAGCTGAGCTCATGCTGCAGCCCAAAGGCAAATTCAAAACTTCAAGAAAGCCCATTCTGCCTTTGGCTATGAACCTGGGAGAAAATCATAAATTGGGAGACTAAGTTAAAGTGTTGGCTGAAAGAGATTTAGAGTGGCAAGCAATGAAACAGTCTCGGGTGATTTCTTGTGTGCTCTGTAAAACAGAACTTTTTATATGCTTAAAGAAATATAGCAAAGAAAACTGATCCCATCCCATCATCCGTTTATCTTCCCTTCTGGAATAATGATGTCACACTGAATTTTGGTTGGTCAGAAAGGCAGACAACACAAAAGATGGCTTTCAAAATAAAATGTGCAAATATTATGCCCACATCCGTATGTGCTAGCTCTGTAACCAGCTGTTGTAAATAGCTGGTCTCTAAGTGCCAGAACATCATCTAAAATGGACATATTTAAGATCAATAGAAACACTGAAGGCTTATCCATTTCTGTTATAATAAAAACGGAATTGTTGTTTCGTCCAATAAGGAGCAATGCTGTAAAATTTAACAAAATAGGGGCTTTTTAATATGTTTTGTTTGTCTCTTTGTTTGACACTAGATGTTTCATAGATGCAGCTTAATAGCTCTGCTATGGAATTACACATAATGCTATGGTGGTATTTTGCAGGTTTTAGAAGTAATTTTGTTTAAGATTTTTCTTAATTTCATTAAATCCATGTTAATTCTTCAGCATCTTTCTTTAAGAGGAGATACTTAAAGTCTTTTTTTTCAAAAGAAGTTAAATTATATTTCAAGTTAAAATATTGACAAAATCCACCTACAAAATAAGATCAATGCCATTATTCAAAACTAAGAGCAAAGCAATGCTATTTAATAGAAATTACTGTAGCATCATATTACCACAGAGACCTGACAGTTCTAAGCAGGGATGTTGTGATATTTTTGTTAACGTGTCTGCTGGTGGCACTGGCAGTGGTTTCTGATGAATTGCATAGGAAGTTTGGGAACGTTGGTAGTATCCTTGAGATATTATCTTTCATGGAGGAACCACTCAAACATAGATGTTCAAAACCAGGTACATACACTACATGATGTTGTGATGTGGAATACCAATAACCAAAAATCATAAAACCATGACACCATGTTAAAAGCCATGTTTTAAAAAAAAAAAAGGTTTTGCGTATCAGAAAAGTCAGTTGTTAGAACAAGTTGGTTTCTGAGGAAGTATCTCAAGATTTTCTCCTGGATTTACGCATCCTGCTACAGCTGATAAGCAAGCCAGGTGCAGTATGTTAGTGGCCAAAAGATTTGCTTCAAATTTCACACCTCCCATTCTAGGAAAGGCAAAATGAAGTTCTGAAGCCATTTCCATAGCTTTACCACAATCTTTCTGACTCTGATTTTCCCCAGAATATTCTAAAGGTATACTTTTTATTTCAGGAGAAGGGAAAATAAAGTGGTCAAGCACAGCAAATACTTGTTTGGCAGCCTGTCCAGCTGTTAAATAGCAGCCTATTGAGCCCATCTGCTGTTCAACTCCAGTACCTTTCATGGAGGTATTCCAAGAATTAAGGCAGTGTTTTTCTCCATGTAAAGTCCTTTATTATCCTTCCTGAATTCATGCTATACTTTCCTAACTGGGGAAAAATTCCAAAGATGTTTCTTTGGACTGATATTAATAAACTCTTTGTAGCTTTACTTCTGTGAAACTTGCAGGAATCAATATCATATCATGTATTAAAAGATTATGTCGGTGCTTCCAAAATCTGAGGTGGGCACATCTTTGTTTGACTCACATTTACTTTGATAGTTTTAACTGCAGGATCTGTCTGTCAAAGGGTAGATTTCAGCTGCATCTCACTGCTACCTTATTGTGTTTGAACTTTATTGGGCATTTTATTGGTGAATAAGCAGAAGTAATTTAAACTCAGGCATTGTATAAATGGGATCCTACTAAAGTGCTATATTCTCATTAAAAACTAACAAATGAACAACAAACAAACAAAAACCCGCAAATAAGTATTTATGAGCATCTTATCACAGGAAATCAAACTGATTCTACTATGACTACCCCAGAATATCTCTGAATAACATACATAGATGCCAGAAGTCTTCTAGTTTCTGGGTCAAACCCAAGGCACAGGTAGCCCTTCACTTTACTTTCATGTTCATGGACAGAAAAGCCAGTATCTGATCTGGATAGGGGCCTGAGTGTATTCAAGCCACGTTCTTGGGGAGTGGGGATACTGTTTACTCAGAGGCTACTTAGTATGCAGTACCAAGGAGTACCAGCTCCCTGGTAATTTGCAAATCTTCCCTGTTAACTTCCACCCTCTTCTGCTTTAGGCCTATCTCAGCAAAAACCCTGCTCAGAAGGGGCTATCCCTAAGCCGAGGAGATCCAAATCAATGCCTGCCATTTGGCCTTGGAGTCCACGTGCTTTTTTTCCCTAAACAATACATAGTTGAAGAGATTTGACAGTAGCATATTGTCAAACCCAAGGCACAGGTAGCCCTTCACTTTACTTTCATGTCTGGTCGGGGCCCAGTTCCGTGACTATTGGGGCGGGGGACCCACAGGCCCACGCCCTGGGAAAAGGAAAAGGCAAAAAGGGTAGAGAAATGGGCCTAAAAACAGAACAGCGGCAACGATCGGAGGAGAAACAAACTCCCAGTGCACTACATGATGTTATGATGTGGAATACCAATAACCAAAAATCATAAAACCATGACACATATAAACTGTTTTTATTCTGTCATGACATCACAAATTTTCACTACAGACATGTTTTCCTGCAAATTTGTAGTATTTTGTGTGAATGTGCTACATTCTTTTTGACTTTCAGGAAGAAAAGACAACTCCAAGAAAACATTGATTCTTATCTGCCAAAATCTAACTCCAAGCGTACATTTTTAAGCTGGTATGACTGCTGAAATAGTACATTGCCGATACAGAACTTCAGAATTAGAAGTTCAAATAACATATGCTCAAGCAAAAAAAAAAAAACCTTCTGAAATGGGTTAAAGTACAAAACACTGACATTACAGTGAAACGACAGTGCGTATCAATTCTGTTTGTGGTGGCTATAACAAAGAGCACCTCTCCTAAGAAGACAGGCTGAGACAGCTGGGCTTGTTCAGAATATTTTTCTTCATTTTGTCATTTTGTTTGTTTGTGTTGGTGGCATTGTCTGTTTTTCATGTTCTACTTGAGTGAGTTTACAGCTCTTGGAGGTATTGAGGACTGGTGGTTTCTTAGAAGTTCATTTGGGACCTTGAATCACAGAATTACAGAATTGAAGGGGTTGGAAGGGACCTCTAGGGATCATCGAGTCCAGGCTCCCTACAGCAGGCTGCACAGGCAGGCATCCAGGCAGGTCTTGAATATCTCCACAGAAGGAGACTCCACAACTTCCCTGGGCAGCCTGTTCCAGTGCTCCATCACCCTCACTGTGGCGAATTTCCTTCGCATGTTGGTGCAGAACTTCCTACGGTCCAGTTTATGGCCATTTCCCCTCATCCTGTCCCCACAGACTGCTGGGCTGATGAAAATTTGAGCTGTAAAACCGTGATGTTTGTGGGCAGTTCTAAATAGTACAATCTAGTTTTTCAGAAGTTATAACAAAAAGATTTCTATTCTTCCCTTCTAAATATCTTTCATCAGCTTGGTAAGGAGAAAACAACCTTTTATTGCCAGAAATAACACTGCAGAGGCAGAAAGTGATCCATCTCTTTCTCTTAATGGTTTAAGGAGATATTTTGGCCATTAACAGATAATCTCTGGGGAAAATCAGGCCACCTGACCTGAGGATGATTAGTGCAGACCTGGAGTTGAGGGCTGCTATCTGAAGACAAGATCTGACTTGGGATGGGTGAACTGCCACTTGGAGGATCCTGTTTCTCCCCAGTCACCATCAAGGAGCCTAGGATGAGAAAAACCTGTGTCCCTCTACGTTCCTAAATGAATTTGAAGAAATGTGCATCAGTGGGTCCATCCTGACATGTCACACTGGATCACAGACTGGTGGTGATGCAGAGAAAAAGAGATTTCCTTCCTGAACCACCTGAGGCTTTGGAGTCAATTGTGGACAGAGAGCCCCAGGAAGTGACAAAGCTGCCATATGCCAGCACAAAGGGAACAGAAGGAAGACACAGAGGAAGACAAATCTATGTTCCTTCCTAGGACTGCAGAAAAGAGGGAATTCTAAAATCTTTATTTCAAGAGATGAAAGAGAACTGCTGATAGTCTGGTGAATACTTCCAATAACCCCCTCATGTGAACATGCTCAAGGAGAACTTTATCTGACTTTCACTCTCTTTCATCTCCTCAGTATTGTAAAATATTGTTTATGTGTATTTTCGTGGGAGACACAACAAAAAACTCTCAATGCCATTAGAAAAAAAAATTGTTAAGTTTAATCTGAGCATATGTTTTCTTCCCACATTTGTCCACGTTGTCTTCATGATCTTCTGTGATGTTTTTGTTCTGATACTTTCTTATCTGACTGTAGGTCAAATTTCTCCCTCACACAGCCGTCTTCTTCCCATACTATGCCTGATGCCAAAATGTTGCACTTAGGTACACTGCGGTTCCCTGCGAACCACTTTCCTTTGTCTGGAAATAAAAAAGATTTGTAAGAACAGTTACCTCCTGTGCTCCCAGGTCACCTAAGTGAGATTGTTGTACACACAATCATCTGTATTTGGTTTTATATCTGTTTTCAGATGTAAAAATAGCAGAATTATTCTTTTTTTAGTTTCAGTTTCTTTTTGAACTCTCAATCTTTTATTGTCTTAACTAATTGCCTTGAAATATGCTTCACTGTGTCACAACATGCAGTCAGCATGCAGATTATACTTTTTTACATCCAAGGAATTAACTTTTTATTTTCCTTTTAAGTGCACTGTTATTTGAACCAAGGTGAATCATCAGCTTTTATCTACATCCTTGACTGCTGTTTAAGAGGATTAGTGGTACTGGTGAGCTTTGCAATGGTAGTGATTAGTAGCAGGATCAATTGCAACTCATTGTCAGAAATCGATGAAATATGTCTCAGTAAATCTAGCTGATCCACAGATCACTATAGAGTGCATTATCTTGACCTTATTCTGTTACAAAGATTAGACTCAGACATAATCATAAGTGAGAATCTTTCTACTCTTTTAAAACACTCTTTACAATCCTGCAGCCGTTCTGTGGTAAAGAAACTTTGCACAGAGCAAGAGCAATACTACCTTGCAAATAATGGAGGGTTTAGTCTTAAAGTTCTCTGCTGAGGGAGGCAGACAAAGTATCATGCAAGCACAATCTGCAAAGAAGAGATTGAAGAAAACTGGCGAACAGGAGCAGTGTCACCGTAGCTAAAAACAGAAAAGTACATGCAAGAGAAAGGGATAAACTTCTGTATGGCAAAAGTCAGAGAATCTTCACTTGATGTAACACAGTTACTTCACTTTACTCTCACTTGGTATCTCCCCATTGTGTTGCTGAGGGCTGTTTGTAGAAGCCCATGTGTCTGATGAGACTCTAGCTTTGTTGTTGATAACCATAGGCTCTGAATACCCTTCAGAATACAAAGTAGAGGTAGAAAGTAACTAGTATGGCTTGAATTTGCTGTGCAGTTTTTACAGTGAGGCTATATACCATTGAGTGCTTCCCTGAACGGGAGGGGTACAGAGCAAAGCCTATACCTGCTGTGCAGTGCAAGCTAACCTGCTCCAAGTGGACTATGCCTTCAGGGCAAGATGTACATCCTATAAGTAAGTCTTCCTGATTTTGTTAGAGTGTGAGCAGCTGCTTTGCTCTGGCCATGTAACAGTGCAGCACTGCAGGCCAAGCAAGTGGGCTGGCATGCCTACACAGTCGCACACACACTATCCAAATGCAGTGGACAAAGGTGGGGAAAAGCCAGGAAGAGCATAAAAAGGAAATACAGGGTGATAAAATGGTATGGGATATCACCTTGATGAAAGCTGTGGCCCTGGAAGGCATGCAAAATTACTGGGAGGTGCAGCTGGTGTAAAATGGCACAGATAGGTTTTGTGACAGAAGTGGTTCAGACTTCTCAAACCTCTGTGCTATTTTAATGAGAAAAACTACCTCTGCTAGATACTCACTGCTGTCTGGAGGGAAAATTATATCTTTATTTTTGGAGGGCTGAGCATCCACAAACACCACTGAAGTCAATGAAAGCAGACAGAAGGCAGGAATGTGGATCTGATAGAGGCTGTTCTGCCTAGTAATGTAATATATATCTACATATATATTATACAAAGGACTAAGGCTGTCTGTGTTCATAAACGAGAACAAAGAGCAAGATTTTTAAAATTATTTTTTATTTGTTAAAGCTCCTCCCTCCACTCCAATATTGCAAGCACAGCTTAATAAACACATTAGTGTAAGGAATGTAAATTAGTGCTGGAATGACACATTCTTTGCTTAAAAAAAAAAAAGAAACTAGAAATATTTTGATATCTAATATACAGAGATCTATAAAAGTAGCTATTATATTTTAAATGAATGTAGAACATGAGGTTTATTAAATGAAGAAATACAACAGCATTACTTTTATGTACTGTGTATTCATTTCCATGGTTAAGGATTAGCGCTCACACTGTAATAAGAAGTTCTCAATATGGAATCAGAGACTGCCAGCATGGGTGCAATAAACTTTTCAGAATGGTTCATAAGATTATACTAATTAGGGGTAATCTAATTTGAACAATTTTTATCTTCTCAAAAAGTAATATGATGTCACTGTATGGGAAGAGTCACTACCCAGGCTCCAGGGACATACTAAAAAACCACACACGTTATCTGTAATATTAAAAATTATGGTTGATCCACGAGACAGTCTTAGATCTACCCTTCTCCTCTCAAAAGATCCACCATATAGGCTGTTAAGCCCCCATAATTATCTCCCCTACTTGTGACAAGCATGGGCTAATCAGTCTCTGAGGGAGTTTTCCTGCAGATCATTGAGAAGTGTGTGTATGCTTCACATTGCTTATCAAGCTATTTTGTACGCAGTATCACATAAGAGCTGACAAAAGTTCATTATCCTCATCTGGACTAGAATAACTCCAAATTAAGGAAAAAGAGAAATGCTTTTTTTTTCCTTTTTTTTTCTTTTAGTTTAATAGAGAAACAAAAAATATATCTAGCTTGCTTTGCACAAAGATCTCAACTAAGAAAAAAGCAAGCTAGGTTCTAGTTGACTTTAATCCCATATTAAAAGATTAGAAAAAACATCTGAAGAAATCAGAGATAGTCTAATTGAGGTTCTCGCCTTTAATCCTGTGAGTAGACTCCCCCTTGGATAGCAAGATCTGTCAGTGCATAGTCTTGGGAATTCTCTAAGGAAAAATAAACCACAAGAAATGGACATACAAGATGCTCTCTCACATTTAAAAAGAGAGTGAGAAAGAAAGAAAAAAAAAGTCTTGGAGATGGCAAGACAAAAATATTATTTCCTAAGAAATAGAAAAAAAAGGTACAATATAAAATGAAAAAAAAATACAAGTTATTTTGGAAGTTCTTTGATAATGCCCACAATTGCAATTTGAAAGCATATCAACCGGTTTGCTTCTGCTTTCCCCACTTAGATTAAACTGTCGTTTGCATGAGTGTGTTTTCTTTTTGCCAGTAATTGCATTTCCATAAGGATACCTGCAATGCAAGTGTATTAGAAAGAATCTTAGAATTAGTCCTTTGGAATCATATTGAAAATAAATGATAGAATAACAGGTGCACACAGGAAAAACAGGTAATAGGTATAAATTTTTCATTCACATTTTTTCTGACAAAGAAAGGTAAAAGAATGAATAAAAATAGATTCATACAAATTCATTGTAACTTGAAAGTCTCCTTTTCTCATATTAAAGAGAAAGAACTAAAAAGAAGGCACACTTATAATGGTGAAAAGCAAAACCAATAAAATTAAGCTTAGATTTTGTCAGTCAGTGAAGTGGCACCAGTTTGAAAGGGACTGACTGGCGTGGCAATCTATCCATTTTACTGTAAACAAAGAATTTATAGTCTAGAAATGGAATTTAAACACTTGCATATCATATTTCTGTTTAAATGTTCATAGTTTTAAACAGTATTTTTCATTGTAAGATATATTTTTTTCATATTTGATGATCCCTAAAAGCCGAGCTAAACACTTTTTCACTGACACAGGCTGCCCCGAGAGGCTGTGGGTGCCCCATCCCTGGAGGTGCTCAAGGCCAGGTTGGATGGGGCCCTGGGCAGCCTAAGTGAGTGGCTGGCAGCCCTGTTCAAGGCAGGGGTGGTGGAACTAGGTGATCTTTAAGGTCCCTTCCAACCCAAACCATTCTGTGACTCTATTACATGGCTATTATGTAATAGGTACTTGGAAATGAATGGTGTTGATAAATTGTTATTCAGTATTTTAATAAAGAGTGACTGAAGAAATTCTTTGTTAACAGGTCAGATTTAATGGTTGTGTCTTAATTTCACCAAAGATGAAAGAGTGAAATTTTAGAATTATGCTTTCAGACAGATATATATCTGTATAAAAACAAAGAGAGAAGAAGTAGGGTGAAACATGAAAAAATGCCAAAACAATCGGTCCTCATTAAAAAAATAAAAAGGACTTATCAGAAGGTAGTTCAGTATAAAAAATCAAGGTAACATTACAAGCAATAAACATAAAAGAGGTTCAGAACAGTTATTTTTATGGCCTGGAAAATTACTGTGATTCATGTTTCTAAATTATGTAGAGATATATAGATAATGGAAATATGAACTGTACAAACATAAATGTGTTTGTATTCCATTCAACATATTCTGTATTAATATATGGACAGGTTGAATCACTGCATGTTCGGAAAGTTTTCTTTTATTTCCCCTATAAATTAATTCAGGACATGAGAATGTCATTCTGAAAATTTTAATACGCAATTTAATATTTTATTAACAATGTTTAAGAAAAAGATTCATATGTTTCAGTTATCTTGTTATAAGGCACTATAAAATGTGGTAGGAATCATTGTAAGGCAGAAAATTCCTATGGCTTGGCATAAAGACTATGAACAAATTAAAAGAGCCTAATGCTCTTAGTATTTCAAAATTTATGATGACAGTGGGAAAAAAAAAAAAAAACTAAACCTCTGGAAGTGTCTGATCCAACATGGCTGGCATTGGAAAGCTTTGCTGTTTTAAAGGAGAGCTTTGTCTGCATTATATGTACAAGAAGTGACACTGCACAGTACAAGAACAGCAGCGCCCCAACCCCAGGTCTCTGGGAACCTTGTAGATAGGCTGAGCACCTTAAACTGACAATGAATTAAACAAGAATGGAAGGTACTGAACATGCATTAAATTCAACAGTAGCTGAGTTTCTCAGCACTTTGACAGATCAAGACCCCAATTTTTATTTTGTCTTTCATAACAAACAATGCCCCAAGGCAAGTACATACAGGAAGAATTTTGCATAAAGTTAATTGTTCACTCTACATAAAAATAGCTCCTTAGTTTTAATGAGATCCAGACGCACACTGACCCAGTCATCGTATTCTCTGGTGCGGAATTCTTGGCAGTTATCAACAGTATGAACCGACTGGGAGTAAGATTTGTTTTCATCTCGTGGTAGCAGTGAGCTTGATGAGGACTAAGCCCATGTGGGGCTGTTGAATTCTGCAAGAGGAGTGGGAAAGACTGTGGTGCCTTCCTGACTAAAGCAGATAATATCAATTTTACTCTAATTTTTCCCTTCTAGTTTTGTAAAAGGCAGACATGCTTCCTATCTTTTCTTGCAGAATAAGGAACAAATAAGAGTTACAGTTTATTTGAAGCAGTAGGACATTTAATTTGTTAGCACTTGATCAAAGAATTGCTTAACAGTTTTGCAAAATGTGCAGTGCTAAAGTAATGGACATATTTAATCATATTACAGCATGCATGTTCACAAATATTCTTGTACAGGCAATAGCAACATTTTTGAAAAGCTTCTTACATGTAAGTACATAAATCTAACACAGTCATAATGAGCCCATCTTTTGTTTGGAAAATTTGATAGCCTTTTTCAATTGCTTGCTTCACTATGGTCTGTTATCTGAAGTGTTCCCTGCCATGATACTTAAGATCAGTGACTTCAAATTAATATTAGGTAATTTGGATGAAAACTCTCTGTGCACAGTATAATTCTAGTAAATGATAGAATAATTAAATAACATATGCAACTGACTCCAAAGGCAGAAGTTTATGGTGTAACATAATACATGATAATATTGAATGCTATGTGAAAAGGAGAAAAGAGGAGCCTTGGCTCTAAGATGCCTGACCTTATTGCTTCTATTGAAATACCATCTATCAAGGCACATGTTTTAATCTTTGCGCAGTAGAAGCAGAACTCCTAAGTAAGCAGCTAGCATTGTGAACATTCACTGTTGCTGAAAGCGAAAAAGATCTCACATTTTGTTAAAATGGTTAGTTCCATTCTGCACAGGAGTTGATCCATTGAGTAGAAGGTATTGTAACTTTTTTTTTATTGACAAACTCTTACTGCAGGACTGCCTTTGGCTTTTCATATCATGAAGATATTTGTTCATTTGGAAGATGACTTCTGATCATGGGACCTGCTAAGATTTAAGCATCATTTAAGTGATGTATGTAGGCAAGAGATTTCAAGAACTCACTCATTTCTGAAATGTGAAATTTTGCTTGACACACATTAAGGATAATGCAGGTAGAAAGTAGAGACAGGGTGACTTGAATGCGTATCTGAGCTACTCATTTTGTTAGTTTTGGCATAGATTGCATTTTTTTGTGTGGCTCTGAATGAGGAATATTTAATGTACCATGATAAGAACTTGTGAAGAGTATGAATATCTCTTCTCTCATCAACAACATCTAAATTAATAAAATTTCTATTTGCATATATATATGTGTGAGCAGATTCGTGTACTTGTAAGTATGCAGTTATGTTTCTTTTTAATATAATATTTTCTCCTAAATATATACACACAATGAAAAGACGTTCAAACTACTGGTGTCTAAAGCTTTTCCCTTCAAATGATGTTTTCTTTCCTTTGAGATGAACATCTGCTTCTAGAGAAGATTAATTGATTAACCTGGTTCATCCCCCTTTGCCATCTTCCTTTGCCTCTTAAATTAATTTTGAGTATTATTCTTACTCATAGGCCTTTATGCATTCTAGGTACATATCAAGCCAGTTTTTAAAACATTCATGCACGTTAGAAGAGGAAATGAAATTCAGCTACTCACGTCTCCATCAAGACTACCTTAAATGAGCCCTAGTTAATCTAAATTGCTTCCTCTGAGTGAAATCCAGCCACAATGCTAATGAATTTTCAGCCGATCCCTGTTTGATTTAATGGATTAGATTTAAGTCTAGTGCAAAAAAGGACATAAGAATGCATGAAAATGGTCCCCTTTATCTAGTAAGAAGTTAACAGTAGTCTTTTCTTGTCTTGCATGTCTGAAAGTCAGAAAATGATTCTGCTCTTTGCTGATGCGATTTCTGGAGATCCGATACGCTCTTTCCATTTGACTCAGATTCTGTTTTGTTTTTTATTCTTTTTTTTCTATGTCAGGCAGTAGATGGAAGCTTATGGTGTGAAAAAGTAAATAAATAAAGAAAACCTTGACAGATACCTTTGTTAAATATTTTATAAAGATGTCAGTGTTATGCATCTGCCTGTTTTCTTTCGTCTCCAAATTAATAAAATTAAATGTGGATCTCTTAAAGAGATACTTTCAGATGGAGGAAAAGTGTTAAATATAGACTTTAGCCACATGATTCTCACATATTTAAGAGATTTTGAGTGACACCATTTCTTAAGCTCTCAGCATATAAGACAAACTGGACCCATGATTTTGAATTTGTGTTGTGTCTATTGTGACCAGTATCACGAATACCACTTTATGCATTCTTGTCTGTTTGGTTTTAATTGATAAGGGCCAGATATATTAAAGATAGTTTTAATATTAATAAATGCTAAAATTTTACATTTTCTGCTTCAGAAAAGGAGTCCCTCCTCCAGGCTCTGGCCTTGCTGACCTACTGCAGCCACGTCTGTGATTTGACTCTTCTTACTGTAGCAACCACTAATTTCTTAAGGGAATGGAATGTGAAAAACAGGATTTGATCCTAACAGTGCTTTCCAAGTGATATATCTCCACTGAAATTCCGGATTATTCTTAACGGGCTGGCACATTTACAGTGAAGCTCCAGTGCAAAGGGTTAAGCTGAGCCAAAAAAGCAGGACACTTATCAGCGCAGCCCCATGGCCAAAATCCTTTCTCACTGAGGCAGCAGTGAACTATATTTTCCTGTAATTAGCTCTGTGGCCAGCTCACTTATAGCTGGGTAGGAATGTCTTTATTGCAGGGCACAGAAACACCTAAACAAAAATGAGTGTGTACAAACTAAAAGAACTCTAGTAAGATCATCCTCACCAAGTTTTTGCAAGTCTAGGAAGTGAGGTGAATTAATAACAAGGAAAGTCTGCGATGAGAGGATGGGCTGTTAGCAAGGATACACAAGAAAGTATCTGAATGTTGTGTGAACCAGCTGTTCCTAGCAGTTTCACCTGCTCGTAGCTCATATTCCAGACTTTGCAAGCATGGGCATAGCCCCAGAATGGGAGAGCTCAGTGGATGAGGATCAGTAGAAATGCAGCTTCTCTTTTTCCTCTGAAGAAAAATCAATATTACATTTTTTTTTCCTCCTTCTTTGGCTTTAGTGCCTTGGTTCAGAGTTAGAAGCACTAATTCATCCACTTCAAAATGTTCTGAAGTTCTCTTCACACACTTTCCCAAAAGATGAACTTTTACCTAATGCACTTCTGCCTGAAATCATTCCTTATTCTACTGAAATGTCAAAGTGCATCCAGAAAACTTTTAGAGAAAAAGTAAGTGAAAATGTATAGGTTGTTAAAGAGAGGAGGGGACTGGGTTTTGCTAACACCTGACTTTATTTTTTACAGCTTGTGAAGCCTTTCTATATCTGTATGGCACTGCAACATATAAACTGTAATGCTTATACACATGCGTTGTCCAAAACACCATGTGTGTAATGCATTGCTCAGTACATTGTACAAGATATATTCTTGCTGACTTTGCAATTTTGGTATTTCTTTTACAGAAAGAAGAGTCAGGCAAATCACTTATTGTCATTTTCATGTTGGTTCAATTCCTATATTGTTGAAATATCTTTCTGACCTTGAAGAACAGGTTCTAAATTCATTTTTTAAAATTGAATCATGAAAAAACGGGATTTTATCTGAAGGCGTATAATTTACATACCTAAACTAAAATTTCACTGACATCATGACTAGACTGCTGACTTTGCATTTTATTTAACTATGAGCACTGATATCTACTCCATATTGCCGTTTTGTCCATTAGATACTTGCTGAAGGGTTTAATGCCTTCGCTATCCCAATTTTTATTCATTTAAATTTTATTGCTCTCATTTTAACAGGATTTTGTTCTGTCAGAATGAGACAAATATACACTTTAGCAAATTTATGAATTTAATTGTTTAGATGATAGGTATTCTTTTCAGGAAATTATAGGCATTAATAAAATTCAATGAAATAAAACGTGTCATGAAGCAAACAAGTTTGTTCCATTCTTTACACTATCACCATTTAGTATCTTATGAATATTCCTTTTGCTTGCATATTCGTAATTTTTCATGTAAGTAAATGACTTGGGAGCTGTAACCATATTACTTGCAAAATACTCCATCATCTCAATACCAGTACAATTAAAATAAAAGTAATATTCATTGGAAAACTACAGACCAAATGATTTTTGTTGCTACTGGCAGTAAGCAGATGTCCTCAAAGACAGAACAGGAATGGTGAATTTAATATGGTTCTATTTGCGATGTTGAGACAACATTACCTCTCTGTTTTTAGGATGTATAGAGAAGGCTGTAAAGCTGAAGTTTACTTTTATAGCTCATGCACATTGGAGGGCATGAGAAGGAGTAGATGCACAACTAAAAGGCTTGCAGAAATATGTGAAATTTTCAGTGTTCATAAGAGTGTTTTTGCAAGGCTTCTGATGTGCTGACTGATGTGCTAAATACTCTAAAAATATTGCAGCAGATTTCAGAAATGTTGGTATATAAGAAAAGCGTGTAACAGGTTGCTTCTATTACAGTATCTTTCACCTTTCTCTGTCCTCCTTACACACAAGGAATTTCTCTTTCAATGTCAGACAAAGATTATCCATTCTTGTATCATTCTATGTTTCTTTTCATCACTCCTCTCCCAGTTTGTCATTCTGAAAGGACAAGTTGCTTTCACAAAGGCTGGTTTATTTAATCAGAATTTTCTACTGTGCTTGCTTAGACAAGAATACTTCAGTGATCAGAGGTTTGGTTAAACTGCCCAATTACTTAGAAGCATAAGACTACATGCCAAATGGCCTGAAATTTTATAGTGAAAACAGTGAACAGAAAGGCCAAAAGAGAAAAGCAACAAAAAATGTTTGAACAACTGTTCCCTCTTTCTAGTGAAGATCTCTCCCTTTCATCTCCTAAATCAGATCGTTTAATGAATACCTTATTATAGCTAAGGGAAAGTTTGAAACTCAAGCCTTTGTAACTTCTTAACGTATGCACATATACGATGCACAATATACCCAGGTTGCACTGTTTCCTCATTTTGTGCTTGTAAGTTTTTGCACCATAGAGTTTCTACATTCATGACACTCAAATGAAGTGTCTACAGCTCTTACTTGTTCATCCTTTGGTGAGCTTTTGCTCTTCTAATTCATTTGTTAGAACATCCTTAGCTTTCCTATCAAACTGAAGCCTTTTGGGTTCACCTTGATGCCTCTGAACACTGATCTGATTGCCACTCATGTAACTTCTTCCTAACATGCTTCCTGCTCTCTGCTCTGACGCAGTAACTTTCCAGCTTCCCTCCAACTTCCCATTCATTTGAAATCCTTCTCTTGTTAAAGCCTTCTTTTCTTACTGTCCCCTTATATTTGCAGCACTTCTGTCTTTGCAACCTTCCATCTTTTAGAGCCATTCTCAAAACATTTTTCATCTCCACATGAAAACCGAATATGTATGTACAGCATCACGAGTTTAGAACTGTTGAGACCTGAGATGTATCTGATCTAAATTATCACCTTCCCAACACCAAGAGTTGTGGTATGAACACCTCACTGGAGGTTGGACTGGATGATCTTCTAGGTCTTTTCCAACCTAACTAAAATAATTCTAATTAATCACATGCTAGAAATGCCTATTCCTCTGCAATGGGTATAAAAGCCAACCTAGTGTGATGAGATGACATACAGATGTTTCTTCTGTAGACACTAAATTTGCAGAAGAGTTCACCGTACATATGAACATTTTAATTAAGCACTGTACTAAGGGAATAAACATTGCTAAGTTTCAGAGCTTATATATGAGGGAATACTGACTTATATTGACTTAACAGTCAGATGAAAAGCAATGAGAATTAAAGTACAAACAGGCAAAACCTTAGCTTTTCTCTCTCATATTTCTATGCTATGTTAGAGGGACCAGGTATTTCTTTTATTCCCTCAAACAAAAGACAGAGGTGAAGATAGTTAGATCTGAACAAGCCTGTTGTAAATAAGAGACGAATTATGTCCACATTCTTAATTCGACACTTAAAATAATTTCCTGAGTGGTGTAATCTAATAAATAATTGAATATGTTCAATAATCTTTATAGTCTTCTCTATTACTCTTATTAATATTTCTGGTTTAATGTCTGGGGGCACATCATGGACCAGAATTCCTTTGTATATTTTGCATCCTACTGAGCAACAAGGAAAAAAATTTGGACTCTGTAGAAAAAAAATTTAGAGTTTTAATATACAATCAGAAAGGACATCAGCTGGTCACAGATTATAAGGAAATACAGCACTGCTTAGAGAAGATATATATCACAAATCTGTAAAGCTGGTTCCCTCTCAACCAAAATTTTAGTTTGTATGAACTTCTGAAATACTTGATTTATGGACTAAGCTTATATTCATAAATCAGTTTAATTATGATTTTAAATAAAGTATTTTCTTAAGGAGTTTTATTAAATTGGTCAGTAAAGCTGTATCAAATCCTTTAAACTTCAGGTTTAGCAGTTTGTGCCACTGAAGTTACAGGCTCAGTGTAACAAAAGAATTATGCCCAAAAATTCATTAGTAATTTAAACTAACTTAGAGATGACAGAAATCTAAATTGAAAGTATTCTTAAAATGAATGTTTAGCTAACTGGATACAATGAAACTAGCTGTGTATTAAATTGAAAACCTTAGAAACAGTTTTTACAATAACATTCTCAACTAATGAGTTGTAATTTACATTAGAATATCTATTTCAGAGACTAACATTTGATCAATCTTAAAGCATTTAAATCACAGATCAGTCTCAGTCCCTAGCTACTGCTTGGATGTCAGGCTTGCTGTGTTCAGCAGAGATGCAAGCCTTTAAGTCTTAAAACTATATCCTGAAATAGGATGTGACACATCAGACCTCAGTGCTGCATTGCCTAATCTTCAGCTGTACAGCTCTTAGCTACAATTCAAACACCTAAATGAGGACAATTTCTCTAAATAATGCATAGGAACAATACCTCACAATGGACTTCAAGACAATTAGTAAACTGTAAGGACTTGTCAGGAATCTAACACTACCATAGCCTCCAAGTCTGATCACTGAGGTGACTTCTATAGAATAATGTTGGACTGGAAAACTGGTCTAACTACAGATCTCTCATAGACAGCTTCTAGAAATGAGGGAATAATTTCCATGCACATTTTGGGATTAGGCTTCCCTAATCACCAGATATCAATTAGCCCATCAGTGGCACAAATTTGCTTTT
Organism: Numida meleagris; assembly: GCF_002078875.1. Taxonomy (NCBI): domain Eukaryota; kingdom Metazoa; phylum Chordata; class Aves; order Galliformes; family Numididae; genus Numida; species Numida meleagris. The sequence continues at coordinate 151,863,641 of NC_034409.1, read as the reverse complement.
GTCTGTTGGATCAGAGGTGCTATGCACCCAGGAATGCATACCCAGGTTTTAGAAGGAAAATAAGGGGCAAAGCTGTATCTCCCACTTAGAATATCCAGCCATTGAATACTAGATATCTGACACTACTCTTTTAGTTTTGGATATAAAGATTTTACTTACATAATTTAGCCATATATAAGTTTGCAAGTACGTATACATGTATATAAAACCCTACTAGTTATAGTCTACGTTGACTATTCCATGTAACATTTAGTTTAGGTGATCCCTGCAGTGCGGCACAGAATTTTCATTGCCCTGTGAAAGAAATAAAGTTCCTTTGAAACCAAACTGCAGGGAAGTCTTTTTCTGGAACTGGGAAGTTTTCTTAAAAAAAATTGTTTCATAGCCAGTTCGGTGTATGGTAGTGTTGTAAACTCATCCCTGAAGCTTCACTTCAGGCTTCTTCAATCATATACCAACTTCCTGTGTGTAGCTGAGAAATCCTTCTGAGGAAGAGAGTGGGCTGAGAAACAGGGGAAGGTCGTGGGTTACAACCAAGCTGTATTCTAAGGTGTGTTTTATGGTCAGACACAAGTGCAAATGCATGGCCCCCTCAAACAGAGCTCTGAAGACATAGATTTGGTTTATCAAATTCCTCTAATCAGTCAGTGACCCTTAACCGCCATTACTGTTTTACTCATTGCTTTAAAACTCCAAAGGATAAGTGTGGAAATCTTTTGGCTCAAATATGAGCAAGGAGACTGACTGTATCATTTTGTACAAAATTGTTAAAACATTTCATTGACCTTTAGGATTGCAAATTGTAAATATCTGCCTGCAAATGGAGTCTGAAGTTTACAATTAAGAGCTTGAACTCTGTCCTCTACATAAGGAGACTTAAGCACCTCAGAAAAGTAATGTCAAAACCCCAAATGGTGAATCTGAGGCCATTTTCTTATAAAAAGTGCTGAGGAATAGGGTTTCTCTGTTAGCCTGACCATTTCCTGAGTTTGTAACCTGTGCTCAAACAAAGCAAGTGCTTCTTGACTCTGCAAAATCTTCTTCCGAATGTAGTTCCTGCTCATCTTGGAGATAGTTTCCTCATTTTGAAGTACGGAGGTGGTATGCTTCATCTCTGCACCTAATTCTTCATGCTGCAAAAGACATATGTTCTTTTTCCGATCACATTTCTCAACGACCAAGAGCTCTTGGCTCTTAGCGAATCTGGACAACCATAAAATGAGGTGTACTTGGTTCACAGGGCCATGAGGGACATGGGCAAGGAGCCTATTTCTGTAGCATAGTGTGTATGGTTTTCATTGGGCAAACAGAGTTACCCTGAAAATTACTGCCTTCAAGGAACTATAAATGGTTCTTCTTCTTCCTTCTCTCGTGTTTTAAAAGAAATGTAACAATATCTACATTTTCTGTGGAAATTCCAACCCTATCAGTTTGTGTTAAGTGAGATGGATTCTCTTTTAAGCAGCTCCTTAAATTTGGCCTTTACTATAGCAAAGCAGATACTTCTCATAGGAAGAGGTGACAAATATGTCAAAAATACCGGTCCACTTTTTGAAATTATATTTCTGTACACTAGACTAGAAGTGCTACACAGCAGGGACAGCAACATCATATTGTTTCTTTGTTGCTGTGTATAGCAGTATTTTCCTCTGATCTTACTGTGAGAATGGTTTATTAGCATTAATACTTGTACCAATATTAAAAAAAAGTATTTCTACAATGTCAGTCAAATAATTCCAAGCAATCTCTCTTAGCTGTGCTCCCTGTGGGCGTTATCTTATTTTCACATCAATGTAATTACAGAGCTGGATATTTATATACATGGCAAGTTAACATTCATATGTTACAAGTCAGCCATTTATGGCCACAGAAAGGCTTGGATATAAAATACTGGTGCTTTTTGACAGTGTTCTCATTTTACTCTGTGAGTGAGTCCACAGAAAGTTAATGAAATTACACTGTGCCTCTGAAAATATAATCATGTCTTTGTCCAAATAAATCTTACCTTTCACAATGGACCAGATATGAGGAAACACCAAAATAGGTGACATGAAATGTTGAATAAGCAGGTGAATCATCAGTAATGCCTTCTGAAGTCAAGAGATCCCATTGCCATAGTGATAAGCATCACCTATGGTGTTTTTTTGCTGTTGTTTTTTGCTGATATTTTATTTACTTAATTCATTAATCTCTTAATTATTGTGCTTCAAAAGATGAGACACTAATGGCAAGCGTTTGCGTGTGATCTCTGATTACAAGCAAGCATCTTGAGAACGTGGAAAGCTGCACGTGCATTTAAGAGAACAGTTTATTTTGTCACATGCCTTCTTATCACTTTGTGTCATCTTATGAGTGACTTTTAGTTGTGCAAACTCTGTGTGCCTGCAGTGAAGGAATGAGGACAATGCAAACTGAATTACCTTTTGCATTTGCCATATTCTTATTAGACTTTTAAGTAGCAGGCTTTTCAACTTCTGAATCTGGGTGATCTATCCAAATGGTATGGAAAGTCTGGTAGATATTTGCAGTGTTGTGATTTCACCGGCCCAGGTGCACACTGAGGTCTTCGAAATAAAAGGGAGAGCTTGTTATTTGAGCAACTATTATCTCTTGTACTGGAAACCTTTATGTGAATGGGATTATAGTGCACTTCTTTGCTGTAAGTTGTTTCCAGGATGCTATCTGGCTCTATTACCTGTATGCACATATATTTGAAGGTTCTGTTACAGATATTAGTTGTAAATATCAACTTCTGTGGCATTTGATTGCTACAGCATTTGATTGTCTTTCATCAAACAGACAACAGACAGTGCAAAGTCTGAAAACCAAAACTAAGCTGGGATACAAATTGTGCTGTGTAATGACAGTGACTGTGGTGGAAATTGAAGTGGATAAATAAGAAATTCATAGTTCAACAGCTGTGAAATTATCATCTTCCTTAATTTCCTTATAATACCTTTCTTGTCACTTTCATGCACTGATACTGGACTTCTTTGTTTGTGTTGGTGTTAGTTAACACAGCTTCCTAAATAATCAACCTATCTTTGTTAAAATGAGCAGGTTGCACACAGAAAGAGATGTTGTATACAGGTGAGGACTAAGCAGAAAATGTTGTAGCAATTTGCTGAACACGGAGGCTTATTGAGGATGCAGTCCTGAATAATACACACTAGCTTTGCTCTTCCCCCTTTAGTGTGTGTAGAGAAGCCATGAATCATTCATGGTCTCCCAGCTGAGCGGGGCTTCAAAGGGGCTGGTTGTGATTGGGTGTCCTGGGTGAATTGCCGCGCCGCAGAAACGCCTGCACCCCCAGCACTGGAGGGGTGAGGAAGCACTTTCATCTGGGCCTCCAAAGTGTTTCAGGTCACAGTTCACCAGGAGATAACGATGTAGATGTACATTCAGAATTAGCTGCAGAGATACCTGTGTAGTGCGGTGTGGAAAAGTGAGCCAGTTAGATCCCCAGTGGATGCTGTGAATCAATTACTGTATTCTGAATACAAGGTTGGCTGCAGGGGATAAACAGATGTCAGAGAATTTTTCCCTAATAAGACCATAGTAATAGAAGAGCACTGTCAGCTTCGTTTTACATTAAAAATCTCATTTCCTCTTTATATGACCAATTTTATTAGGCCTCTAAACAAAGATATTTTATGCAACTGATAGCTGTATAATGAGAATTGTATCATTAGATTTCTTTTGTTTTTCTTTTTTAACAAAGACTGAAAGAAAATGTAGAAATTAATCTAACTAAAGTTGGAAAGAAGGTGTGTAATTTAGAAAGCCAGATGATCATTTCTTTTCCTTTCCAATGAAAGAGAGTATTGAATGGCTTATAGCTGCCTTTTACGCTGAATCACAGAGCAAAATATCCTTAGAATAAAAGTTGGTGATTAACTCACACCATTCTCTGCACTTTCTGCATATTTTATCAGATTCTGGTATACACAGCTGTGGTCAGAAACAAGAAATAGCTCAGTTTTTAGTAAATGAAGCTTTGAACAGATTACACACTGGCAGACATCACCATATGCTCACTATTTTACATAACCTCACAAAAATCAAAATATCAAGATATAGGAGCACCATGTATTTGGAGAATAAAAGTGACGAAAAATTACAGATAACTCCATATCTATTGTTGTACTCTCTCAAATGGAGTAGAATTACAATAATTGCAACAAATAATTTGCAGAAACTGAAACACTAGACGAAGGGGACACCTTTGGCTATACCGTGTTCATAAATTGTTCACATGAGCTGTGTGCTATGTATTTTTCCTGTTTGAGGGTAAATAAGAGCTGATGCTGTGATTTTTAAACTCATGCTATTGTCATGAAGACAGTGCAGCTCCATGTGGGGCAAAAATTGTCTTTAAATGCTGACTTACAATAAATGCATTTTAGTACAGTATTAAAACTCACAGGCATATCTCAAATGAAATCTCAATTCTGAACACTTCATGATAAAGAAACCAGAAGAGAAATGCATAGAACATTTTTCACAAACAAGTCAAAATCCTGAAAACCTCTATGAAGTTATGTGTATTCACAGTACATACTCTTTGAATTCAATTCAGCAGAGTTTAGGTTTTGTTCACTGGAATTCACTTAAGAAACACAGGCAAAGAAATGATATAAAACCCTGTTGCTGAGTTATCAAAAACTGGCTTTTGCTCTCTCCTCTGCTCTGACATACAATAAAAGAAAATAAAATTCAAAAGTGCGTCTCTTGAGATAGCCACATATTGATAATATGTCGCTGTGCAGGTGGTAACACAACATTTGAGTCCATAACCTCTCCACATCAAGACCTGAGCTGTTCTGTAATTTCTACATTCCTGGGATTTGTCTTCATTGGAAACTTGGAAACAACGACAGCAACAATGGTATTAAAACTTCTTCTCCAAACTTGGCCGTCCCCAGGGTTTCTTTCCAAGACCAGCTGTGCCCTAACTCCTAATCACCATGCTTTTGCTCCCTTGAGCATGAGGACTGCAGCCCTCCAGAGCCGTCGCCACACTACGCTCCCTATCATCCCTCTGACACACAGCTCTGTTCACTGCAATACAGATTCACAGGGAGCAGAGGGAATGTGGAAGGCAGAAACTTCTTTCAGTCACATCCTTTCCTTTTCCAATTTCTTTTAAGACAGGCTATGCAGTATTAGTTACTTTAAGGCATTTAGACATTATCTAGCATTGTTCTTAATCTGTAAGTTACTATTTGCATGCTTCAGTGCTGGGAAAGAAGTTAACCCTTGTCTTACTTCCCCAAACCATTCAATTAATGTGTCTACAAAGAAAAGATCTGTTGTTTCTCACCAGCTGAGACAAGCAGGAGAGTTCTATGTTCACAGTCATGTTTTGCCTCCAAGAGAAGCCATGGTGTTTGTTGCTGAGGTGGCATAAACCTGGGCATCCAGGATACTGGAGGTATCCTTAAAGTATGGAACTGCTGTGACTGAGATATATCAAAAGAATTATCTGACACAGACACTTCAAAACTGTGGACAAGGAAATATGCTAAGTAGCTGCATACATTTGGTAGATAAAAAGGCTGATGGCTGCACAGTCACCAGTCTCTCCTGAATTTAAACTCCTGACTCTGAATGTATCCCAACCTCTAAAATATTCACAGGAATTTTATTATCAGAATCTCACTATGACTATAGAAATCCAAACTTAACACAAAGTGTAGGGACTGTAGAATTTGTTGTTCATAAAGTAATTAAAAAGCAGTAAGGTCCTAGTGTGTGCTAACTTTGAGTTTAGCTATATTTAAGCTTGTACAATTAAAAAAAATAAAAGATACCTAGATGTTCTGCAAATCTCTGAAAATTTGTGTAATACCTTTTACTTTAATGGTATTGTGCTGAATTATAACAGCCATTGCCTGAATACAAAGAAACTCCAGCAATTCCATATTCAGTAGCTGGGCCATGACTGTGGGAGCATTGTCTCTCACTAGCGGCAACTTGCCCAACAATATCATCAGCCCAAGAGTATTCTATGTACTATAGTGTTTTGAACAATTACATGAAAAAAAATCACAAAGGAAGCAAATAATCACAGTAATGCAGAAACTTCAGGAACACTCTTATTCAAGGGAGATTACTGGGAAGAAAGGTCTACACGTTTCTGAACAGTGCTTTCTGCAGTATTAAGCTCACATGTCTTTAGTTCTTCAAAACTGTTTTGCAATGAGAAGGTCCCTGTTCTTTTGGGACCTTTCAGGACCTGTGCAATAAGAAAGGCATGGATACTCCAAGCTGGTTGACTGGTTTTGTAAAAGTAGTAGAAAAGGTCATAATCTTTCTAATGCTGGAAATCCCTGTTGATGCAGCCTCAGATGAAAACCGTCACAGTGATTATAAGACACTACACTAATCACATCCATGGTCATGTTCAACAGTCCCTCTCTTCCTCTCATCTTTATAGCATTGTTTTGAGCCAGGAAAGCAATCAGTCTTTCATCTCCATAATACTAGACTTTCTAGATGATACACTATGATTTGTTGAGTGTTGTACTCCTACACATCTCCACAGCAATGAGATTTTACATACCAGTGGCATTATTAAAGGCAACATGTATGAATGTCGTAGTCCATGCTCAGGTTATATAGCAATAAAATCACTAATGTTAAAAGATATAGGTGCCTACAAAAAAAAAGACCTGTGGATAAATTCTACTGAACTTCTGCTTGAAATCAGTCTTCCTATTACAGTGTCTTCTGCAGTTGGCTCACTACAAATACTGTTCTCAAATTTTCTCATGGACTTTTTTCACATTCCAATGAACAAGGAGATGAAGAGAAAAAGCAAAAGAAGGCAGCTAAAATAATCTAACAGACTCTGTTTGCATTACCGAATAATGAAAAGATAATGGCTCAACCTCCATTGGTGTGATATACATTTTGCACAGCATATCAGAAAATGGAGCCACATGACACCAGCTTGAGAGAAAGGAATGAATAAATGAAACAGTTTTCCTTTAGTGACAAGACTGAGTAAAGCTCTTTAACTTTCTGTATTGTAAACCTAAAGTATTGTTCACTGACCCATGAGTTTTCATATACACTATCTTTATAGTTTAGCTGTGAAGATCTTGAGAAAAAAAATAGAAAGGTACACAGAAAGTTATATCTTTTATTTAGTACAATTGCTAGAGTCAGAAAAATACATATGCTTCTAGGTACACATATGTTTTCTGAAGACTCTGCCAAGCTGGTATGTACGGCGGCATATTTATTTCAAATAAATTCTGTTTTTATCCAGAAGGATCCTTCCTTGGACATTCTTATACTACGTATAAATATGTTCAGGTCAAACTATGAAGACTATGGTTTAAAGAGCAAGACTTTTATGATTGTTGGACATGGCATTACACAGAGAACACTGAAATGACAATTGCTTTTAAACATAAAAGCACAATATCATCAATCCTGAGATGTTTTAGAAGTATTGTTCACTCGAACAGTTCTCATCCTTCCAATGTGCCAATTTAAATGGTAAATGAGATTTATAATATCTTATTGGTCTGTGTACATATTGCCATCAAGAAGATTCCCAACTCACTTGTAAAGCCTAGGACAAAGTATGAAATCAGAATGACAGTGAAAAATTATCTCTGCTGTTAACGTATGTTATTGGACACCTACATTTGCTGGTCAGTTCCCTACTTCCACTCTACTCTTTTTCTGAAAGAGTGAAACATCTGAGTGCAACAAATATTTCAGAGGAAGGGAAAGGAAAAGGAAGGGAAGGGAAGGGAAAAGGGAAGGAATGGAAAAAGGGAAGGAGAGGGAAGGGAAAGGAAAGAAAAGGGAAGGAACGGGAAAGGGAAGGGAAGGAAAAAGGACAAAGGAAAGGAGAAAGGAAAGGAGAGGAAAGGAGGGGAAAGGAGGGGAAAGGAGAGGGAAAGGAGAGGGAAAGGAAGGGAAAGGAAGGGAAGGCAAAGGGAAGCAAAGGGAAGCAAAGGGAAGCAAAGGGAAAGCAAAGGGAAAGCAAAGGAGAGGGAAAGGAGAGGGAAAGGGAAGGGAAAGGGAAGGGAAGGGGAAGGGGAAGGGGTAGGGGTAGGG
>NC_034409.1:151809924-151855283 GCF_002078875.1 Numida meleagris | reverse complement strand
GGAAAGGAAAGGAAAGGAAAGGAAAGGAAAGGAAAGGAAAGGAAAGGAAAGGAAAGGAAAGGAAAGGAAAGGAAAGGAAAGGAAAGGAAAGGAAAGAAATTGCAGCTCCAGATATAACTGACATTTGATTACTGTTTCCATCTTTGCTTAACAGCTTTGAACTGCAGGTCAGATACTCGCTTGACATCAATCTGAAAAACTGCTTTAGACTTATAGACAGGAATGCATGTTTACCCCAGCTGAAAATCTAAAACCATGCCCAATACAAAATGAATCAGAAGGGAAACCAAACTATAATTTTACTGAGATCAAGGGGAAGCTTCAGACTCATTTTTAGTGACAGAGTTTGCAATGCATGCTGTAGGGAATAAAATACGTGGTTTTAATTATCAACAAGAAGCCTAAGGACACAATCAGATTAAATTTAAACATGCATGTAAGAAACAAAATAAATATAGATATAAGGAGATAGGAACAGATACAAATCAATCTCGGGGGAGGTGAGAAGGAAAGAGATTAATAATTAAAATGTATATATTACTTGTTTATTCTTAGAGTTGTACCTGTGAGCATGACAAGTACGAATTCTTTGGACTTTATGATACTGTCACAGAGTTTCATGAGGGATTGAAAAATAATTTAACAATTGACTACAACAGCCACAGAACTAGTAGCGTATCTATATTTTGTGTTTATCATGACACACAATCCTACAATCTCCCTTTTATATTTTCTGTACAAATACATCATATTTGCCTTGAAAAAAATCCCTCCCACTATTTAAAATTTATTTGTTTTGGATAAAATTTACTGGAGAACTTTTAGATATATCTACACAGCTAAATGCAAGAGAGGGAAAGGAGTCAAGCACTGAAATCCTGATTGCCTATGTTTGTAATTTTCAACTTACTCTCTAGCTCTTTTTAGGATAGCTTAAGTTTAGTTTTCTCCAACAAATCTTCTCTAGGCAGAGGTAGCTCTAAGCAGTTTGTATGTGGTTCAGTCTGTGCCACATGGCCTTGGGGCCAAGGATCATTCTTTTATTTTCTTTTTTCCCAGTAGTGTTAGAAAGAGGATGAAAATCAACCTGTGAAATCTAGGTGCAAAGACGATATGAATTTTGGCTTCAAATGAACTTATAATAAAAAAATCAAATTTTAAAGCCAGTGTGAAACACTTCTTAATGTGCAGTTTTGGAAATGCCTTTTGAGTGTGACAACGGTAATAGATACTTCTTTTTTTCTTTTCAAGCAACTTATATCTATTATCTATTATCTATTATCTATTATAATACTATTATCTTTTGGATACTTTCTGCTATAATGTTAACTGCTTCCTGCATGGCCTGTCTTACATCAGAGGTCTATCACAAAGGTGAACATTAGCTTTAGGTTCTCCCATATCTCTGATGATTCTAATCTCTTTCAGTATCTCTATCTCCCACATATCATGAAGTTACCAGTTGAGAGGATGAAATTTTGTCAGAATTGCAACAAATGAAAAGAGAAGGCACAATAAGCAGAAGTTGCTAAAGGAAAAAAAAAACAAACAAAACCCAAACAAACAAAAAAACCAGATGATTTTAACTTGTGACCTGGGAAGGTAAGAGGAGTATAGCTTATAGAAGGAACTTGGTGCTATGTAACTATTGATTCTAGAGGTTCTGAGATACAGTATATAAGTTCAATGAAAAATTAGAATTCAGCTACACTAGAATCTGGCCAGGACAACATGTCCTGTCTTCTTCAAAAGATACTGAGGGATTTTCATCTTGTAGTGCTATGACTTTAGGTAACGCACAAGAGACAGCACCCTATGCAGATTATGCACTTGTGCAGAGTGCATAGAATCTATGTCAGCAAAAGCACAACCAGACTCCGAGAACCTCTACAAATAAGTTGTGAAGAACTGACTACTTAATCACTCAAAGAAAAATGAATAGCAAGACAAAATAGAAACAGAACCCTTTTCATTTTTATCTCAGTGTATGTAGGTACACCTTTATTATGTATATATATAAAAGCCTGATTCAGTTAGATTCTCAACTTTAAATATACAAATTATTCCACTAATTTAATTTAGAATACAACCTGTTTTTATTTATGTACATTCTTAATTATTTTGGTGCAACATGGCCTAAATCTCTATAAGGCTGTACTGAAACTGCTGGTTGTGATTCGTTTTTCCTCTGATTCTGGCCTCAGATGTGTATATCAGTGATTACTTCCTTTCAGTTTTACTGTGCATACATAAATGAACCTGGGATTTGATTTGTTGAATTTCAAGATTATGTAACACTAAGAAATGTGTGTATGTGTGACATTTGATAAATCAGTACGTATGAACTATGCAAATAGCTCACAAAACTGGAAAAGAATTTTTTTGCAACTGTAAGATTGCAAGGAAACCTCCTATTTTATTTTTACAACTCCTAACATTTGAGATATCTCCCCTGAGGATTTGTGTTTTTCTCCTTCTGAATATATACATTTTTATATTTGTTTGGTTACTAAGACTGAGGCTTCAGACCAAGGAACTGGAAGTTGCAGCCTTTCGACAGCCATTGCTTTATTCTTCTATCATAAAAAGGATCCTAAGTAAAGAACACCAGCAGTGACTTGCATCGCTTCTGGGCATTTTTTTGTTCTTGTGATCTAAAGTCCACTTACTGTGTTTTCTGTTATTTGGAGGTCACAAAACTTTGATCACTAGGGGGTAGTGTGGGGCTTTTCCTTGATCTAAGATATCACACTCTTCAGCCTGATGTTTTTTGAATGCGAATGTGAAAATTTTACACTAAATGTCCTATATCTATGCACACAACTCTACGCAGTGTTCAGAATTTCCTGGATTCTAAAATCATATTGTGCTATCCATAGAGATTAATGCATGACATTCTCTTTACTTTTGGTAAATTTCCCCATATTCCCAAGCTTGAGCCAGTTACAGCATTAGTCCTCTTCTTTTTCTCTCTTCTCTCACAACACATAAACATAAACGCATCCATGCAAATACTTACATTTTGAACCCACTGACAATACGCTAACAGATTTAGAATATTGCAAAAAGTGTGACCTTGTACCCTGTATTAATATTTAATCGAGTGCTCACTATACATTGCAAGTTAGTCTGAGGAAATTAATTAGCCCAAAAGATACTTGTCCTTTAAAGGCATTGTAATCCCTTTTGAAAATGTAAATGAGATAATCCTTTAGTGAGTGCAAGCAACTGCTCATTTCATTCAAAGCATGAGGTTTTCAAGATGTCGATAGAAAGCTGTCCTACGTCATTTGAGTGTATTGGTTAAAAATTCACCCTCTAAAGGATTTCATAAAAAAAAAGTAGAAGAACTTGCTCCTCCTTCTTTCAGATCACTTCTTCCCTTGCATAAATCTGAACATGACCCGTTGGGGGCCCTTCCTTTTCCATTTTTCTTAATTAATTCCCTTGTTATCGGGAGACTGAAAGGCATTCTTGAGATCAAGAAAGGTCTAACATTATTTGAACATACTGCCAAGAAGACAATTCATGAAAAGCTGGGTTTCAAATGTATAGATAACAATATTTATACCTCTACTACATATGATTCGCTCTCTAACTCATAAATCAAGATTGCCTCAATTTCAGACTGCTTTAGATTAGATATTCCAGTTTGTTAGAAATTTAAAGCTAGAAATATTCACTCTCTTGGTTACTGTGAAGTGTTTTTTGCTATCAACTCAAAGAATTTCTTATTGAGAAACTGTCTTGGTTTTGAAATCCTGAGGCTTTCTGATTTACCTAACTTCTACCTAACCATTCTCTTCAAGCACAGGAGTCAGCTATATGTGTTGTTACCATGGAATAGATTTATTTATTTTTTAACTGCTGGAAGTTGTTCTAATAGATTATTTTCTCTCTTGAAAAATGATATGACCTCATTATATAAATATTTCTCTTTATTTCCTGCTGTCTGTGAAAGACATAGACTGCAACTAGTCCCGAGCAAAACTAGTCTCCCTATGGTGGGCTCTTCTAAGATTTTTCCCAAATCTTGTCCTTTTTTCTTTTTTTTCGACAATGGATGGGCTTAGTTCCAAAGCACTTTAAAAATGCATTCCCACAAACCTCCCTGAAGACTGAATATTTTTATTTACATAAGTATCTCCACCAAAGTAAGGGCTAATAATAAGACTAGAGACTTAAGCACTTTTGTTCTGCAGTGTCTGGATGGTTCCTAAAATATTTGAATGTGTTCTAATTTTCAGAAACAAAGATATTGAGGTGAGTCTATATCTGTAAAATGATGTCCACATAGCTGTTCTACATCTGATTCTGTGTGTCCATAATAAGTAGAAACAAACGTGATCATTTTTTACTTTTAAGAGCAAAGAATTTGCTCTGTGCTGTTCTCTCTTAATTCACTGTGTAAACAAAAATTTATGTGAGATTCTGTAGCAAATTGCTCCTACTAATTTAACAAATGTATGAAGAGTTTCCCATCAATGATCCTACTACATTCCTTGAACACAATTCTCTTCTTTTATCAATAGCTGTAAGAATAGAACTTCCTTAAAAATGTGAAATGAGAGATGTTTATCTCTTAATTTTATTGAATTTTGAAAGTGTAATGAAGGAGATTGTTGAAGAAAGTTTATTTAGGGCAGAAGTAATAGCTGATGACAAAATAAGTATTTCTTACTTCCTCTTTCTCATCTGTTCCATCATATACTCAAATCCTTCCCTATTGTTCGGGATAATTTATTCCATGCCAGTATCAGTTTTAAGCCCTTCTATTCACCGACTGTCAAGTTTACAAGATTATGTACAGTGGTTTTGTGTGGTGGACTTCTGTCCACCAGGGACTCAATGAGCTGAAAATGTCAATTTGGACCTAAACCAATTGCCTAAAGCTGCAAGGTAAGTGTGATTTCATCTAAGCCAAGAAACATTTACAAGTGTTGTTTTTATTAAATGGAACTGTGTTTTCAAAATACGGGAACATTAGCTGCCTTTCACAGCATTCAACTTCATGTTTGGAAATAGGGAGACCCCTACACCCAGTACACTCAGATACAGTGAGAAATTCAGGTTGTGCTACTTTTAGTGGTTTATTATGCTCCCCAAACCACTTTCTGAAGCTGTAGAGGCTCTCAATAAAAGGCAGTGAATCTGACACTGTCATATCAGTATTCTCCCCAAGGAGTTTAAACACTGGTATAAAATCACTGAAAGGCAATCACCATGCAGCCAAGTTACAGCTTTAGACAATCAGTGTGGAAATCCGTAGAGCAATTTGAGTTACTTACACTCCTTTCCCCCCACCTTTTTGACCTGCTTCCCCTTATGCTGTGAACAGAAGTAAATTTTTTTGCTGTTTGACTTTTGTGAACTGAGCTGCATGGGAAGTGCTGTGAGGTCACAGGATGAGAGTTTCACCTCCGCGTAACTCCATGCAATGTGATGTGACACATAAATTTAAAAATCACTTCCAGGGATATTTTCAGCCAGAAGAAATACTCTGTGGGTAGCATGAAACCCAGTCGGCTAACGCTGAATATCTAAATCATCTTAAGAATATTGAAATGTACTCATTCCTGACAAAGAACAGTGAAAACAAATCTTACTTTTAATGTTTTCCAGCTTTTACCTGCCATAACACTCTTGTTTTTCTCCTTCCATGGGGCCATATGAAATTCTTTTTGCTTATTGTCTTTTGCTTCAACTTCAGTGACATCACCCAGATTCCTCATTAGCTCCATAATACGTCGGTATACCTAAAAAGATACTCTTTCAAATAATGAGAAAAAAGTGGAAAAAAAAGGTAAGATTTTGAAGCAAGAACAAAGAGAGGTGAATAGGCATCCCTGGGACTTTATTTCAGGTAAGCTACCATGGTTTTCATGGCTTCTGGGACACACTTTCTCAGAGCTTTGTCAGGAATGGACTTGCTGTGTCTTACACCATGCATAGGTTCACACCCCACAGAATTGTATCTCAGACCTGAAGGTTTGACCCGGGCCATAATACTTTGCCTTGTGAACAAAGGAAGCTATCCAGCTCCTTGACTCTGGTAGATCTTTCCAGATCCCATGCATGTGCCAGCCCATTTCTCTTTTGCCAGCACAATTCTTCGTAAGACTGCTTTATAAACTGCATTAGCAAATAAGCCAAACTAATTTAGCCTTCCAGAAAGGAGCTGGAAGCAAAGGGGGCTAGGCAACATTCCGTATCATCAATGCTTTCCAAACTTTTGATCTCCTGACTGCATATTGGTATTTATTTGCTTTGTGGTGCTCTTTTTCATGCTTCAAGGTTTTATAAGCATGATATTACGCAACAAATCATGCAAAAAATAACACTATGTAATCTATTTGGATTCCAAATTCCCTTGCTTTCAAAAAAAAATAGCTTCTAGAAAATCATCTCCTCTAAGAATCAGAAGGATTTTAACAATGGATGTGTTCCAGCTGCTATAGAAGAACAGGGTTTTTTGTGACTTACACAAGCAAATGTTATCTGCTCTCAGCTGGGATATCAGTTATAGCTCTGATATTGAAGCTACTAGCTGCAGAGTGAACAAATATATTTTATGCCTGTTAACACGTACTTTATGTTCCACAGCCTTACAATATGTTTCTTTGAAAATTAACTTCCCATGGGCAATCTAACCTCCATTATTTTCAATCCATTTTGCAGTCAAACTCTCCAGTTTCATTTTCAAGTGGCTGAACCCTGGTTCTGTAAAATTTTAAGTACTGCTAAGAAATATCTGCTTGTTTTCCCAGTTGTCAAACCAAAAATTATATGTTAAAAGCAGATTGCTCTGTTCCTATTTCTGATAATAGTGAGAAACTGTATTTGTGGCACTAGTTTAAGTTGCAGTGAAGGTCTACATTTGTTCATCAGATCTTGAACAGCAGTTACAGAAGACAGACAGGAAGAGACATTACTGTTCTTTCCAGTTCTAATGGAAAAAGAAAACAAAAACGATCTGTACTTTGAATAGAATAATACATCCAGCAAACAAACTTTCGGAATTTGCTCTCAGTGCTTGGTGGAAATGTGTACAGATAGATGATACCAGCAATTGAGCTTTTGGAATGTATCAAAGGCATACTAAAAACATGGTGTTATGGGATGAGGTTTTGTTTGTCTTGGTTCCTGGCAGCCCGCTTCTGCATCGCCAGTGTTGCATGCACTCAGCTGCTGGGGATATGCAATAGTGTGCTCTGTGCACTACCCTGCCCTTCCAAATCACACACAAACAACAGCCCATTCAGAGCGCATTTCACGTTTTGTCATATATAATTTAGACCCATTGTGAGCATAAACTGTATGATGAATACATGAAGATGTCTGTATAATTTATGCCACATCTTTTTACGTGCTTCCCACTGTAAATAAAGTGTGATTTGATGCAAGAAAACAAGACCACTCTTACAGGTAGACACTGCTTAAAGATCCCTCAGTTTAGCTTTAGTTCTTCCAGTGCTATCCTCATTTTAAAAAGTATATTAGCTGTCATCACTTTACCAATAGCACAGTAGTAACCCAGCTCGGAATACAAACATACAACTGACAAAGCGATTGAGAATAAGGTTCTTGTCATTGGATGGGGGCGCAGGTGTGAAGATTTGGCAGTGGAGAACTGCAGAGGCTGACTCTGTGAGGCGAGAGGCTGCCCCATACCAGACACAGACACAGACAACTCCAGCTGGCTCCTGTGGCCCCACCGCAGGGCATGGGTGGGCCCAGCAGCCAGGATGGCATTCTGTTCCAAATACTTTGGGAGAGTTGTAGATATTAGAGGCTGCATAAAAAGCAATCTGTTTATATGGAGTTACTGTATACATTTTAACACCTTCCTTCAGGTCTTGTTGCAGTCCAGGATATTTTGGTAGTAGTTTGGATGGCCCTAGAATTACTTATGCTTCCAGTTCTCTTACACATATATCCCTGCGCTTGTGACATTCTTGTCTGACAGGAGACCTGTGTTAAGAATGGCAGCACTCAAAAGGAAAACATCCTACAAGAACCAAGTGATCTACAAGTGTAAACTTTAGTGACACTATCCTTTTTTTGTTGTTGATATATGGCTCCATATCTCATTTTCTCAGACTTATGCTCCCACACACTATGAGTTAAAACAGGTACTTGTTAACCGAGTAAACTAGAGTAGCGTCCTCAAATATATATTTTTTTAAATTAATGGATCACATAAGTTATCTAAACTAATTTGAAAGCACTCATTGTGTCTAAATTGGCTTTTATGTCTGTTTTCTAAATGAAGGTGAGGCTGTAGTTTGACCCGTGCAGAGCAATCTGCTTGAAAATCAATGCTAAGATGTGGCTTCCTAGGGCTGGGACCAGAGGGAACTCCACAGGGAGGTGGTGTAGCAGGTCTCACAACCAGGTCCTGTCCTATTAGCCACAGCCAGAGAGCAGAGAAGGCCAAGTGCAAGATTTTACACAGTACAGGTGGGGTTGACTGAAACGGATATGATATGTACCCACAGAACTCACATAACATGACAAGGGCTTCACTCTACAGATCTTCATAACCTGTACCATACTACTTGCTTGTGTGTAATTGCACCACGCTGCTTGTGCTACAGCTCATTTCTGTTAGAGATATCTTTGCTGAGCAACAGCAGATTCATTTGACCAAATGGAGATGTCTTTAAGAGCTACTTCTAAGCTAGTCACCATGCTTCCACTCTTGACAATGAAGACAAACATGTCCTTCCTGGAATATTTTAGATTAACTGCCTAAAATTGCCTTAAAAATTACTATTTCTCTGTGCAAAGTAGGATGATTGGGTCAGTTGTGGACGCATGTATCTAATGTTAGGTGATGCAATTCTGATAAATGAAGAAATGCTAGGCACAACTTAGGCATACACAGCACAAAATAGTATGACTGAAAAAAGGGACCCTTCACAGATTACTACGGATGTAAGTGCCCCCCAGCTAGCCTCCAGGTGGCTTCAACCATTTATTTCCTCAAACAAAACAACTGATTTAATGGTTAAGAAGGCTGGCCTCAAATGCTCTTGGCATAAAAAGCATGTAGCCTCATAACTCCTAAGGATTTATTGCAAGTAAGCAGAGCCAAACTCTGTCATTCTCAGCCCATTAGTTGTCCTTAGGGGAATCATAAAGCTCACTACCTTTATACCTGTAGTTGAGAACTAAAATAGAAGCTGAAGTATAGTTTGAAAATACAGCTGAGCCCACTTAATGCCTTTTTCATGCTCCTTCCTTCACTACTTATTCCAGGTCTTTTTCCTTGAAAAAGAAAAAAAGAATTTCTGTTAGACAACTTCAGTTTGTGCTCAAGTCACTACAGCACTGTGTACTAGACTTCTGTTAAAAGGGGGCCTACAAGAAATCTGGAGAGGGACTCTTTTATCAGGGAGTGTAGTGACAGGTTAAGGGGTAGTGGCTTTAAACTAACAAAGGGTAGATTTCAATTAGGGGTATAAGGAGCAAAATTCTTAACTCAGAGAGTAGTGAGGCACAGGAACAGCTTGCCCAGCAAAACTGAAGATGCTCCATCCCTGGAGGTGTTCAAAATCAGGTTGGATGGGGCCATGGGTGACCTAATCTAGTGGGTGGAAGCCCTTCCACAGTAGTGGGGTTGGAACTAGATGATCTTTAAGATCCTTTCCAATCCAAACAATTCTATGATTCTGTGACACCCTAACTGGAAGCCAGGGAAGGGACGTGAAACATAGAAGCAAGAATACCTGTTCAGAAGGCTCATCTGTACCATTGACCTATATTCCAGGATGACAATAACATTTTCTGACTTTGGCAATCTCCTAAGTCAGCAATATAAATGGAGAAAATATCTTGCAGAACTACCCCTTAGACTTTTCAACCATATGGACTGCTAGTGATGATTTTCCAAAGCTGCTTCTTTTACGTAATGACTCAGATATGTTCTTAGTCACATCTTGAGAACTGATACCTATCAAAGAGGTGTGAATTTATATTAAATCAATAAATCATTCCTTACTCAACGCCTTGGTCTGAAATGGAAAAGTGCTTTCTTGTTAGTGAATGCCCACACTGGGGTGAGCAGCATTTCTCTCACTTTTTCTATGCCAGCTAACAATTGCTTTTACTGAGGGAGGAATTGGGCTGAATACTTAGAATGGCTTTGAATTTTTTTTTATCTAGTTTACCAAATGGCTGTACAAACACTGATGAGAGATAGTGGGATATGGGAAAGGACGTGCTCCAAGAGTAACATCTTCTCAGCCTAACCATTGACTCTGGGCATAATCTGAATTCAGAAGCAAGAACTGCTTGCCTAAGTTGTCTATACAGCACTGGAAGAGTTAATAAAACACAGAAATCAGTAAAAGGAGTAAGGAACTGTCTAATAGCAGGTCTGAGCGAAGAATCCTCCATCCATGTAATATTCACCATCATAAAGTTCCCTGTTGACCTGGAGGTTTAATGTGGCTCAGTTCTTCAAAATGAAAAACTGAGAGATGAGTGGAGAGAAAGAAAGACCACACAATTATATGCAATAGATAATGACCTCAGTGTGATGAAGATGGGAAATAAACCACCACATTCAACATGGTTATTATCAGGTTTTCCTTTATCAAGTGGCATTGTGGCCAAGAAGGCCAATGGTATCCTGCAGTCCATTAAAAAGAGTGTGGCCAGCAGATCAAGGGAGGTGATCCTCCCCCTCTACTCTGCTCTGTTGAGACCACATTTAGTCTAATGTGTTCTGTTCTGGGCATCCCAGTTCAAAAAAGTCAGGGATTTCCTGGAATGATTCCAGTGGAGGACTACAAAGATGATAAAAGGCCTAGAGTATCTTCTGTATGAGGAAAGGCTGAGTAACTTGGGTCTGTTCAGCCCAGGGAAAGGAAGACTGAGAGGGGATCTGATTAATGTTTATAAATATCTTAAGGGGAGTGGGAGGAAAATGGATGAGGCCAAGCTCTTCTTGGTGGCACATAGTGATATGACAGGAGTAATGGCCTAAAATTTGAACGTGCTAACATGCAGAAGAACTTCACAGTAAGGGTGACAGAGCGCTGGAACAGGTTGCCCAGAGAGGTAGTAGTCTCCTTCCATGGACATATTCAAGACCCATCTGGACACCTACCTGTACAACCTACTGTAGGATACCTGCTTTGACAGGGGTGTTGGACTTGATCTCTTGAGGTCCCTTCCAACCCCCGCAGTTCTGTGATTCTGTGATTCCGTGAAGAGTCTCTCTTAGGGAGAGGTGCACAGCCACGTCCTAGAGGGAGAATAATAGGGAGGATGATTCAGAGGCAATTGATGAACCATAACAAGGCTCTACGTAGTTCAGTGTTCTCAAGTCTTAGGGGTTCTTGCACATGCCATTGAGTGTCCCTTCAGTGTTCACACAGTCAAGAAGCAAGAAATTTGAGGACTGTAGTGGCACCTGAAGTGTCTGTTAGACACTGAGCTTCATGGCAATGGATGTATATATTTACTTTCAAAGCAGCAGGCTCCTAAAACTCCCCATTTCCCTTCACTGACCATGAAGACTACACTTTCTCAAGCATAGGCATCTGTAGTGTAGGCAGCTAAAGTCAGAGGCAAGGAATTCTACCTCTAAATTCTCTGTGGTTGTTTTTAATATAAAACCTCATTTTGATATAAAAATTTGCATCACATTTATACTTCCTTTACTGTTATGTAAATTCCTCATTTCTCTTCTTTCTTTATGAGTCATTATGAGTCATTACTCATAGGTTCTGGCCTGTATAGTCAACAGATCAGGATCAGTAATATCAGATACTGGCATTACATGAAACAGCGAAGGTTCCTGATGTTTTTAAAAGACATATGTGAACATATCCATTGAACTCTAGTGTTCTAACACAGTTGACTACTTCTTAGACTTTCTCTGGCAGGTTGACTTTGGTTGGCTGCCAGCTTCTCACTCAGACAAGGACTCCTAAATAAGATGAAAAATCCTGTGGCTTGAGTTAAAGACAGGGAGATCACTTATGAATTACCATTAGAGGTGAAATGTACTTGGCCTGGGGAGAATTAATTTAATTTTTTATGAATTAAAAATAGATTCGGAGTGTGAGAAACCAAAACAAAAATAAAAACAATACTTTTTTTCAGCCTCAGCTCAGTTTCAATCCTTCTTTCTTTCTACAGAGACACCACCAGCTTGGCTGATGGGCTCAGCTCTGTCCTGTGGTGGAACCATTCGTGGGCCAGTTGGAAGGGTATGATCTGTTCTCAGAGCTATGTCTATGCAGTGTTTGGAAGACTTAAAGCTGGAGTCACTATGGTTTTCATTATACTCCAGCTTTGACTTTCAGCTTATAACAAATGTGCTCCTTTGTTGAATCTTTTATCTGTTAGTTTCCATGTAACTTTTTATGTGCAAATAATCTTGCTGAGAGGGCAGTGGCTGCTACCACCTCTACATAACCAAAGATGTCATTTATTCTATTTCAGGATATTCTGAATTTCAATCATAAATGTCACCATCTGATATTCTGCTATTTGTATCCGCTTGATGGCAACTTGGTGATGATAATGAGCCTTTCTGCTCTAGCAGTGAGGATGCTGCCATCCATCTTCTTTGTTATGGCCTTTCACACTTCTAAATTTGCGCATTATGTATTAGACAGAACTCCCTAGTTCAGGTCAGCTAATAGGAAAGCTTTCATTTTGCAGAAGAGCTGCACTTCAAACCTCATATAAATACTTTTTTTTAATTTTAACCAGCTAACTTCCTTGTAGAAAACAGATTTGTTTGCAGCTCTGTTACCATGTTGCAAAGTATTTCCTACTTTTGTGAAAGGTCATGACTCAGCATTGCAACTGAATGGAATTTTGTATTAAATTATTAAATATGCTTTAAATATTAATTAATAAACAGTAGGTAGTAATCGATTTATGAAAAAAGTTCTATGATTTTGCAATTATGCTTTGACATATACTTGTTAATGAAAGGAACATTACGCGCTTTCATGCATAGTCAGTAGATGGAGATTGAAATTAGTCTCTGCAAAATTTTTGCGATTTACAAGTTAGGCATCTAGTCATATAAAATCAGACAGGTATAAAGCAGAAAGACAATCAATTCCAGAAGCTACTTAATACACAAAAAATAAATTTAGCACATTACTTACTTTCTGGAGTTACCTTTCTTCAGTAACTTTAGAGAAAACCTATACAGTTGATGTTTAGCTGGCAGAAATCTTGTGAAGATAATTATACCTCTAGTGCCAAGAATGGGCTATGGTAAAGATTTTCAGGTACTGCAAAGTTTCCAAATGAAGCTGTAGCTGGAACACCATCATAAAAACTGTGATCATTCAGGTATATAACTTAGATGTAGAAAAAAAAATAATAAAAATGTTATGTAATAACATTATGGAATAGAGTGAAATAGAATGGACAAGGTTCTCTTGGGATTTATTTTGTTTATTTGCTTTCTTATACCTGTTATCTTACAGCAATCTGACTACCACAGCAGATATCCCACAGTTATCTCACCCATCTTTAGAATATCAAGGACTAGAAGATGCACTACAACAGATTATTAATCCAAAGCTGAATTTCTCTATTACTGGATTGTAAGTTTAAATACATTGGGTTTTTTGTTGCTGTTGTTTTGTTTTTTGATCTGTTTGTTTTGTCTTGTTTTGTTTTGTTTTGTTTTGTTTTCTAGCACTAAAACACTGAACTGTATTCTCCATGGGTTTGGAAAGGAGAAAAATATTTTATAGTTTCAGACAAAATGTCGCAATTACAGCAAGGTGGAGTCCTTTGAGATAAGCATTTGTAGCTAGCAGATTACCATGAAAGTAAGGGTGTTCCAACAAAGCCCCTGCCCCTCCACACTCCGTCATTTTCCATTACTGACAATCCATTGGCATGGTATGCGTGGACAAAATTCCCTGCACACTGAGAGCTTGGGGATCTCATATCTGTTTGTTAAAGTAACAGTAGCATTTAATCAAAAGAAAAATCCATTTTCCATTAATAAATAATGTATACATCTAACATTATAGTCAAGCAAGAAAATAGAAATGGTTCCAGTAATTTGAGTGTGATGTTTTCCCTTTGTAAAAGTTTAGAAATACTGCTGACTTACAAGGACATCACGTTCATGAAGTTACATTTAAGGCTGGATTGAGTCTTGGGCTTCCGTTATGGATCCATATATAATTCCAAGATACAGAATGTCCCTGGAGCTTTAACTTGTCATGTAGGGCTTCAGCCAGGCAGGTGTGTGTTTAACAATTGTGCTATGTTAAGCATTAAACACAGCTTCATAAGAATGAATGTGTGGGTGGAAAGTAGGGGAAGGATCTCTTAAGGATTCAGATGATCCATTAGTTCATCTCTATTCTAGAGAAACTTGTCGTGTCTCCTAGAACAAAAAGAAAGATGAAAAATGTTCTAGCATTTAATGCATTTTGAATTGAATTGTATCCTAAACTACTGAAATTTATAAGACAATGTGTTTACATTGTAGTTTAACTGAGAAGGAATCTGATCTGTTGATTTTTTTCTAGATCTTGACTTTCTGTAACAGATTTCAGGATTTTTAATAGACGCCTGAGGATACAAATAAGGACTACTGAATTTTTCAAAATCAGCAGTAATGTCTCTTGATGTCAGTGGAAGCTGGGTATTCAGGGACGCTTGAAAATCCTCTCAACATTTTACTGTACTTAAATATCCTTTTAAAATATAGTCCTTTTTTCATTAAATATGTCCTTGTTTCACTTGGGATGAAGTTGATTTTTCTTTTATGGTGTTTAGTATGTTCTGTTTTGGCTTCAGAAGAAAACAATGTTGATAACTCACTGATGTTTTAGTTGTTGCTGAGGAGTGCTGTACAAACCCAAGGCTATTTTGGCTTCTTATACTGCCCTTCTAGTGAGGGCAGTTGAGGACTACAAGGATTTGGAAGGAACCAGGACAACTGACCTAAACTGGACAAAGGGATACTCCATACCATATGACACCATGCAAAAAACCTTGAAAAGCAGTGAGGAGGTGGAACTGGGGTAGCCACTGCTCAGGGACTTGCTGGGTATTGGTCAGTGGGTGGTGGAGCTTTGTGCATCACTTGTTTTGTATTTATAGATAGATAGATAGATAGATGTATATATGAATATCATCACTATTATCTTTTTTTTTCCCTCTCTTCCTTTTCTGTCTTACATTTTATCTCAACCTGTGCGTTCTATTTTGTTTGTGTTTTTTTTTCCCATTCTCTCCCACATCCCACTGGGAGAAGGTGGGAGAGTGAGCAAAGAGCTGTGTGGTGCTGGTTTAAACCACAACTAAATTAATTTAAAGTATCTTTGGGCACCATTGAAACTATTGGAAATAGTGAAAATGATTTAAATGGAGCTGGACTTTTTTAATCCAAGTGGAAATATAAGAGAAATATCAGAGTTTCTTTACATGCTCACCTGAAGATAAATATTGCTATATGAGATTGCCTAGACCACCCAGGATATTCCTATGGGGCTGACAGACATGACTATAGAAAACCACTGACAACTTGGAAGTTAATCACATTGTCCTACAATGTTTCCAAAGATACACATGGGCAACCACATTAATTTCTCAGGGTACCTAATCTTAGGAGAACTCACCTAAATTTAGGTGAACCTATTCATCTCAGCCTATATTAAACACCCAAATCTGGTCATCTGAATATTTAAAGAAGCTCACATATATGACAGACAGACATGTTAGATACCTATCTGTGCTGTATGAATCAAATATACGACTTAGCTAGATCCCATTCTCTGGGCATGCTATGATGAACACAGATAAGTAATGTCATTTTAGGTACTGTAGCCTTCGAGGACTACTTCTGAAGGTGCAGGTCACAGTGTCTTCCAGCCCTGTACAGACATCAGCAGGACAGCTCTCTATGCATTTAAACAAATAAATCCTTTTTTTTTTTTCTTTCGAAATTATGTTGCCATAATGGCTATAGCAGCAATTTTTCCACCTCTACTTTCTTCAGGCCATAATTTTGCTCTTACTGTGACCTGAACACTGCCATTGCCTTTGCTCAAACTGATGCTGAAATCCACACTTGCTGAGGATGGAGTTATAAAATTTGTCTTTTTTTTTTGTCTCCAGTAACAATCAAAAGGTTACATCAGTCCACTAGTTAACATAATTAGTGATGATAGCATTAAGATTAGAAGAATGGTGAATATCATTTAGTTAAATCTAAGATCTGATTAAATTATGTGTGACTGAAATTGCTCCAGTATTTTTGAAACTTCTTTGACATTCCTAGTGAAAGCATAGTCCCAGAAGAAATACTGCTACTTATAAAACTGAATTTGGTCAAATTCTGTCTGCGGAGACATCACTCTAAGTATCACATTTGATTAGTAGTCACAGACATTTTGAAATTAATATATACAATTTCACCTCCTAAATATTCAGATTTCTTTCGCAGTTCTTAATAGCAGGGCAATTAAATAAAGTAAATCTGTAAATATAAATCTTGTCTTGAGGTGTAAATACTAGCAAAAGCTCATCAATTTATTAACAAGATGCTGTAAAAAGTATATTTTTTCTTGGTTCTATAACTCAAATATTAAATTTGTATATCAGAAAGAAAAATCCTTTTTATCAGTAGCACATTCAGCCCAAGAATGGATTAACTGGGATTAAAAAACTGGTCTTTTCGGATGAATATGAAACTTTCCCCTTTTACATTTACCAAGAACTCTGTGATATTTTAAGATCATTTATCTGAAAGTATCTAAATATCTGTACTGTATTTCAGAGAGTTTTTCTAGACTGTTTGTTCTGTGTTATATAATATAAACGTTCTTACCTTCACTAGTCTATCTGTTGTGATACACTGTACCTCAGCACTCAGTGGACATATATGAAAGCAGTGATATTATTGTGTAGGTGTTTTAATGCAATATGCTAAGAATATTTCATTGTATATTTTTACTAAGAGCACTCCTTAGGCATTTTTATTATTACTATTGTACTACTATTGTAGATTTTAGGGATACAAAATTCAAAACAGTCTTCTTGTCTTGCAATTCAGAATGGCAATACTAGATCGAAAGATATAAATATATATATATATTGCTGTTTTTATTATGAAAATGGGAAAAATCTATATACAGATTTCCTGCCCTCCGTTCGGCAGAATTATGCATCTGATATTGTACTAGATCTTGTTGTCTCTTCTACTACTGTGGTAATTAAATGAACACTCTTCCTGATGAATTGGTATCCAAAGGATTCCTGTTTCTGAAGACATGAGGTCTATTAATACTGACTGATACAAGGAATAATCACGATGATTTCAGTAACAAAGAATAAGATCAAACTTACTATGTTAGGCATCTGAATTTTAAATGTCACTGTCTTTTTAGACTATCGAGACAGGAGCTTTGGAAGCCTGATGAGGGAAGACCTGTCCAACAAAGACTAGGAACACTGATCAAGCAAATGTGGAGTACGCGCATCCCATCCAGTATTTACAGAATTAGGAATTTATGCCTTTGTATCCTCTTACCTGACTGGGTTTCTTACCAAAATATCTGAATATTCCTCTCACAAAACAAATCTAACTTACAGAGAGGGACCTGTACCTGGGGACAAAGAACATCTTTTGTATGTAAAGTCTACAGATTCACAGTCAGAAGTCTTAGAAATTACTTTGAAAATTGTAATATGAGGATGTAATTAGCCCTATATGGGACAAAGGCTATGCATCTATTATGTTGACTGAAATCTCTGTTTCCCTCTGCCTGTTTGAACATCCCCATGATCATTCATTATGTGCAAGATTATTTCAGTACTTTCCCCTGTAGTAACAGTAAGTGACAGCACTCTGTGTACTTCAGTATTGAAGCACTGTTATGCCATTCAGTTCTAAGAAATGTAAAGCAGCCTCTATGTACATAAAAAAAAAATTTCAATTAAGCATTGTGTCTCATTTTTCAGCACAAGTATTACCTTCCAGCAATAAGGAATAAATCTCTTTATAGCTACAAAAATACCCAAGGTAATTCAAGTCATTCATACTGTTGTGATCCTTGTCCCCATGCTATGAAATGCAGTGGCTCTGCAGTTATTCTATAACGCTGATAAAAGATAAAGAATTTCCCTTTACAACATTTCTAATATTTATGAAGACACATCCTGGGTTTATTCAAGTCTATTTTTTTTTTAACCTAACAAAGAGTCCACTGTGAATTTGGAGGAGGGTTGTCAATTTAATACACGCAAATTAGTCGTGGGGTAGGGGTATGGGTCATCCTAGTGCGAGTCGAAACAAAATGTAATTTCCTTCATATCTATGGAGCTTCAGTTGCAAATGAATTTAGTATGAATATATGTTGATAGAATGTAATCAATACCCAAATCCCCTTACTGCAGTAGGAGGATAAAAATTAATGTGATCACCCCAACTGATTTAGAAAGAAGAGCTGACAAAGTCCCATAGTAACAACTGTCCATGAAAATCTCATAGTTTCTTACTGGGGGTAAAGTCAAAGTGCTCTTCAGGAAGAGGACAGCCAATTAGTCACTGTCGAAAGACAAGTTAGGAGGCTGGAGAACATAAGGATGCCTTGAAGTAGATATTAAAAGCTACAGTAAGGGTTGAATGATGTGGATATAAAAAAAAAATAGTGAGAAGTTGAATGTGAAATGCAAAAACATATATGAAAGGAGTATTGAGACTGGGATACATTCAGATTTTTAGCAAGGAAGTCAGACATGTCAGAGAGGGAAAACAGTGAGGAGAAACCTCTGAGGTAAAAGAAATAGAAATACAGGGATTAAGAAAGACCAGCTTTTCAAGAGTAATTAGAGGCAGATGACATTAGAAGAGATGTCTGATGATCCACCCAAAAAATAAATGGAAAGGTACTCCACATATTTCAGACACAGTAGAATGGTACCATTTTTCTCCATTCAACCAGTAGAATGGTTACACAGCACATGTATACATACACATGTAAAAGTATATATGTATATATGTTTGATTATTCTAGAGTTGAATCTGTGTATTAATAGCTTTATAATAAAAGGTTCTTGCTTTCAAGATCCTTAAACTGACAGGGCATAAATTTGTAATACTAAGAGAAAGTCAAGAGAAAAAAGTTCAGAAGTACAATGAAAATTTTTTATGTCATCATTTAATATAAATGTCTTGACAGACTTCTGAAGGCCTGACTCCTGATGCCTGAATATTTCAGAGAGCAACAATACAAACACGAAGAGCAGATGATGGGTAGTTACGTCATAAAACCGGTACTATGTGACACATGTAGTACCTACATACACTACATGACAGCCTTCCACAGTTTCGAACATAGCTAACACTTGCATTTATTTCCCTCAGCCAGAAGTCCAGTTTTGAATGTATATATGGATGGTAAAGAATCAGAACCACACTTTCATCATATTGGACTACAAATTTGTAATTTGTAATGCTGTTTATTACTGTGTGAAGGTTACTTCTGACACTATGTGTCCAGTCAAGACACAGGAAGAGACCACAGGACCTTTGTTCAGCTTAGCTGGGAAGCAGACTCAGTTGACTTCAGTGAAATTTGGCCCATTTTTATCCATCCTATGTAGGAGCATTAGAATATGAAGCATAATGTTATTCAAATATCCCACACAGACAAAAATCCATTTCTACAATTTCCATTGTAGATACATACCACATAAGTATTACCCAAAATAAGACAAATGACATTTGATGGCCATGATTAGTACAAAAACTAATAAGAGAATCCTCTCAACAGAATGAAAAGACCAGTGATTGAAATGAGGATATTTGAAGAAGAATTGTTATACACCCTAAAGAAATTTAAACAATTTTTGTAATGGTTATAGCACACCAGTGATATTTTTCTGATTTGGAAAAATGATTGTAACTTGCTGGAAAGGTTTATTATGGAGCTGAATAATTTATACCTCACCATTATGTTTGATGGAAAGCAGAGTCAGAAAATTGTTAACTATCTTGATGTAAGTCAGACACTGATTTGATCCCAGTGATAGCAGAGCATATTTTGGTTTTATGCAGACGGGAGAGAAATAGTCACTGAAAAAAAAAAATTAAGTCCTTCAAATAATAAATAATATAATAGTTTAATTCAAGATACAACCATAATCCTCAAAGGAGTACTTGGTCTGTAGTATCTCAGTGAAATCACCCTTGCCCTAGCATTATGGAAAAATGCATGTAGAATAATATGACCAGCAAAAGCAGATTTTTTTTTGGCATCACAGGGATTTTACAAACTCATTCCATTGGGTGTGTAGCTGCCTTCAGGGAACCAGGGCGCCCAAAACTGAAAGATGATCTGGAAGAGTTGTTTAGCACAGCAAGTAGGTGTGCTGTTTCTGTACATCCCTTCAGCTGAATATTGCCCTCTTGCGTCCGTGTTATAAATTTTCTATCTTTATATAGCTTTCCCAAGGAAGTCATTAATACAGTCTTCTCCATAGGTGGGAGATCCCAGTTTGATCTGGGTAGATCCCAATTTGAACCTCATTGGGCCATTGTGGAGCAAATCTGCTACATTGTTCAGTGAACAAGAGATAAAATCATGTAACTCATAAGAAATTTGCTGACAGAAGACAGCAATTTGTTTGTTATTAATGTTATTACCATCTGTTAATAGGGCTTAGACTACATATTGGCATATTTCAGGCCTAGCTACTTAATCAAAAAAATATTTTTTTTGCTGAAAGGCCAGTAGTTGCTTTCAAAAGGAATAACAGATACTAAAGATCTCTTGGTACATGTTAATGATGCTAGATATATCAATAAAAGTCATTTCGTAGGTAATCCTGTTCTAAAGTGCTTTCTTCTCCTAACCACAAACAGCTTATAATATGACATTTAGACAAAATTCATTTATCCACTCCCTAGATGGAGTCTTCAGAGATATCCCCAGCTTAGTGATTATTACATAGTTATATGTTCCTTTGCTATGGTTTATGCTCGAAAAAAAAGCTATGTCTGCAGAAATACAGAAATCTGAGTTCTTGAGCATGAAAGTTAACTCCAAGGGAGCAAAAACTGGACTCAGTTGAAGAGTATGTTGTCCTCAATTTTCTTTTGTTTCATTCCTGGAAGCACTATTTTTTTTACTATCTCTCTCTGCATTTTCCAGACAATGCCACTTACAACTGCCATTCAGCAAATGAAACCCTGCATGGAAAAACAATGCAGATCATAGAATCACAGAATGGCTTGGGTTGGAAGGGACTTTAAATATCATCTAGCTCCAACCCCTAGATATGGTTGCACAAGCTGCAAAGTGAGCCACCAAAACACTTTTGAAGAACATGAGCAGCAGTGACACATCTGGAGAGGCTGCTTGAGTATTCATAAAGGCTGACAGAAGTTACTAACTCTGTAATCAAAATTTTCTGCTCAGTATGGTTCCATCCCAACGGTTCTGAAGTTCATTTTGATCTTCTCTATTGGAAATTATATTTTCCTGTTATTTAATGAGAGGTTTCTGAAATGATTGCTCATCTGTCCCTTACTAAAAATGATAGAAATTCATTTATTCCACAAATACGACCAAGGGCCAGATTCTCTATATTCTGTAATGGTTTATTGAGGTCTCTGGAGTTGTTTGGGCTTCAAGTTACTGAATTACGAGGCACAAAAACTCTATACAGTAACAGAAAATCAGACATGGGTGATTTTCACAGAATCATAGAAGAGAGGGCTCCAGGGATACCTCATTGTGGCCTTCCAGTGCTTAAAAGGAGAGTATAAACACGAGGGGGTACAACTGTTTACGAGGGTGGATAGCGATAGGACAAGAGGGAATGGTTTTAAACTGAGACAGGGGAGCTTTGGGTTAGATATTAGGAGGAAATTTTTCACATAGAGGGTGGTGATGCACTGGAACAGGTTGCACAAGGAGGTTGTGGATGCCCAATCCCTGGAGGCATTCAAGGTCAGGCTGGATGTGGCTCTGGGCAGCCTGGTCTAGTGGTTGGCAACCCTGTACTCATCAGGGGGGCTGAAACTAGATGATCTTTGAGGTCTTTTTTAACCCAGGCCATTCTATGATTCTATGATTCTATGATCATAAAATGGATGGGTTAGAAGGGACCTTAGAGATCATCAAGCTTCAAATCCACTTCCGTAGGAGGATTACCAACTACTAGATCAGGCTGCCTGTGTCCCCATCCAACCAGGCACTGAACATATCACTGTCCAGTATCATGAAATCCCAAGTTCATTTGCTACATAGTAGTTGGGGGTCCTGGTCTTTGGATCCACTGAATCACATCTACATTACCATGGGTCTGAACCTAGATGCTTAATACCAGGTGAGACTTTTGGGTTGAAAAGCATGAGTGGAGACGCATGACTTCCAAATACCCTAAGCCCTGGAGATAATCTTGCTTGCAGTCTTTCCTCTTTTGGCTATTTTGACATCACTTCCTCCCAGCATAGAGATTTACCCAGCACAAGCTCAAAGCAGCAGTTACTGAGGATCCTGTCTGAAGATCTCCCAGTATGCCTAATTCTCTACTGTACCACATAGGACACCTGGGTACCTTGGGCACTAATCCAGGTTGCACTTTGAGGGCAGACCTTAAGAAGTAATATTTTGCAACATCTAGTGGTGTGGTGCTCTCAGTTCCTCATCCAGAAAGCAAGAGTTGTTAATATCCGTTCAGGTGCTATCAGTCAGGCAGCCTGTTTAGTTCTTTTCTTTTTAAGCACATTTTTAATATAATGAAGCTTCTCATTCTGCAGAGCAGGTAGGGAGTGGTCCAATATATAAATTCTTTTGAGACCCAAACTCTGCTATTGACAAATACTGACGGCCAATTGAAATGTCCTTGGGCGCCTCTACCTTTTTTTCTTGTATGTTAAGAGGATTTAGGAGTTTGTTTATGTCCTTGCACCCCAAGTGGAATAGAAGAATGCACAACAAAGAGAGCTTGACAGGGGCGGCAGTCCAATGAGGGAAGCATGACTATTCCTTAAGCAGACTGCACCCTATTAGCTATTTATTTTACAATTTTTCTTTACAATACCAGTGGAGTACTTTTCCTGAAAACATAATTTTCATGTCATCCATTTGATATGTAATACAGTTTTTAGGGGTGGCTAATATTCAATTGATTAATTAAAGAGATATCACTGAAAAGAACCTTCTTCTCTGTATGACCTGGCAGCTGACTGCTAGAAGGAAAGAAATGTGTGGCTTGAATGTAAAAATTACCAACTGAAAAGTTTTATGCAATTGACTTGACAGAATTATATGAAGCTAATCCCTCAAGCGTTACTTTTCTTCCTGTTCCTCAATCCTATCTCTTACTCTTTTAAAACATTGTTTTTTCTATTTTTTATTCCTTTATACGGTTGCACCCAGAGGCTGCACCAAGATTGAGGGCTGTTGCATTAACAAGGGGAAAACAAATCCTACAATGTCCAAATCAGACAGGCTATTTTGATGAACAATTGTATTTCTCATTTGAAATAAAACAGAGAAGGCCAGACAAAAATCTTACCACTTAAATTCTTTTTATTTTTTTTCTTTATATTCTTATCCTTATTTTCCTTAAAATTCCTTTCTCGCACTTATTAATTATAAACAATTTCAAAGCTTGAGATGGAGCCTCTATTATTTTTATTTTTCACTTCCAGCCAGTTTAAATGGAGAAGTTCAAATAAAAGTTTGTAAGATACTTATTAAGACTTGGCCCATAGTGCTTATAGTGCTAGATGTTGCTGTAAGACACCTGTTCTTCCATTCTTTCCTCCTCGTGAGTGTTGGAGAGGAATGTAATAATTCAGAATTGACCCCATGTCCGTCTTTTTAGACATGCTATATATGAGACTATTATTGCAGTGGCTTGGAATCTCTCAGTATTTAATAAATCTGAGCTCATAACTCCCCAGTAATTTAGAGTAGTAATTGTTCATAATGTTCCACAGTTTCCCAGACTGTCACCCCAAATTCTATTAAAATCTTCAAATTAAAACTTGAGAACTGATAAACAAACTATGCCTCTTTTCTGAATATTAATAGTGAAAAGTAAGTTCCAAAAATGAATAATAAAACATCGAATAAGAAATAAAAATTCTTCAAAGGAATATGGGGAGATGCAGATGAAAGCTTTATATGCCAAGAGATAGTCTCCAGCTCTCACTCTTAAGTCCATGTTTTTACATAGTTACTTTTTTTAATCTATTAGATAGTCTCACGATGTTTGGAAAAAGCTCCTTACAACAGTGAGTGTGGTCATAATGGCTTTTAGGTAGATTTTTGAGCCTGATTGTTAACTCTGTTTGAGGGTGAGGAATGAAAAAAAGAGTAATAACTGTAAAGCCTCATTAATGTAGCCAAAAAGAGATGTGGCTAGACAGAGGTGGGGCAAAACCACAGTGATGTCATAGGAAGAGGTGTGTGAACCAGGGAAATGGAACAGAAACTATGGAACCAGGGAAATTGAGAAACTATGAATGAATGAATGGAGTGGTTCAACAGGAGTTTTGTCTATTGATGAAGATGGACTCTGATGAATTTTGGATCAGTGCCATAAGAACAGAGAAAGGGGAAAGGACGAAAGAATGATTAAGGAGATGAAAAGTTGATTAAGGAGAATTAGAAACACTAAAAGTTTTATGCTTTTTTTCTCAGAGTGTATCTACTATAAAATATTTCACCTTACCATTTGAAAAGGGAATATGATAGAATATACTTTTGTTTCCAAAAATTCATTCTAAAAATGTTTCCTTTGACCAAGCATCAAATATACTTAAAAAATTAATGTAATTTCAGAAATATTGTGCTATTTGATTCAGAACTAATAATTTCACAGACATTGATTCCACCTCAAATCTGAACTAAGTGCTTATTTAGTCCTCTTAGAAAATTCACTCCATTAAAACTGAAGAATATCTCAATTAAACAACTTTCTCCCGGAACAGCTTTTGTAGTGCTTCCCAATTCTGCTTTCAGCCCTGACCTCTGTTTCTATTATGACTCCATTCATATCTTTTTGTTGCTGCTACTTCTGGCACCTTTGGATGGAGTATGATGTTCACAGTAAACTGGCTGGCAGGTATGGGCTCTCCTGTTATTTTTCTCTTGACTCAGAGCACAAAGTACTTCAGAAGAAGAGCCTCACAATAGTATATCTTGTATATATGTGATATTGATCCTCTCCCATCTAGGCAAAGTAAAGGACGTGTGAATTGTTTGTGAGATACATAGACCTGTACAATTTTGGCACAAAGGTGTTTTCCTCAGTATACTCTTGGAAGTCAGCAGCAGGAAGATTGATTTTTTTTTCTTTCTTCCTTTCATTTCAGGTTGAGTCGAGTAGCATTCAGAATAACCTGAAACAAGTGTAAAGCCCATCCTCCTGGGTCAGCTTCATCCTCAAGATGGTAGAATTATAGGGGCAAGTATTATGTTGAACATTCAGAGGTTTCCTTTATAATTGTGCTCAAATGGTGGTGAAGATGAGGGAGAGATGAGCTTTTGTACAGCTCTCAGCTTTCCTTTAATTCACACACACAAAAAAGGACCCATGCAGAGCCATACCCTGCTGCTAACAGGAAATTCTATGAGTCTACAGATATATCACCCTAGTGATGGGCAATCGTCGCAGAAACTGGGAGCTTTTGTTAGATCTCTCAGGAGTGGTTTCCATACAGGATTCCTCCAACTGACCACTGGACAATTTTGGACATGTAAATACTTAGATCACTCACACTTATTACCAGAGCAGCTGCATAAGGGTTCAAGCACAATTTGCCGCCTGAAAAAGTAATTTAAAAAACTACTGAAGTCTATGGATTTTTAATTTTTATTCTTATCATTCAAAATATCATATCCTTCTCTCCTGAAAATTTAACCAGCATGGAGCCTGCAGCCACACTGGAAACTTCCCCTAATGTTAATGCAGTACTTTCTTACTTCTCAAAACTAGCTCCATGCCCCCCTTCCTTTCTCTTTTCTCTTCCTCCAAAACTGAATATAACAAGAAATGGCAATGCTCAGAAAGCAGAGGCATACCAAGGGGAATGTTTTCTGAGGCAAGGGAATGCCTCCCTTTATGTTAAAAGCTTTCCACTTCTTGTATGGCTTATTCTTCTGTTTGGACAAGTGTCTTCAAAGATTCTGAATTATAAGAAGATTAAAAGCTAGCCACTGTCTTTTCTGAGTTAGGTACCTCTTTAAGGCACTTGAGACATCTGTGACAGATCTGAGCTATTTCTGCCTAACGCTTAGAGTTTACCTTAAGTATAAGGGCTTGCTCCTCTTCCTTTTAAATAGGACTGAGCACACAAAGAAACTGGAGGCAGACAGGGATTTACACTTGTGGGGACAGAAAGGAAAAAAAAAGTCCATGATCTGCTGATGCCAGTAACACCTCTCTGCACTAGAACGCTTGGCTATCACAGAGAAGCCCATCAGAAGTACTGTTACCTTTCTAGAGATGCAGGCAGGACAGAAAGTAGCAATTTGAACTCTTGGAAAGTGTAGGAAATCACTCCTTTTATTTTGATCCCAACATTTTTAATAGCAAACCCGAGGAGCTTGAAGACAGCTGACAGTGAATGTGATTGATTGACTCTGAATCCCAAAATATTGTGTTTTAAGTCTGGAGTATAAATACATCAAAAAAAGTTTCTGTTTTTAAAAGGGGAAAAAAAGAGGAGAGAGGCGACTGTGCAGCATGAAAAACCTCATCATTTCCTCTGTAGGAGAGTGCTGTGCAGCTAGCTACAAACCTCATATTCACAAGGCAAACAAAGCATCATTTTTTAATGACTCTTCTGAATACATTTTTGCAGCAGCTTGCCTAGACCTGCTTGTCATAATGGTTTCTTCAAACGCTTTTTAAAGCCTGTGATGTTCAAGGCCCTAGCCTTCCCCCTCTCTTGCTTGTTTTTTATGTGTCACAGTTGTCAACTAAAATAGAGCACCTAGCCTTTGTTTCAAGATGGTACCTGATCAATATCATCAATCCGTCTCACTCCCTCTCCCTCTCCCTCTCTCGCACTCTCTCTCTCTACAGCTGTATCCATTTCCTCCTGGCAAAAAGGGACTTTATGAATAAATGATACTGAAATGCTGAGGGTTCAGATACTAAATAATGAATTTCACCACCAAAAACACAACAACTTCTCCAATCATAAAATACCGCTCCTTCCATATTGATTGTGCTTTGGCAACTAGATGCAGTGCTAGGCTTCACTCTGCAAGGTGTTTAAAAAGAAAAACAGGTTTACCCAGGATTTATCATGTATGGAAAAATGTAATATCTAAGTAGGCTGTCTGCTAATGTCTGGCATAATGTTTCTTCATAATGGTTAACCCTTTTGCAGGGAGTGGAATAAGAGTGCCTCTCTCTCTAGATGGGAACTTTGCTCCATGGGACATTACAGTAAGTGTGTCATCTATTCTGCGCTGTTCTACGGTTACTAGCTTAAAAATGATAATGCAAAGCTCCTTTTATTTTTTAAATAGCAGCTGTGTGCAGGGAGCAGCAGGACTGGGTCCTAGGTCAGGAAAGCTGCAGCTGCTGTTCATCCTGATATTGCTGGGTGCTGGGTTTGCGGCTCACTCACTGTTGCATGCAGTGGGTCAAGGTTTCGGAGCATTTGTTGTCTGCTCAAATGTGACTTGCTTTCCTATTTCCCTCATGAATGGTCTCTGCTGGCGCATTTCTGATGTGCAAAGAATGCCAGTATCCGCTATCTGAGAGAAGGCTGGGGTCAGGGGGGGTAGATTCATGGCATGTGATTGGCAAAACCTGCCTTCTGTCAAGTTGTAGGCTAACTTTTTTGACTGAAATGTTCTGTGTCTGCCTATAAATTTGCTTTACTGCCTATTAATGTCAGAGAAGTTTCATTTTTAATTAGGTGAAATGAGTAGACTTTGTTTTATGAGGAATGCTATACGTCCCACCTACAATCTTCCCGGAGAGAGGGGGGAGAGAGATATAGATATATATGTGTACATAGTTCAGGTTAAGGAATGATGTCACTCAAGTGAAAAGTCGAAGCAGGGAGGGTGTTTTTTAAGAGAAAATGTTTGAGTGCTTTGATATATTTAGCAAATCTATTGGTAATTTTGATATTGGAAAATTACTTTAATATGGATTAGTCAGATGGCTAGGAAATTACCTTTTGCTCTGCATTCTAACGAATACGTCCAACAATAAAAGCTCTGTTGCTCGCATTTCTATTTCAGAGTGCTGTGATGCTTAACTGTTTATTCAAATGATGCATATACATTTTTACATCTTCATTTATTTATTTATTTTAACTTATTTTAGTGGGGGAAAATGCAGGCATTAATTTAGAGCTACTGATGCAATGAAATGGAGGAATATATTTGAGCTATTAGCCGCTTCAATCTCCTGCCCACAAATAATTGATGAGTTTCTATTAAAGATTGACAAGCCGGCAGACTGCAAAGCATTTTTACTAGAAAATGCACTGTGGATAGCAAATATGCATTATACTTTTTATTCTATTGCTATATTTTAACAATTTTAGAGTTGATTTTTTTGTTTCTTATAGTCTTACTGGTTAATATTTGACTAGGAAGAATTTGCACGTTGTAGAAAGAAAAAAAGAAAGAAAGAGAAAGAAAGACAGTAATACACACAAGCATCAGAATTCTCCTTAGCTGTTTTTCATGTGTTATTACTGATTGTTTCATGTAAAATTTTGTAGGTTTTTCTTCAACTCATTTTCTCAGGTTCAGTGTTAGACTATCGGGATGCATTCAGAAACATGCAAATCTAAATCCTACTTATGTTACCGGAGTCTCTGAACGGTAACAAGTTCCTCATCAGCATTGTTCATATGCAAGCAGAGTGATAAAAGTCTCAGTAATTTCATCCTCAGCTCTGCTTTCCATGAGCAGTTATGCATTTACAAAATAACATGAGGCAAAAATGTTTTTTCATCCATTAAAAAAAAAATTAGTTCAAAATTATGGAAATTACAAGTTTTATTCATATTATGTCTCTTTGATTTATGTACTCCGAATAATTTCTTGCTAATAGAAGTAAATATTTTGACTTACAAGTTGGTTGATAACTCACTTTGTTTTGTTTTGTTATGAAGGTTTGCATTTCATTATTTATAACATAGTTCTCATAGAAGAATCTGTTTTCAGTAACATACTAAGAGAGTTAAACAGAAGCATCTTTCCTTTAGTAGAATTAGAATTAGGAAAAGGGAGAAGACAAGATGGTTATTTTAGTTATTTTTAAATTTGAAATGTTCTTGGAAATCCTAAAATGTACGTAAGCAAATAAAGAATAACTACTTCACCTTTTTTTTTTTTTTTAATTATTCTCAGCATCTGCCTTTTTGATTCCACCTTTACATTTCTGCAGGTAGGCAGCAAAATAATAAAGTAAGAAATCTGGAGATCAGGTGTGAGTTGGACTGGCTTTATTTATTGTTGCCATGTCACCTTTGTGGAAATGAAACATAATTCTTTTCCCAGAATTCTTATAAAATAACAAAGAAATAAAAACTATTGTTTTTGAATCCCTACCGAATCTCCATAGTAAAATGAATATTCAGTGCTTTTTTTCTCAATATTTGTTCTCTGAGATAATCCCATCTAATAAGCAGTTAATATGCTGATGTATACAGGAATATTTTTGATGACATAGATCATATAAAACAGATTGTCTACACATAAATAAAACTACATAGGCCACAAATCAAAAGTTTCTACTTCAGAAAACTCCAGCTGCTAGATAAATAGACCTGCATACATTTTTGGCACACAGTGCATATTCCATAATAGGTTGTGCAATAGGATTTCATTTAACTATTCAAGTATGTGTTAGTGCCTACTTTGGGGAGACAAAATTAAAATGGCTTGGTGACTTACAAGGCATGTAAGGAATAAAAACAGAAGCCCAAGCGTCTTAGAAATGCAGAAGGTATATTATTAAAAAATAATAGAATACAAATAGTAAGGAATATCTTTGTTATGTACAATGTTACTGGCTACGTATCTTAGCTTCATTTTGTATTTATGAATATATTTTCAGTAGAAGGATAAATAGGTGAAAATAGTTCACTACCATATGATTTGTTTTATCCTTAGGCATTGCCTGGGGTTACTGGTACAGCCCTGGTTCTCAGTACCGAAAAGTGAAATGTGCAACAATGAAAATTTTATTAAAACGTATGTTAACCCATTACAGTATGTTCACTTCCAATTCTTTGTAAGAATGCGTGATGTATCATTTTGTGTGTGTCATTTTTTTAAAAAGATATGAGTCAAGTAGAGGAGCAAATTTAATGGGGGATTTTTATGGGAAACATTATACAAATGGCAGAGTGTGCGATTCCCATTATTAAAATAATTTGTCATTGTATGAAAAAATGGTATAAATTTCAAGAAAGAGTCTTCTTTAGTTATCTGCCCTTTTTTAATGACAGCGGCTTTTGTGCAGTAACGGCAGACACGTTTTCAAGCAAAGCCCATTTCAGACCAGAATTTCTGAGAGCCCTATTAATGTTTCATGCTAATCAAGGAGAGTGGGAAATAGAGCTGACAGGTGCTTTCTACTCTGCTTATTCCTGTCTTCCTGCATTAGACATTACTAGCTAAAAAAGAGCCAATATGGTTCCTTTCCAGTGCATGTGGCAACAAGGGCAGGAATAAAATGCTTTTTTTTTATAAGTTTATAGTTGTTTTTCTTATTGCCTCCACTGGTGACATCCAAGGATATATAGATGCAGCGATTATTAATAAAAAATTATTTTACTTCAAACTGTGACCTGAATTAGACTCTCAAATTTCCCCCAGAGCACTTTGGAAACTCCACACTCATCTGAGATAAACTGAGGTCCACCAGGGATCCCTGTTTTAATGGAGTATTTCCATCTGGACCAGAAAGAAACATGTAGCTTTACTCTAGGATGAGTCTTTTTGATTCAGGAACACCAGGACAAAGAACAAAAGTAAGCTCCTCATGAGGCAGCACGCAATGTGTGCTTCACTCAATGACAAACACTGTCAGTGCTGCAGCGGACATTGCTGGGCACTGCCCTTTGCCACTCTCCCCCCTATCCTAAGTACCTCACTTGTGCCAACCAGCAGCCCTCTGGAAGAAGTGCTGAAATCCCATGTATAGTTAAAGGAGAGAGTGACATGCCCTGGAAAGACGAAGAGTGGTCCCATCTGGCTGGGTTTGGCGTACAAGTTAGGTAGGGATTCCCTCAAGTTAGGCCTCTGGAGGCCCTCAATGGCCCTGGTGCCTGAGTGGCAAGTTTTGGTGCTTCTCTGGAGAGCCTGCTTCAGCCCACTCCTCAATTATCATAGCTGAAATAATCAGAAAAAGGAGAAGTGGAGCCCTCTGTTCCAGTATATTGCTTTTTCCACATGAAGCAGATATCAGTAAGCCATCCTAATAGTGCATGACAATCAATGAAGCTATATATGGCTTTTCATGTAAAGTATAATATATACAACAATTCAGACAATCTCGATTAACTTTCGTATCGCTACAGATATTCCAAGCACAAGAAAAGCTGCATTTGTTTAATCAAAATTATAGTTTTCAAATGTAACTAATACAAATCCCTATTCTAGATCATTTTACACTGATTTAACTCTTTCCTTTCCTTTCCTTAACTCTTTCCTAACTCTTTGATCTTGTTTGCCAATAATTTGCTGCTTTAAGTTAAACCAACAAACACACAGCACATATGTGAATATGTGAGAATCCAGCTTAGACAATATTAAGAATCTAAATCAGTTTCACTAAATTCATTTAAACCAGTGTAACCTTTTCATGAAGTGTGGACGTTAATTTGTCGAAAAAAGTTTAGACTACAACATGAAAATAATTACCACCTTTCTCTGGCAGGACACAAACCAATGCTACTTATTCACTTGTTTTAATTAACTTGTCAGTTTTTTTCTATCAAATATATTTTTATATTTTGCTTTTGAGAATACATGATTTCTACAGTGAATCACATATACCTTCAGACTCATAATCTGTATGAAGAAATACTATCAAAACAGCCAAGTTCGACTTCTCACATCTATTTCCCGACATCATTAGAATCCCCCTGAATAAGGATGGTGGAGAATATATGGTTCATAGTACTAAAGAACTTCTACCTATATTGTCTTCTTTACTATATTAAATATTGTATACTTAAAAAAATATGCTTTAATATATATTCTGCCTCTGTCAAAAGGAAATTTCTTTTAAGTAATTTTAAAGATGAGTGAAGCATTTCTCTCGATGTATATTCAGCAAAGTTTCCATCTATAAGTTGTACATAGGAATGACACTGATGCCTTCAGGATAGGATAAAAAGTACTGATTTTTTACAGCAAAAGCTTTCATGAATATACTTTGTCAGCGCAAAGAATTCATTGCTAAGAATAATCTCAGATTTTTTTATTATTATTTTAATGGTGCACTGGAGTTATTCATAAACTTATTTTCATCAGGAGGCTATCTTTAATTTTTATTTTAAAGATTTCATCCAGGGAAACTGTGAAGACTTTGCTTTCTGACTTTGACATGTCTCCATAATGGCGAGGTAACTAGGAAGTTTCTGTCATTTTGCTATGATGCTCAACTCACTGCAACACGTAGAATAGTATCACATAAGTGAGAAGTCTCCACTTGATCCTTTGGATAACACAACTTCCATTGCCAAAAGCTCTGTGCATTTCACCCACCCTAGAATTCCCTCAGCTGATGCCAAGGTTGCATAATGACCTTGCTTAGATTTGGCCTCTAAACTTAGGAAAGGATATCTAGGTAAGACTCATCATGCTTATTGATTTTTCTGGTAGGGAAAAGATCATCTAAACATCTCTAAACATCTAAAAGATGTTTAGAAGTATATAACGAGTCTACAAGACTACAGTAGCTGTTAGTGTAATAGATTACTCCAATGTAACGAAGCAGGTATTCCTGAAGGTAGCTTCCATAATCTTCTCTTTTTCCAAATTATTTGTTTAAATTACTTGCTTTCTTTTCCCTTGTGGAAAAGTGGCTGAAGGAGAGAACTTCCTTCATACAACCTATAATGATTTCTGAGCTCATGGATGATTCCAGGGCAGTGCTTTTCTTTTCTTGACCCTGCACTGAAACACTTTATTGTAAACTAATATTAAGGGATATCTGCTTAATCATAACACATTTAAAATAATATATTTCTTTCTGTCCTTCTATCTGGAACAGCCACTTAAAGAAAGATGAAATGTGTGCACATATGCTTTAGTATGTGAAGTTCTGTGCTTAGGGAGGAAATCAAGATTTTCTTGTGCTCTTAAGAAAGACCTTTTGGGAGCAGTCCCAAAACACAAAAATAAGTTGATAATATCAGTTTTTCAATATAGATCTTGGACAGATCCTCCTACTTCAGCTACTATAAATACTTTCATCAAAATCAGAAGGCCTGTTTTCATCAAAGTTTGAGACCAGGAGACATGCGCATGTGCAAATAGCACACTGCACATCCCATGTTCAGATTCTAAAGATCTCTGTAATTAAATCTCAGCTTCCTCATTTACTATACATTTACATTTATGTGACCAAGATTTTGTATTCGTGCAAATAGATTGTGCATAGGGGAGACCTACTGGGACTGTGAAGGGAAATCCATAGAGGTCTTCACACTCACATTTCAAAGGCTTCTGGAACAGAACTGTGCTCTGTGTTTATGAATAGATGCCTCCTGCTCAAAAATTAGTCGTTCCTTCACCCTGCCCATCCTGTGTACTCTGCAACAACTGAAAGTAGGACTGTTTACATATGAAGACCTTCTGTAAACAATATTGTTATTTTAGGTGCCTCAGGAAAGCTTAACTAAGACCTGTTTGTTCCCTTATGTCAGATATTTTATGCTTACAAAATCAAGAAAAAAATCACTTCCTGAGGAGATTATATAGTCTAATATAGTCTAGGACAAGAAAAAAATGCAGCCACAGAAAGTTTGCATTTGGGATTTATCTTATCATTCCTTTGTCTTCTGGGTCTGATAGTCACTCTACAGTCTCTTCAATTTATCACCTTAGACCCCAATTCCTTATATCTGTTTTAGATTTTAATATTGGGAAAAAAGTTAACTGAACCCTAAAAGCAATTATTTGTCTCTTTAAGGAGCATTTGGGCAACTAGCTGAGGTGAAGTTGTTGCTCAGTCACTGACCTGGAATTCGTAAGTAGTGGCAGGGCTAGAAATAAAACTCGACCTCTGTAAGCCCTCCTCATTGTGCCCACTTCATTGTGACACTATTGCAACATGCTGCCTTGGAGTCTGGGCTGTGGAAGGATATTGTTCAGCTGTAGCAAAGGAATAGAAAAGAAAGCCAGGTTAAAGCGAGCAGGGCACTTCAGCCTTCTATCTGTGGTGAAATACTCTGACAAACATCTTACATTTAATTAACAGGACCAAATTCTCCCTTAATTTATGCAAGTGAAGCTCTGTTGGCTTCTACAGAGTTAGCTCTGCTGTAATTGAGAGAAGAATTTGGCCCAGCATCTGTAATAAATCATTAATGAGCATGTAGTAAGATAAGTTTTAATGATTAATTAACAATGTATTTTTTGGAGAAAAGTATTCTTAACATGCCCTTTATGTATCAAGTGATAATTACTATATTAAAAGCCTACTGATTAAAGCAATTAATTATATGCTTAATTTATTTACTAATTAAGCTTTAATATATGTATAGTTAAGTAATTGCTAATGAGTATTTCACATTTGCTAAACAGGTCTGGCAGTAATTCCTTGGAAACACTATAAAATGCTTCTTCTAGTGATTACATGAAAAAATGCACCATTTGTTGGTTTTTTCTTTCTTCCTCCCCATTTTATTGTACGGAACCTGCTTTAGCAGGGGGGATGGGCTAGATGATCTCTTGAGATCCCTTCCAGCCCCTTCAATTCTGTCATTCTGTGTGATTTCCCTCTCTCCCTCCACCCCGTTACTTGGCCCACATTTTTCTATTTGCTGAACGGAGTACTTACTAGATTGTAAGATTAATAGGTCTGAAAAGGCAGTGTTTCTGGACAAATTTGGGAAAATACATTTCTGAATCATAACTGTCATGCCCACATGAAAACAAGAATCTTCTTTGTACACATAGAGCTAAAGCCTGC
Organism: Numida meleagris; assembly: GCF_002078875.1. NCBI lineage: Eukaryota > Metazoa > Chordata > Aves > Galliformes > Numididae > Numida > Numida meleagris. Next base: position 151,820,123 of record NC_034409.1, on the reverse strand, counting down.
AGTTTTCATCTTGGTATGTTTGCAAATCTTGGGCAAAATTTCAGCTGAAGTTGGAGTTTGGAGTTCAGCTGAAGTTGGAGCTGAATGGGAGTTTGTCATGTAAGGACCACAGCTGTTAGTCCTTTGGTTATGGCAAGAACTTTTGGCTGCTGAGCTGGACTCATATGTCTTTAACTCATACACAGTACAAGAGATGGAGGTGTACCTTGCAGTCTTATTTAGTTTCCTAAAATTATAGTGTTTGCAGTATCTATTGTTGTAGTGCTTACTTGTAAGTCTTACTCTTTACATGAACAAAACTCCAATTACGGTTGATAAAAGTTTTGCCTAAGCTAATACCACAGCAGCAGGATCACATTTAGGCATACCTGACCATACACAGTATATTGGCAAGGTCCTTATTCATTTAAATTTCTATTACATCCTAAGTGAAAACTGAAGCCTGAGTTTTCAGTTCCTACCCAAGTTGCATCACAGATCATGGAAAAAAAACAGTTCATGTTTTTCCACTCATGGTTCACGTTCTGCCTTCAGGGAGGCGTGACCTTAGTGTAGACTCTCAAGCGTTTAAAAATATAAATAGTAGTAGCATACTGAGTATAGCATAGTCTGGTGGCAGGAAACTGGATGCCATGAAGTGTTCCAGAAGGAGTTAGCATTATGGTTATAATTACTTCTTACTCCACTAAGAAATATTTGAGCAAGACACCTAGAGCATTGACTTGTGGGGGTAGAGCCTAGCAGTGAGAGGATCCCATCTAGTTAATAAGACTCAGATTTTGGAGGATAGAGGGAAGGAGATATTTAAACAGTTTTCCTCCTTTTCCTACTCTTGTGCTTGCTGCCCTCTGTTTCAGCCTGTGTGTATTTCTGCAGAATCTCAGGTGTTCCCTCTTTTTTCCAAGATTGGAGCCGGGGGACACCTTTTCCTCCCATCACCTGGTCTTCTCTGTGGATACATCTTCTTAGTGCTCTAATTTGTATCTAGCAGGTGAAGGTATGTGTGACCCAGAGTACATTCCTGGGACAACAAAATTAAATAGGTTCAGTAGATCTGGGATGCACATAAACAGGTCTTAATGTAATGTGTATTCTCATGTCATGCACCAATGAAATGAGAGATGGACTGTTTTACCAAAAAGGGGCTCTTTGTAAACTCTTCATGCTGTCACCAGATCAGAAATGGGCAGGAATGGCAAGTGGACACAAGGGATAAACCCCAAATATGGGGCTTAAACCAGGCTTGTACAGATCCCACAAAGTCTCATACTGTTTGCCTAGACTCCATGCATCTGCCCAACCAGAGTGAAACAAATCCAAACCAGTCTGTAGCAAAATTGCCAGAACCATTCCCTAGGAGAGATTAAATTACATTTATATATCATATGCCATTACTAAGTTATATGATAATACATTCTTCCAGGAAAACTGAGTTCTGTGTTTATTTAAGAGATAAAGGAATAAACAAGGGATGAAGACATAAACTGATGGAAAACTACTGGGTAAAAATTTAAGAGTGGAAAAAGCACAAATCTATTACTTCTAATAGATGTCAAAGACATCTATTAGAATTCTAATAGCGTCAATGACACTAAAAAGTGTCATTAACAAGGAATTTCAGCCAAATGCCCTCCCAGAGGACTTCAGCCTGTAGTTGAGGGGGCTTCAGCACCCACTGACACCAGCGAGAGTCTGGAGAGTCAAGTATCCCCCAGGGCTGACACATGTTACCTTAAACTTTGTAGTCATATTTGTTAGAATTAATTAGGGATTTTCCCTACCACATGAGAACAACTGCTGTCAGGTTATAACTGAAATTTGTCCCGGTAATCAGAATTCTGTAGATGAACTCAAGAGCTACCAAGACAAATTTTGGGTCATTTTGGTGTTCATTAAGGAAGCTGATTCACATTTGCAACCTATTTGGATTGCAGTAATCACAGTGCATCACTGTCTGTCAATGGTACAGAAAGAATTTTTCCTCTTTGTTCAGTAATTTGGCTTAAGGACTGCCATGGAATTTACCCTGGTTTGAAGCACTGCAGACTGACCATGAGAGCCGTAACTTCCTGTGTAGCTCTTAATGAAGTTAGAAGAGCCAGCAGGATCAAACCTTATCTAAAATATCATGATTTTTTTTTCTGATTGATCACATGGTAAAACCATGACAAAGCAGAGGGTAGACAATTCCATAAGTGTTCCTTTTTGCCTGGACAGCAGTTTTATTTCTGTGTCTGTGCAGTGTGCTGAGAGTCCAGCCCTGAAATACCCATGGCTCCTACGGAAGGTGGGTGTTAATGGTCAGAATCCTTGCTATGATCTTATGAGGGCTGGAAGAAGCTAGATCAGTGCAGACAGGTTCAATGCAATAGGAACATAGCACTTGTTCATCTTCTCTGGCCTATGGATCTCTAGTGGTGAGGGGTGTACAACTAGACTGCAATACTCTTTGGGTCTAGTCTACTTTAAAAGTAAAGGCATGTGACAGTCAATGGCAGGTTGAGGGAAGAATTGTGCTCCATGGTTCAAACTACTCCAAGGAGAAATGTATGAGTTTTATACTTCCATGTAAATTCTACCAGTGCTCTACTAAGAGAGAAAAAGCAATAGTCAGAAATACTGAAATAAATGACTTTTACATGCTATTCTTATGTGAATATCTTTAAAGCTACATTTTTCACTATGGATCCTTTATAAGCAACATGCACAGAAGGAAGAAACTGCTGACAGTAGGGCACTAAATCACAGCTTCCAAAAAGCTAGGCTTTTAGATTAGGAAAATCTCACTTCTACCTTGCAAAGAGATTTACCTCAGTAAGGACTTAGAAATGATTACTTAAAAGTAGAGTCTTTGAGCACAGAAAATGAACAGTTAAACCACCTGCATCACACAGCCTTCTTGATCCAATCAGATTAAAGAAAATTTTGCAAAACTTTCATATGCCAGGTTGGCACTAGGGAAATTAAATGGAGATCTTTTTTGAATTAAATTTTCCTTTTTTTGTTCTGTGAAGTATATTAGACATTGGTTCAAATTTTATGAACATGTTATAGAAGTAAAGGAGGACATTTCAGGAATGGGAAAATATGTGGGATTTTGAGATGGTTTTATGTTCCTCCTCAAGGACTGCAAAGGAAGTAGATTTCCACAACTCAACATTTCTACTTTTTCATTCTAGACTGGGACCTCAAATGGAGCATTCCTTCGTGCTCCTAATTCATGCGTAACTCATACAGCTGTGGCCATTAGCAAAAATGTATCAGGAAAAGGCTACAGATGCTAAATAAATTTAGCATCTCTACTGTTAAATAACACACCTCAGCCACCATTCTCTCTCTCTGAAGCCATCCCACAGGGATGCAACAGCAGGGCTTTCATAGAATGATAAAATCATAGAATCCTAAGAGTTGGAAGGGACATTTGAAGGTCATCCAGTCCAACTCCCCTGCAGTGAACAAGGACAACACAGCTAGATCAGGTTGCCCAGGCCCTTATCCAGCCTTAACTCAAAAGTCTCCAGCGATAGGGCATCAACCACCACACTAGGTAACCTGTTCCAGTGCCTCACCACCCTCACTGTAAAAATGAGAAAAGAGAATGCTTTAGGAAAAACATCTTAGGACAGGGAGAGTTGTCTTGCTAACACTGCAGCCTGGTTAAAAGTTATACTTCAGTGACTTGGTAGCAGGCCGTCATCATAAGTATTTGACATTGTCTCCTGAGGTCTCTTCTGTAAATTCTGAATATTAACCAAAACCATTTTCTGATGAAACTGGTGTCACAATCTAATAAATTTACCTCCCTTTGAACTATTGGATGCAAGGCACAAAACATGTTCATCTATGTTTCCAATTTAATAGACACTCTTCCCAAATTAGTGTAATGTTGATAAGTGCCTAGGGCTTCAGTACTCAGAGAGCAACCTCGACATGTCACTTTTTTGTAGTTAATCTATTTGAGGGCAATATTGGCCAGGATGTTACTGTAACCCTTCTGAGTTTGCATCCTCCTAAACATAATTACAAAGCATGGGTCATTCAGTTCATGATCTACCTAAGTATGAGCTCCCTGAAGACATCTATTGTTTTTTTCTGACTTCTATTTTGGAAACTAAAGGTATTATAAATTTAGAATATGAGACCCAGGGATTGTGGAAACCAGAAACTACACTTAAGATGTTATTTCTACTTTTTTTTTTTTGGGCGGGGGGGAAGGATGGCAGGGGAGGGGGCTCCACCAATTTTAACTGCAGCTGTCAGTAGTTCATAAGGAAATGCTTCAATGTTTAAGTTCTCACTGATTTCATCATTTTATTTATTAGTTTCTAATGGATTAATTTAAAGGCTTGATGTTCACACATAACATTTTTATTGCTGTCTTGATTTAGATATGTTAGCTAAACAGCCCCTAGTCTTCTTATAGTAACAGGAAACATTATAAGTGACCAAATATTTTACTTACATTGACTGGTTTACCAGTCCTTGTTGGCTTCAGAAGGGGTCACTGCCAACACTGTTTTTCCCAACGGCAAGATAGTAGTTCTCTCATTGAGTAGAGCCAGCTTTTTTTTCTCTTTCTCTTTTTTGCTGCCAATTTCACTACTGATCTTGTGCAATAAAATGTGCTTGTCAACAAAAATGTCAACCAAGTTTAAAAAGAATAGTCTGAGTAAAACTAAAAAGTAAATTATTTAAGTAGAGTTGTAGTTGAAACTTGAAAGAATTCTGTTTGGTGGTTTTCTTTACATCATTCTGCCAATGGAGGAGGAACACTGAATTTCTAACTAGTGAAGCCCTGTCATAACTGGGGCTGACAGTTCACATTGAAAATTCTGTTTTCTTCTTTCCCAGGAAAGCAAGTCAAAGTTAAACCAACAAACTATTGTTGGCAAGTGCCTTACCTTTGTTCTGTGCTTCTTTATAAATTAGCCACTTGTGTTTTCTAGGTTGCTTGTAAATGAAACTCCTGGAGTTTAGGGTCTTACATTAGCTATGTTATTTTAAAATAACATAGTCTAAGTCTTCTAGGCAGTCAACAGCTTTAGATCACTTAAGAATTAGAATCAGAAAATGCATACAATTAGTGTTAATCGGAAAGGAAACATACTGTAAATTTTGGTCAGTATATGCTGAATTCAATGGGAAATCTGGACCCAAACTTTGTTACAGTTAAATATCGGTGAAATTAAGGTATTTATAAACATACCAACACTGTAACTGATCTTTCTGATATTGCACTGGATTTTGTGTTCACTCATTTATGCTCCTGCACACAGAAATTGCTGAAAGGAACAAGACTGGACATTTGCACATTAGAATTAGAATGTATCTAAAGGTTAAAAAAAAAAAAAAAAAGAGCTGATTTCACTGTGGAATTGCTCCTATAGCATTATGTGCATGGAACTTTCTATAGCCATACATTTTTTTCTATATATATCTATATATACATAACCTCTATTCTCTGCTAATTGACTTATCACTATATACTACAGTATATACATGGCCAGTTCATTAAGGTTAATTTGTTCAAAAATATTAGAAGCATTAATTTCTGGCTTATAGCTAATGGCTGCTCCCAGCCAGTGTCTTGTTTCATCATTAGTGTCAGCTAGATTATAACTCACACCCAACTGTTTTTACACTATCTAATAGAATCAATTGATGCAATGGTTGACAAGATGCTGTTTTGCATTTTGTCATCTCACTAATGCACATGGCTTAAAGGCATTGGCATCCATAATGTGGGGCAGTTTTGTAGGAGGCACAGAATAGGCTGAAGCTGCAAGGGCCATTTTCATAAAATATTAATGAAATTGAAAAATACACTGGGGTTGAAGGCTTGTCTGCTAAATGTAAGGTAAAATCTATTCTGTTCTGCTTTCTGATGACTGTAATTAGCAGCCCTAATTAAAAATTCAAACCTTGTGTATATTTGAAAGCATGAATCTTAGCTCTCATAGTGTTTATTTCCTTTACAAAGTATTTTATTTTACAACACTAATTGAACAGGATCCTTCCTAGCCTGACAGCCGCAGCTGGCTGGAGCCAGTTTATGTATCCAGTCTCTCTAGACTACTTCCTTTTGTAAGCAATAAAACATCTTTAAAAAACATGTATATGCTCTCTATGAGCCATTAACTCTGTGTCACCCAGTGTGGAGCTGGCCATCCGCACACATGCATTGTTGTTTCCTTCACTTAAAAGTGACCTCTTTGAAAAGGCAGCTTTTTTCTGATCTTCAATATTTAATGTGGATTTACTTACATTAAATGACCACCTTTCTTAAGGAGACTTGGCCCAATTCTGACATTATTTATGAACAGCATATGCTGTGCAAAACCACGGAAGGAATCACCATTACTTCCAGCAGAAAAATCTACTTTTTATCATCACTTTGTGTAGGTATTTTGAAATTCATGCTCAAGATACTAGAGTTCCATTAGGGAATATATGACTACAACTTGATTATAACCACATTACTTTCTGGAATCCAATCTACAGCAAAGAAGGCAAGCTAATACAACTATAATGTGAATGGGTTAAGTTTTTACTATTGTGGTTCCGCTTTTCACTGTTTGCCACTGGAATAGCTCTGAGCTGCGCTATTTCCTGTTTTCCTTCCCATAACCTGGCAAGGAGACAACACTGGAATTTTAATATCCAGTACTGTGCCTGTAATCACAAGCAACATTTTTTCCCCGTAATCTTGTATTTTTGGTTAGATGGTCTTTTTAGCTCCTCATCTCAGGCCAATAGGGTCACAGGAGGAGGGGACAAGGCAGATGAATGGAAATTGCAATTAGAATACTACCTAATGTAACTTTGCTAAACATTTTCTTCATGGATTTATGCGATAAACAGAAATTTGATGAAGCTCCCAGTCTGTGGCTAAAGGTCTGTTCTTGTGATTCCCGCTAAGAAAAGAGTGAAAGTTTAAACTGAGAAAGGAATGCTGGATCAGGTTCAAAGATTTGCAGGAAAATAATAATTAAAAAAAGAAACAGAAACTCAAAATAACCCAAACCTGAAGGAACCAGGAAGCACATAATTGTAGTTTGGGCTGTAAAAGTCCAGACATCATTTGATGATATTTGGCACTACTTTGTATTCAAGAAATGAGAATATAACCTGAAGTATCTTACTTTTCCTAATTTTAGAAAATAATTCAAATAGTGTCAGTGTTTAAACTTCTGAAGGCTGTTTCCCTTCTGTATTGCAATAAAACCAGAAACTTCTGAATGTTTTTCACAAAATGCTTTAATTTTTTTCTAATTTAAAAAGTTAGACAGCTGTTCTTAACACTCACATTTCTTGTTTTCTCTTTTTCCTTTCAGTTCTCTTGAATTTGAAAAAGTATACAAGCACCAACAACATAAATAATGTTGTAATTTTTCACTGGAATTTCACACTTCCCTCCATCCTTTTTGAGGTTCTTAGGGAAAAAAAGAAAGGGAATGAAAATATACTTTGGAATTAGGGCAAGAATCATATCACCTCCTAAAAGTCAAATCATTTCTAGATCACTTCTTAACAGTGTAATGGTGGTCATTGAGTTTAAAGCAGTCAGCGATTCTGTCTTAGTAGTTAAAGGAGAGACACTGTACTATTACCCCATGGGCAATTCAGCTCATAGAACTTTAGCAATGTTGAGTTGAAAAGTTCTCCAGACAAAGAAGGATTATTTAAGAACAAACCAAAACCTTCTAGATGACTACATGTAGTGTCATGTATCTCACCCTAATGTCATTTCTTTGTGTGACAGTCACAGTTTTCTCCCCTCTTGACAAATGTATAGCCCACTAATCCTTCAGATATCCTCCACATGATGAGGAGTCTCTAACATCTCCATAAATCTCTCTCTGCTTTCATATCTTGCAGGATCTTAAAACCACAAAAAAAGAACAGTCTCTAACCAGGAGCAGAGCAGCAAATAGATAAACTGCATAGGCTGTGAGGTTTTCACAAGTTTTCTTTTTTTTTTTTTTTTAACTTATTAATTGTTAATGGAGCTTGAGCACTGAACTCTCTTGAGCTTTCTGAAACCACTTCAGGCATGGTCCTCAGACTGTATAGCTGAAATTCAGACTGTAGCTAATCACAGTACAGCAAAAAGAGTTGCATAGAAGACAAGCACATATAAATACATATGTATATATAAATGCAGTCGTTTAAAGAACATATAAAACTGTATAAGCTAAAGGAAATAGCATTGTTTTGATTTAGGCGATGAGTTTATAATTTATTTAGTAAGTTGTTGCCAGAAACCATTGGCTTGGTCTGATACACCTCTGCTAAACACAGTTTGTAACACAGAAAACAAATAACGGTCCTTGTGCCATAGAGTTTGCTATCTACAGTGTTTACATGATTATTTACTGATTTTTGAAGAAGTGGCTGCAGAATTCTGCTCCAGTAGTCTGAACATTACTTTGCAAGTCTTATCATATGCATTTTTATTTTAACTTTTTTTTAAGGTGTAACCCAACCTCCTAAAAGATTGTGGAGAAATAATTCATGGAGGATTAAATACCCAAGTATTTTTCTCTTTGCTACAGAGACTCTTTCTGAGCCACATTAACAGTACAGAGGTTAATGTTAAATACTTTTAATGCAGCAAGTAATTCTCAGTTAAAGTCAAAATGAGGGATATATTGAAAACCATTGGTGCAGTAAGCCAAAGATGAAGTGGTCTAATGCCATGGTGTAAAGTGACAAATTTAAAATTTCTTTAGCATAAATAACAGCTGCTATCATGATTCAGCATTGCTGATTAGTGCTATTTGCAGAAGCCACCTAACGCATGTCAGTTTAGTTTTAAATTCAGGACAATTTTTCACTATGAGGGAAAAACAGAGTGGAAGACTAGTAAAATTTAATAGTTTTAAAATTATGCTTTAGAGATAAAAGTAATTGCTTTTGAAGAGTCATGATACATTCCTGATTTTGTCTCTTTCCTCCCTCAAGCTGCCATACTCCAGGCAACTGCCTTCACACAGGTTATACCACTCCTTCTCCTCTGTCCAGTCAGTGGGAGCATCTCCTACACAGGATATTTTCAAAAGGAGGACAGATTTACAGGGATATTTACACTTCACAATTTTGTGCAGTTCTTTCTCCTAATGGGATTGTGGCTAATAATACAGTTTCAAAACCAGCAGATAGATAACAAACACATCAAATTTTAAGTACGCTTCACAGTCTCTCAGGTAGATGAATAATTCTAAGGATAAGCAAGGAGAAGGACTTCATTTGCTGACCTACGTAACTTAGCGTGATCATTAGTTCTTTGCTGACATCTACCTACAATCTGCAGTTGAAGGCATTTCAGATACGGTTTTTGGGATCTTATTAAACCAGGGTGAGGAAAGAAGCAAGATTTCACTGCTCAGTGTTGGAAAGAGAAATAGATTGGTTGCTCTGAAAGTACTACCTCCTATTTATTTCCATGGAAACTACAGCAGATACAAAGTGCACAATAACTACCTGATAGAGAAAATTCTCAGCTAACAAATGTAATTTTTCAACATAATCACCACCATTAGCAGTGCATTTTTGCCAGCGATGAAAAAGAGCCTGCCATACTGCGCCCATAAAAATCTTCACCAGCGGAGGTGACCCACCATCACTGTCACCGCTGCTGATATGTATCACCAACCACCTCTCTGTGCTCACATCCAGTGTTGGATTTCCATAAAAGTTCACCAAGTGTCAATGAATATCAATGGGTACCATTTTTTTCCTCATGGAGGAATTTAATCACACCCTTTTGTTTCATCTGCACTTCCACGTCAGATGCCATTTTGTCAGACTGCCCCTCTGCTGCCATCTGTCACACAGCAACAAAAGAAAGAGTATTGTCTGTAGCACTGGCTTACGGATCTATGTAATTCATGAGGAAAAGGGAGGAGGCTGTGGGAGTGGTTTTCACATTTCAAAGTTGGAGAAGAAACATTTGCCTTGTATATTTTTTTAAAGACAACTGTGGTGAAACTGAGTTTTTGCTATAAGCCATTCTTGCCATGTATTTTCTATTACTTGCGTGTTTTCTTATCATGGACCGTTTTTGAATGTCAACATTTACAGTTACAGGGCACGTTCAAGCAATCATTCAAAATATTAAAATATATTAAAATATACACTATCTACAAAACCTTTTTTCTTTTTTTCTCTCCTCTCCTCTCCTCTCCTCTCCTCTCCTC